>NW_028139180.1:600000-967917 GCF_964270905.1 Leucopleurus acutus
CAGGAAACACCATACACTTCTCCAGAGTGGCTGCTGGCAATTTACATCCCGCCCATCAGCATAACTAGGCTCCCAGTTCTCCATGGCCTGTCCTGCCTTTCTGGATTTTACACTTTTTTCAGATGGCCCTTTTGACCGGGGGGCAGTGAGACTTCATTGTAGTGCAGATTTCCTTTGCAAGCTTGCTTGTTTGGCCAAAAAGGGCGTATGCGTTTTTTCTTGAATATATTCAGGAAAAAACGCTTACGCCCTTTTTGGCCAAGTGCATCATTGTGGACGTTCTGCCTCTTTTCCTATGCTTTACATGCAATTCCAGTCTACCTCCTGAAATCGGTTTCCTGCAATTCTGCCCCGCTTTCAACTCCTCTTGGCAGCCTTACTTCAATATATTTTTGGAAGATAGCTGTCATTTATAACTCTGCAGGTTTGTGAATTACAGTGCCCCTGAGCTCCTTTCTTCAACTCGCTTTCTTGTGAGCTGGCCGCAACACCGCAGGATTGCTTCAGGCCCTAGTTTGGTTCCGGCACGGCATGCTGAGCCTTTGGTTAATTCCTCTTCCTGGTGGGAAATGAGAGTTAAATTTGCCCGTCCGGACACCTCCACCTAGTCTCTCATTGGTTCTCCCTATTCCTGTTCATTTTCCACAGAAATTGCAAACTGGGCCAAACAGGAGGTTAAAGGCACTGACTCTCTAAGTGGGGAGAGTGTTAGTAAAGCGTCTGGAATGTTGCAACCGAGTACCA
Source organism: Leucopleurus acutus (assembly GCF_964270905.1). NCBI lineage: Eukaryota > Metazoa > Chordata > Mammalia > Artiodactyla > Delphinidae > Leucopleurus > Leucopleurus acutus. The sequence goes on from NW_028139180.1 coordinate 600,745, forward strand.
GGGGACGAAAACTGAGACACATTTGAACACGTTTCCCGATCACACGGTGGATCATACTCTGGGTTCCACATGCATGTTTTAGCTGAAGGAAGAATCCATTAAACCTGGAGAGTTGAGACCCATGGAATGGGTACCATGCAATATGACTTCAAAGGGTCTGCATTTGCTCACCGAACCTCAGCAATCCTATCACTGCTGCGTTTATGCCGCTGTACACACGCTTGATTCTCTTTCGGAGACATATAAATCCATAGGTTTTAAGATACTTACTAGTCAGGTAGATTCTTAGGCGTTTAATATGGAGTGTTGAGTCCACTTCGTTGAGCAAGGAGTAGCTGTTGTCTATTACATATTTGGCTTATGAAACGGTATCTGTGCTAATTTCAATCTCTGGTTTTATGCAGCACCCCAACTCACCCGTCCCCTTAAGCAAGCATAAGTTGGTTTTCTACATTTGACACCCTGTTCTGTTTTGTAATTCAGTTCTTGTGTAGCCAAGTTTACATTCCGTGTATTAGTGATATCTTATGATGTTTCTTTTTCTGTGTGACTAATTTCACTTAGAATCATCGTACCTGAATCCACTCATTATGCTGCTACGGGCCTGTTGACATAGATTTCGTTGCTGAGTGATATTGCATTGTACGTAAGTACCACAATTTCTTTATCCATTTTTCGCTTTCTGTGATATTGAACTTGTACCGTAAACGAGGTTCTTGTAAACAGAGCCGTCCCAAACTTTGGGGTGGCTGTGTCTTTTTGATTTTAATTTCCCTAAGCTATAGGACCATAAGTGGAAGTGCCCTAGGCTCTGTTGCTTTGTTTTTTGGATGTTTCAGGAAACACCATACACTTCTCCAGAGTGGCTGCTGGCAATTTACATCCCGCCCATCAGCATAACTAGGCTCCCAGTTCTCCATGGCCTGTCCTGCCTTTCTGGATTTTACACTTTTTTCAGATGGCCCTTTTGACCGGGGGGCAGTGAGACTTCATTGTAGTGCAGATTTCCTTTGCAAGCTTGCTTGGTTGACCAAAAAGGGCGTATGCGTTTTTTCCTGAATATATTCAGGAAAAAACGCATACGCCCTTTTTGGCCAAGTGCATCATTGTGGACGTTCTGCCTCTTTTCCTATGCTTTACATGCAATTCCAGTCTACCTCCTGAAATCGGTTTCCTGCAATTCTGCCCCCCTTTCAACTCCTCTTGGCTGCCTTACTTCAATATATTTTTGGAAGATAGCTGTCCTTTATAACTCTGCAGGTTTGTGAATTACAGTGCCCCTGAGCTCCTTTCTTCAACTCGCTTTCTTGTGAGCTGGCCGCAACACCGCAGGATTGCTTCTGGTCCTAGTGTGGTTCCGGCACGGCACGCTGAGCCTTTGGTTAATTCCTCTTCCTGGTTGGAAATGAGAGTTAAATTTGCCCGTCTGGACACCTCCACCTTGTCTCTCATTGGTTCTCCCTATTCCTGTTCATTTTCCACAGAAATTGCAAACTGGGCCAAACAGGAGGTTAAAGGCACTGACTCTCCAAGTGGGGAGAGTGTTAGTAAAGCGTCTGGAATGTTGCACCCGAGTACCAGGAAACGAAAATTGAGACACATTTGAACACGTTTTCCGACCACATGGTGGATCATACTCTGGGTTCCACATGCATGTTTTAGCTGAAGGAAGAATCCCTTAAACATGGAGAGTTGAGACCCATGGAATGGGTACCATGCAATATGACTTCAAAGGGTCTGCATTTGCTCACCGAACCTCAAAATCCTATCACTGCTGCGTTTATGCCGCTGTACACACGCTTGATTCTCTTTCGGAGACATATAAATCCATAGGTTTTAAGATTCTTACTAGTCAGGTAGATTCTTACTAGTCAGGTATATTCTTAGGCGTTTAATATGGGGTGTTGAGTCCACTTCGTTGAGCAAGGAGTAGCTCTTGTCTATTACATATTTGGCTTATGGAACGGTATCTGTGCTCATTTCAATCTCTGGTTTTATGCAGCACCCCAACTCACCCGTCCCCTTAAGCAAGCATAAGTTGGTTTTCTACATTTGACACCCTGTTCTGTTTTGTAATTCAGTTCTTGTGTAGCCAAGTTTACATTCCGTGTATTAGTGATATCTTATGATGTTTCTTTTTCTGTGTGACTAATTTCACTTAGAATCATCGTACCTGAATCCACTCATTATGCTGCTACGGGCCTGATGACATAGATTTCATTGCTGAGTGATATTGCATTGTACGTAAGTACCACAATTTCTTTATCCATTTTTCGCTTTCTGTGATATTGAACTTGTACCGTAAACGAGGTTCTTGTAAACAGAGCCGTCCCAAACTTTGGGGTGGCTGTGTCTTTTTGATTTTAATTTCCCTAAGCTATAGGACCATAAGTGGAAGTGCCCTAGGCTCTGTTGCTTTGTTTTTTGGATGTTTCAGGAAACACCATACACTTCTCCAGAGTGGCTGCTGGCAATTTACATCCCGCCCATCAGCATAACTAGGCTCCCAGTTCTCCATGGCCTGTCCTGCCTTTCTGGATTTTACACTTTTTTCAGATGGCCCTTTTGACCGGGGGGCAGTGAGACTTCATTGTAGTGCAGATTTCCTTTGCAAGCTTGCTTGGTTGGCCAAAAAGGGCGTATGCGTTTTTTCCTGAATATATTCAGGAAAAAACGCATACGCCCTTTTTGGCCAAGTGCATCATTGTGGACGTTCTGCCTCTTTTCCTATGCTTTACATGCAATTCCAGTCTACCTCCTGAAATCGGTTTCCTGCAATTCTGCCCTGCTTTCAACTCTTCTTGGCATCCTAATTCAATATATTTTTGGAAGATAGCTGTCATTTATAACTCTGCAGGTTTGTGAATTACAGTGCCCCTGAGCTCCTTTCTTCAACTCGCTTTCTTGTGAGCTGGCCGCAACACCGCAGGATTGCTTCTGGTCCTAGTGTGGTTCCGGCATGGCACACTGAGCCTTTGGTTAATTCCTCTTCCTGGTTGGAAATGAGAGTTAAATTTGCCCGTCTGGACACCTCCACCTAGTTTCTCATTGGTTCTCCCTATTCCTGTTCATTTTCCACAGAAATTGCAAACTGGGCCAAACAGGAGGTTAAAGGCACTGACTCTCCAAGTGGGGAGAGTGTTAGTAAAGCGTCTGGAATGTTGCACCCGAGTACCAGGAAACGAAAATTGAGACACATTTGAACACGTTTTCCGATCACACGGTGGATCATACTCTGGGTTCCACATGCATGTTTTAGCTGAAGGAAGAATCCCTTAAACAGGGAGAGTTGAGACCCATGGAATGGGTACCATGCAATATGACTTCAAGGGGTCTGCATTTGCTCACCGAACCTCAGCAATCCTATCACTGCTGCGTTTATGCCGCTGTACACACGCTTGATTCTCTTTCGGAGACATATAAAGCCATAGGTTTTAAGATTCTTACTAGTCAGGTAGATTCTTACTAGTCAGGTATATTGTTAGGCGTTTAATATGGGGTGTTGAGTCCACTTCGTTGAGCAAGGAGTAGCTCTTGTCTATTACATATTTGGCTTATGGAACGGTATCTGTGCTCATTTCAATCTCTGGTTTTATGCAGCACCCCAACTCACCCGTCCCCTTAAGCAAGCATAAGTTGGTTTTCTACATTTGACACCCTGTTCTGTTTTGTAATTCAGTTCTTGTGTAGCCAAGTTTACATTCCGTGTATTAGTGATATCTTATGATGTTTCTTTTTCTGTGTGACTAATTTCACTTAGAATCATCGTACCTGAATCCACTCATTATGCTGCTACGGGCCTGATGACATAGATTTCATTGCTGAGTGATATTGCATTGTACGTAAGTACCACAGTTTCTTTATCCATTTTTCGCTTTCTGTGATATTGAACTTGTACCGTAAACGAGGTTCTTGTAAACAGAGCCGTCCCAAACTTTGGGGTGGCTGTGTCTTTTTGATTTTAATTTCCCTAAGCTATAGGACCATAAGTGGAAGTGCCCTAGGCTCTGTTGCTTTGTTTTTTGGATGTTTCAGGAAACACCATACACTTCTCTAGAGTGGCTGCTGGCAATTTACATCCCGCCCATCAGCATAACTAGGCTCCCAGTTCTCCATGGCCTGTCCTGCCTTTCTGGATTTTACACTTTTTTCAGATGGCCCTTTTGACCGGGGGGCAGTGAGACTTCATTGTAGTGCAGATTTCCTTTGCAAGCTTGCTTGGTTGGCCAAAAAGGGCGTATGCGTTTTTTCCTGAATATATTCAGGAAAAAACGCATACGCCCTTTTTGGCCAAGTGCATCATTGTGGACGTTCTGCCTCTTTTCCTATGCTTTACATGCAATTCCAGTCTACCTCCTGAAATCGGTTTCCTGCAATTCTGCCCTGCTTTCAACTCGTCTTCGCATCCTAATTCAATATATTTTTGGAAGATAGCTGTCATTTATAACTCTGCAGGTTTGTGAATTACAGTGCCCCTGAGCTCCTTTCTTCAACTCGCTTTCTTGTGAGCTGGCCGCAACACCGCAGGATTGCTTCAGGCCCTAGTTTGGTTCCGGCACGGCATGCTGAGCCTTTGGTTAATTCCTCTTCCTGGTGGGAAATGAGAGTTAAATTTGCCCGTCCGGACACCTCCACCTAGTCTCTCATTGGTTCTCCCAATTCCTGTTCATTTTCCACAGAAATTGCAAACAGAGCCAAACAGGAGGTTAAAGGCACTGACTCTCCAAGTGGGGAGAGTGTTAGTAAAGCGTCTGGAATGTTGCAACCGAGTACCAGGGGACGAAAATTGAGACACATTTGAACACGTTTCCCGATCACACGGTGGATCATACTCTGGGTTCCACATGCATGTTTTAGCTGAAGGAAGAATCCATTAAACAGGGAGAGTTGAGACCCATGGAATGGGTACCATGCAATATGACTTCAAAGGGTCTGCATTTGCTCACCGAACCTCAGCAATCCTATCACTGCTGCGTTTATGCCGCTGTACACACGCTTGATTCTCTTTCGGAGACATATAAATCCATAGGTTTTAAGATTCTTACTAGTCAGGTAGATTCTTAGGCGTTTAATATGGAGTGTTGAGTCCACTTCGTTGAGCAAGGAGTAGCTCTTGTCTATTACATATTTGGCTTATGGAACGGTATCTGTGCTCATTTCAATCTCTGGTTTTATGCAGCACCCCAACTCAACCGTCCCCTTAAGCAAGCATAAGTTGGTTTTCTACATTTGACACCCTGTTCTGTTTTGTAATTCAGTTCTTGTGTAGCCAAGTTTACATTCCATGTATTAGTGATATCTTATGATGTTTCATTTTCTGTGTGACTAATTTCACTTAGAATCATCGTACCTGAATCCACTCTTTATGCTGCTACGGGCCTGATGACATAGATTTCATTGCTGAGTGATATTGCATTGTACGTAAGTACCACAATTTCTTTATCCATTTTTCGCTTTCTGTGATATTGAACTTGTACCTTAAACGAGGTTCTTGTAAACAGAGCCGTCCCAAACTTTGGGGTGGCTGTGTCTTTTTGATTTTAATTTCCCTAAGCTATAGGACCATAAGTGGAAGTGCCCTAGGCTCTGTTGCTTTGTTTTTTGGATGTTTCAGGAAACACCATACACTTCTCCAGAGTGGCTGCTGGCAATTTACATCCCGCCCATCAGCATAACAAGGCTCCCAGTTCTCAATGGCCTGTCCTGCCTTTCTGGATTTTACACTTTTTTCAGATGGCCCTTTTGACCGGGGGGCAGTGAGACTTCATTGTAGTGCAGATTTCCTTTGCAAGCTTGCTTGGTTGGCCAAAAAGGGCATATGCGTTTTTCCCTGAATATATTCAGGAAAAAACGCATACGCCCTTTTTGGCCAAGTGTATCATTGTGGACGTTCTGCCTCTTTTCCTATGCTTTACATGCAATTCCAGTCTACCTCCTGAAATCGGTTTCCTGCAATTCTGCCCCGCTTTCAACTCCTCTTGGCAGCCTTACTTCAATATATTTTTGGAAGATAGCTGTCATTTATAACTCTGCAGGTTTGTGAATTACAGTGCCCCTGAGCTCCTTTCTTCAACTCGCTTTCTTGTGAGCTGGCCGCAACACCGCAGGATTGCTTCAGGCCCTAGTTTGGTTCCGGCACGGCATGCTGAGCCTTTGGTTAATTCCTCTTCCTGGTGGGAAATGAGAGTTAAATTTGCCCGTCCGGACACCTCCACCTAGTCTCTCATTGGTTCTCCCTATTCCTGTTCATTTTCCACAGAAATTGCAAACTGGGCCAAACAGGAGGTTAAAGGCACTGACTCTCTAAGTGGGGAGAGTGTTAGTAAAGCGTCTGGAATGTTGCAACCGAGTACCAGGGGACGAAAACTGAGACATATTTGAACACGTTTCCCGATCACACGGTGGATCATACTCTGGGTTCCACATGCATGTTTTAGCTGAAGGAAGAATCCATTAAACCTGGAGAGTTGAGACCCATGGAATGGGTACCATGCAATATGACTTCAAAGGGTCTGCATTTGCTCACCGAACCTCAGCAATCCTATCACTGCTGCGTTTATGCCGCTGTACACACGCTTGATTCTCTTTCGGAGACATATAAATCCATAGGTTTTAAGATACTTACTAATCAGGTAGATTCTTAGGCGTTTAATATGGAGTGTTGAGTCCACTTCGTTGAGCAAGGAGTAGCTGTTGTCTATTACATATTTGGCTTATGGAACGGTATCTGTGCTAATTTCAATCTCTGGTTTTATGCAGCACCCCAACTCACCCGTCCCCTTAAGCAAGCATAAGTTGGTTTTCTACATTTGACACCCTGTTCTGTTTTGTAATTCAGTTCTTGTGTAGCCAAGTTTACATTCCGTGTATTAGTGATATCTTATGATGTTTCTTTTTCTGTGTGACTAATTTCACTTAGAATCATCGTACCTGAATCCACTCATTATGCTGCTACGGGCCTGATGACATAGATTTCATTGCTGAGTGATATTGCATTGTACGTAAGTACCACAATTTCTTTATCCATTTTTCGCTTTCTGTGATATTGAACTTGTACCGTAAACGAGGTTCTTGTAAACAGAGCCGTCCCAAACTTTGGGGTGGCTGTGTCTTTTGGATTTTAATTTCCCTAAGCTATAGGACCATAAGTGGAAGTGCCCTAGGCTCTGTTGCTTTGTTTTTTGGATGTTTCAGGAAACACCATACACTTCTCCAGAGTGGCTGCTAGCAATTTACATCCCGCCCATCAGCATAACTAGGCTCCCAGTTCTCCATGGCCTGTCCTGCCTTTCTGGATTTTACACTTTTTTCAGATGGCCCTTTTGACCGGGGGGCAGTGAGACTTCATTGTAGTGCAGATTTCCTTTGCAAGCTTGCTTGGTTGGCCAAAAAGGGCGTATGCGTTTTTTCCTGCAGGAAAAAACGCATACGCCCTTTTTGGCCAAGTGCATCATTGTGGACGTTCTGCCTCTTTTCCTATGCTTTACATGCAATTCCAGTCTACCTCCTGAAATCGGTTTCCTGCAATTCTGCCCCCCTTTCAACTCCTCTTGGCAGCCTTACTTCAATATATTTTTGGAAGATAGCTGTCCTTTATAACTCTGCAGGTTTGTGAATTACAGTGCCCCTGAGCTCCTTTCTTCAACTCGCTTTCTTGTGAGCTGGCCGCAACACCGCAGGATTGCTTCTGGTCCTAGTGTGGTTCCGGCATGGCACGCTGAGCCTTTGGTTAATTCCTCTTCCTGGTGGGAAATGAGAGTTAAATTTGCCCGTCTGGACACCTCCACCTAGTCTCTCATTGGTTCTCCCTATTCCTGTTCATTTTCCACAGAAATTGCAAACTGGGCCAAACAGGAGGTTAAAGGCACTGACTCTCCAAGTGGGGAGAGTGTTAGTAAAGCGTCTGGAATGTTGCACCCGAGTACCAGGAAACGAAAATTGAGACACATTTGAACACGTTTTCCGATCACACGGTGGATCATACTCTGGGTTCCACATGCATGTTTTAGCGGAAGGAAGAATCCCTTAAACAGGGAGAGTTGAGACCCATGGAATGGGTACCATGCAATATGACTTCAAAGGGTCTGCATTTGCTCACCGAACCTCAGCAATCCTATCACTGCTGCGTTTATGCCACTGTACACACGCTTGATTCTCTTTCGGAGACATGTAAATCCATAGGTTTTAAGATTCTTACTAGTCAGGTAGATTCTTACTAGTCAGGTATATTCTTAGGCGTTTAATATGGGGTGTTGAGTCCACTTCGTTGAGCAAGGAGTAGCTCTTGTCTATTACAGATTTGGCTTATGGAACGGTATGTGTGCTAATTTCAATCTCTGGTTTTATGCAGCACCCCAACTCACCCGTCCCCTTAAGCAAGCATAAGTTGGTTTTCTACATTTGACACCCTGTTCTGTTTTGTAATTCAGTTCTTGTGTAGCCAAGTTTACATTCCGTGTATTAGTGATATCTTATGATGTTTCTTTTTCTGTGTGACTAATTTCACTTAGAATCATCGTACCTGAATCCACTCATTATGCTGCTACGGGCCTGATGACATAGATTTCATTGCTGAGTGATATTGCATTGTACGTAAGTACCACAGTTTCTTTATCCATTTTTCGCTTTCTGTGATATTGAACTTGTACCGTAAACGAGGTTCTTGTAAACAGAGCCGTCCCAAAATTTGGGGTGGCTGTGTCTTTTTGATTTTAATTTCCCTAAGCTATAGGACCATAAGTGGAAGTGCCCTAGGCTCTGTTGCTTTGTTTTTTGGATGTTTCAGGAAACACCATACACTTCTCCAGAGTGGCTGCTGGCAATTTACATCCCGCCCATCAGCATAACTAGGCTCCCAGTTCTCCATGGCCTGTCCTGCCTTTCTGGATTTTACACTTTTTTCAGATGGCCCTTTTGACCGGGGGGCAGTGAGACTTCATTGTAGTGCAGATTTCCTTTGCAAGCTTGCTTGGTTGGCCAAAAAGGGCGTATGCGTTTTTTCCTGAATATATTCAGGAAAAAACGCATACGCCCTTTTTGGCCAAGTGCATCATTGTGGACGTTCTGCCTCTTTTCCTATGCTTTACATGCAATTCCAGTCTACCTCCTGAAATCGGTTTCCTGCAATTCTGCCCCCCTTTCAACTCCTCTTGGCAGCCTTACTTCAATATATTTTTGGAAGATAGCTGTCCTTTATAACTCTGCAGGTTTGTGAATTACAGTGCCCCTTAGCTCCTTTCTTCAACTCGCTTTCTTGTGAGCTGGCCGCAACACCGCAGGATTGCTTCTGGTCCTAGTGTGGTTCCGGCATGGCACACTGAGCCTTTGGTTAATTCCTCTTCCTGGTGGGAAATGAGAGTTAAATTTGCCCGTCTGGACACCTCCACCTAGTTTCTCATTGGTTCTCCCTATTCCTGTTCATTTTCCACAGAAATTGCAAACTGGGCCAAACAGGAGGTTAAAGGCACTGACTCTCCAAGTGGGGAGAGTGTTAGTAAAGCGTCTGGAATGTTGCACCCGAGTACCAGGAAACGAAAATTGAGACACATTTGAACACGTTTTCCGATCACATGGTGGATCATACTCTGGGTTCCACATGCATGTTTTAGCTGAAGGAAGAATCCCTTAAACATGGAGAGTTGAGACCCATGGAATGGGTACCATGCAATATGACTTCAAAGGGTCTGCATTTGCTCACCGAACCTCAGCAATCCTATCACTGCTGCGTTTATGCCACTGTACACACGCTTGATTCTCTTTCGGAGACATATAAATCCATAGGTTTTAAGATTCTTACTAGTCAGGTAGATTCTTACTAGTCAGGTATATTTTTAGGTGTTTAATATGGGGTGTTGAGTCCACTTCGTTGAGCAAGGAGTAGCTCTTGTCTATTACATATTTGGCTTATGGAACGGTATCTGTGCTCATTTCAATCTCTGGTTTTATGCAGCACCCCAACTCACCCTTCCCCTTAAGCAAGCATAAGTTGGTTTTCTACATTTGACACCCTGTTCTGTTTTGTAATTCAGTTCTTGTGTAGCCAAGTTTACATTCCGTGTATTAGTGATATCTTATGATGTTTCATTTTCTGTGTGACTAATTTCACTTAGAATCATCGTACCTGAATCCACTCATTATGCTGCTACGGGCCTGATGACATAGATTTCATTGCTGAGTGATATTGCATTGTACGTAAGTACCACAATTTCTTTATCCATTTTTCGCTTTCTGTGATATTGAACTTGTACCGTAAACGAGGTTCTTGTAAACAGAGCCGTCCCAAACTTTGGGGTGGCTGTGTCTTTTTGATTTTAATTTCCCTAAGCTATAGGACCATAAGTGGAAGTGCCCTAGGCTCTGTTGCTTTGTTTTTTGGATGTTTCAGGAAACACCATACACTTCTCCAGAGTGGCTGCTGGCAATTTACATCCCGCCCATCAGCATAACTAGGCTCCCAGTTCTCCATGGCCTGTCCTGCCTTTCTGGATTTTACACTTTTTTCAGATGGCCCTTTTGACCGGGGGGCAGTGAGACTTCATTGTAGTGCAGATTTCCTTTGCAAGCTTGCTTGGTTGGCCAAAAAGGGCGTATGCGTTTTTTCCTGAATATATTCAGGAAAAAACGCATACGCCCTTTTTGGCCAAGTGCATCATTGTGGACGTTCTGCCTCTTTTCCTATGCTTTACATGCAATTCCAGTCTACCTCCTGAAATCGGTTTCCTGCAATTCTGCCCCCCTTTCAACTCCTCTTGGCAGCCTTACTTCAATATATTTTTGGAAGATAGCTGTCCTTTATAACTCTGCAGGTTTGTGAATTACAGTGCCCCTGAGCTCCTTTCTTCAACTCGCTTTCTTGTGAGCTGGCCGCAACACCGCAGGATTGCTTCTGGTCCTAGTGTGGTTCCGGCATGGCACACTGAGCCTTTGGTTAATTCCTCTTCCTGGTGGGAAATGAGAGTTAAATTTGCCCGTCTGGACACCTCCACCTAGTTTCTCATTGGTTCTCCCTATTCCTGTTCATTTTCCACAGAAATTGCAAACTGGGCCAAACAGGAGGTTAAAGGCACTGACTCTCCAAGTGGGGAGAGTGTTAGTAAAGCGTCTGGAATGTTGCACCCGAGTACCAGGAAACGAAAATTGAGACACATTTGAACACGTTTTCCGATCACATGGTGGATCATACTCTGGGTTCCACATGCATGTTTTAGCTGAAGGAAGAATCCCTTAAACATGGAGAGTTGAGACCCATGGAATGGGTACCATGCAATATGACTTCAAAGGGTCTGCATTTGCTCACCGAACCTCAGCAATCCTATCACTGCTGCGTTTATGCCACTGTACACACGCTTGATTCTCTTTCGGAGACATATAAATCCATAGGTTTTAAGATTCTTACTAGTCAGGTAGATTCTTACTAGTCAGGTATATTTTTAGGTGTTTAATATGGGGTGTTGAGTCCACTTCGTTGAGCAAGGAGTAGCTCTTGTCTATTACATATTTGGCTTATGGAACGGTATCTGTGCTCATTTCAATCTCTGGTTTTATGCAGCACCCCAACTCACCCTTCCCCTTAAGCAAGCATAAGTTGGTTTTCTACATTTGACACCCTGTTCTGTTTTGTAATTCAGTTCTTGTGTAGCCAAGTTTACATTCCGTGTATTAGTGATATCTTATGATGTTTCATTTTCTGTGTGACTAATTTCACTTAGAATCATCGTACCTGAATCCACTCATTATGCTGCTACGGGCCTGATGACATAGATTTCATTGCTGAGTGATATTGCATTGTACGTAAGTACCACAATTTCTTTATCCATTTTTCGCTTTCTGTGATATTGAACTTGTACCGTAAACGAGGTTCTTGTAAACAGAGCCGTCCCAAACTTTGGGGTGGCTGTGTCTTTTTTATTTTAATTTCCCTAAGCTATAGGACCATAAGTGGAAGTGCCCTAGGCTCTGTTGCTTTGTTTTTTGGATGTTTCAGGAAACACCATACACTTCTCCAGAGTGGCTGCTGGCAATTTACATCCCGCCCATCAGCATAACTAGGCTCCCAGTTCTCCATGGCCTGTCCTGCCTTTCTGGATTTTACACTTTTTTCAGATGGCCCTTTTGACCGGGGGGCAGTGAGACTTCATTGTAGTGCAGATTTCCTTTGCAAGCTTGCTTGTTTGGCCAAAAAGGGCGTATGCGTTTTTTCTTGAATATATTCAGGAAAAAACGCTTACGCCCTTTTTGGCCAAGTGCATCATTGTGGACGTTCTGCCTCTTTTCCTATGCTTTACATGCAATTCCAGTCTACCTCCTGAAATCGGTTTCCTGCAATTCTGCCCCGCTTTCAACTCCTCTTGGCAGCCTTACTTCAATATATTTTTGGAAGATAGCTGTCATTTATAACTCTGCAGGTTTGTGAATTACAGTGCCCCTGAGCTCCTTTCTTCAACTCGCTTTCTTGTGAGCTGGCCGCAACACCGCAGGATTGCTTCAGGCCCTAGTTTGGTTCCGGCACGGCATGCTGAGCCTTTGGTTAATTCCTCTTCCTGGTGGGAAATGAGAGTTAAATTTGCCCGTCCGGACACCTCCACCTAGTCTCTCATTGGTTCTCCCTATTCCTGTTCATTTTCCACAGAAATTGCAAACTGGGCCAAACAGGAGGTTAAAGGCACTGACTCTCTAAGTGGGGAGAGTGTTAGTAAAGCGTCTGGAATGTTGCAACCGAGTACCAGGGGACGAAAACTGAGACACATTTGAACACGTTTCCCGATCACACGGTGGATCATACTCTGGGTTCCACATGCATGTTTTAGCTGAAGGAAGAATCCATTAAACCTGGAGAGTTGAGACCCATGGAATGGGTACCATGCAATATGACTTCAAAGGGTCTGCATTTGCTCACCGAACCTCAGCAATCCTATCACTGCTGCGTTTATGCCGCTGTACACACGCTTGATTCTCTTTCGGAGACATATAAATCCATAGGTTTTAAGATACTTACTAGTCAGGTAGATTCTTAGGCGTTTAATATGGAGTGTTGAGTCCACTTCGTTGAGCAAGGAGTAGCTGTTGTCTATTACATATTTGGCTTATGGAACGGTATCTGTGCTAATTTCAATCTCTGGTTTTATGCAGCACCCCAACTCACCCGTCCCCTTAAGCAAGCATAAGTTGGTTTTCTACATTTGACACCCTGTTCTGTTTTGTAATTCAGTTCTTGTGTAGCCAAGTTTACATTCCGTGTATTAGTGATATCTTATGATGTTTCTTTTTCTGTGTGACTAATTTCACTTAGAATCATCGTACCTGAATCCACTCATTATGCTGCTACGGGCCTGTTGACATAGATTTCATTGCTGAGTGATATTGCATTGTACGTAAGTACCACAATTTCTTTATCCATTTTTCGCTTTCTGTGATATTGAACTTGTACCATAAACGAGGTTCTTGTAAACAGAGCAGTCCCAAACTTTGGGGTGGCTGTGTCTTTTTGATTTTAATTTCCCTAAGCTATAGGACCATAAGTGGAAGTGCCCTAGGCTCTGTTGCTTTGTTTTTTGGATGTTTCAGGAAACACCATACACTTCTCCAGAGTGGCTGCTGGCAATTTACATCCCGCCCATCAGCATAACTAGGCTCCCAGTTCTCCATGGCCTGTCCTGCCTTTCTGGATTTTACACTTTTTTCAGATGGCCCTTTTGACCGGGGGGCAGTGAGACTTCATTGTAGTGCAGATTTCCTTTGCAAGCTTGCTTGGTTGACCAAAAAGGGCGTATGCGTTTTTTCCTGAATATATTCAGGAAAAAACGCATACGCCCTTTTTGGCCAAGTGCATCATTGTGGACGTTCTGCCTCTTTTCCTATGCTTTACATGCAATTCCAGTCTACCTCCTGAAATCGGTTTCCTGCAATTCTGCCCCCCTTTCAACTCCTCTTGGCAGCCTTACTTCAATATATTTTTGGAAGATAGCTGTCCTTTATAACTCTGCAGGTTTGTGAATTACAGTGCCCCTGAGCTCCTTTCTTCAACTCGCTTTCTTGTGAGCTGGCCGCAACACCGCAGGATTGCTTCTGGTCCTAGTGTGGTTCCGGCACGGCACGCTGAGCCTTTGGTTAATTCCTCTTCCTGGTTGGAAATGAGAGTTAAATTTGCCCGTCTGGACACCTCCACCTTGTCTCTCATTGGTTCTCCCTATTCCTGTTCATTTTCCACAGAAATTGCAAACTGGGCCAAACAGGAGGTTAAAGGCACTGACTCTCCAAGTGGGGAGAGTGTTAGTAAAGCGTCTGGAATGTTGCACCCGAGTACCAGGAAACGAAAATTGAGACACATTTGAACACGTTTTCCGATCACACGGTGGATCATACTCTGCGTTCCAGATGCATGTTTTAGCTGAAGGAAGAATTCCTTAAACAGGGAGAGTTGAGACCCATGGAATGGGTACCATGCAATATGATTTCAAAGGGTCTGCATTTGCTCACCGAACCTCAGCAATCCTATCACTGCTGCGTTTATGCCGCTGTACACACGCTTGATTCTCTTTCGGAGACATATAAATCCATAGGTTTTAAGATTCTTACTAGTCAGATATATTCTTAGGCGTTTAATATGGGGTGTTGAGTCCACTTCGTTGAGCAAGGAGTAGCTCTTGTCTATTACATATTTGGCTTATGGAACGGTATCTGTGCTCATTTCAATCTCTGGTTTTATGCAGCACCCCAACTCACCCGTCCCCTTAAGCAAGCATAAGTTGGTTTTCTACATTTGACACCCTGTTCTGTTTTGTAATTCAGTTCTTGTGTAGCCAAGTTTACATTCCGTGTATTAGTGATATCTTATGATGTTTCTTTTTCTGTGTGACTAATTTCACTTAGAATCATCGTACCTGAATCCACTCATTATGCTGCTACGGGCCTGATGACATAGATTTCATTGCTGAGTGATATTGCATTGTACGTAAGTACCACAGTTTCTTTATCCATTTTTCGCTTTCTGTGATATTGAACTTGTACCGTAAACGAGGTTCTTGTAAACAGAGCCGTCCCAAACTTTGGGGTGGCTGTGTCTTTTTGATTTTAATTTCCCTAAGCTATAGGACCATAAGTGGAAGTGCCCTAGGCTCTGTTGCTTTGTTTTTTGGATGTTTCAGGAAACACCATACACTTCTCCAGAGTGGCTGCTGGCAATTTACATCCCGCCCATCAGCATAACTAGGCTCCCAGTTCTCCATGGCCTGTCCTGCCTTTCTGGATTTTACACTTTTTTCAGATGGCCCTTTTGACCGGGGGGCAGTGAGACTTCATTGTAGTGCAGATTTCCTTTGCAAGCTTGCTTGGTTGGCCAAAAAGGGCGTATGCGTTTTTTCCTGAATATATTCAGGAAAAAACGCATACGCCCTTTTTGGCCAAGTGCATCATTGTGGACGTTCTGCCTCTTTTCCTATGCTTTACATGCAATTCCAGTCTACCTCCTGAAATCGGTTTCCTGCAATTCTGCCCTGCTTTCAACTCTTCTTGGCATCCTAATTCAATATATTTTTGGAAGATAGCTGTCATTTATAACTCTGCAGGTTTGTGAATTACAGTGCCCCTGAGCTCCTTTCTTCAACTCGCTTTCTTGTGAGCTGGCCGCAACACCGCAGGATTGCTTCTGGTCCTAGTGTGGTTCCGGCATGGCACACTGAGCCTTTGGTTAATTCCTCTTCCTGGTTGGAAATGAGAGTTAAATTTGCCCGTCTGGACACCTCCACCTAGTTTCTCATTGGTTCTCCCTATTCCTGTTCATTTTCCACAGAAATTGCAAACTGGGCCAAACAGGAGGTTAAAGGCACTGACTCTCCAAGTGGGGAGAGTGTTAGTAAAGCGTCTGGAATGTTGCACCCGAGTACCAGGAAACGAAAATTGAGACACATTTGAACACGTTTTCCGATCACACGGTGGATCATACTCTGGGTTCCACATGCATGTTTTAGCTGAAGGAAGAATCCCTTAAACAGGGAGAGTTGAGACCCATGGAATGGGTACCATGCAATATGACTTCAAGGGGTCTGCATTTGCTCACCGAACCTCAGCAATCCTATCACTGCTGCGTTTATGCCGCTGTACACACGCTTGATTCTCTTTCGGAGACATATAAATCCATAGGTTTTAAGATTCTTACTAGTCAGGTAGATTCTTACTAGTCAGGTATATTGTTAGGCGTTTAATATGGGGTGTTGAGTCCACTTCGTTGAGCAAGGAGTAGCTCTTGTCTATTACATATTTGGCTTATGGAACGGTATCTGTGCTCATTTCAATCTCTGGTTTTATGCAGCACCCCAACTCACCCGTCCCCTTAAGCAAGCATAAGTTGGTTTTCTACATTTGACACCCTGTTCTGTTTTGTAATTCAGTTCTTGTGTAGCCAAGTTTACATTCCGTGTATTAGTGATATCTTATGATGTTTCTTTTTCTGTGTGACTAATTTCACTTAGAATCATCGTACCTGAATCCACTCATTATGCTGCTACGGGCCTGATGACATAGATTTCATTGCTGAGTGATATTGCATTGTACGTAAGTACCACAGTTTCTTTATCCATTTTTCGCTTTCTGTGATATTGAACTTGTACCGTAAACGAGGTTCTTGTAAACAGAGCCGTCCCAAACTTTGGGGTGGCTGTGTCTTTTTGATTTTAATTTCCCTAAGCTATAGGACCATAAGTGGAAGTGCCCTAGGCTCTGTTGCTTTGTTTTTTGGATGTTTCAGGAAACACCATACACTTCTCCAGAGTGGCTGCTGGCAATTTACATCCCGCCCATCAGCATAACTAGGCTCCCAGTTCTCCATGGCCTGTCCTGCCTTTCTGGATTTTACACTTTTTTCAGATGGCCCTTTTGACCGGGGGGCAGTGAGACTTCATTGTAGTGCAGATTTCCTTTGCAAGCTTGCTTGGTTGGCCAAAAAGGGCGTATGCGTTTTTTCCTGAATATATTCAGGAAAAAACGCATACGCCCTTTTTGGCCAAGTGCATCATTGTGGACGTTCTGCCTCTTTTCCTATGCTTTACATGCAATTCCAGTCTACCTCCTGAAATCGGTTTCCTGCAATTCTGCCCTGCTTTCAACTCCTCTTGGCATCCTAATTCAATATATTTTTGGAAGATAGCTGTCATTTATAACTCTGCAGGTTTGTGAATTACAGTGCCCCTGAGCTCCTTTCTTCAACTCGCTTTCTTGTGAGCTGGCCGCAACACCGCAGGATTGCTTCAGGCCCTAGTTTGGTTCCGGCACGGCATGCTGAGCCTTTGGTTAATTCCTCTTCCTGGTGGGAAATGAGAGTTAAATTTGCCCGTCCGGACACCTCCACCTAGTCTCTCATTGGTTCTCCCAATTCCTGTTCATTTTCCACAGAAATTGCAAACTGAGCCAAACAGGAGGTTAAAGGCACTGACTCTCCAAGTGGGGAGAGTGTTAGTAAAGCGTCTGGAATGTTGCAACCGAGTACCAGGGGACGAAAATTGAGACACATTTGAACACGTTTCCCGATCACACGGTGGATCATACTCTGGGTTCCACATGCATGTTTTAGCTGAAGGAAGAATCCATTAAACAGGGAGAGTTGAGACCCATGGAATGGGTACCATGCAATATGACTTCAAAGGGTCTGCATTTGCTCACCGAACCTCAGCAATCCTATCACTGCTGCGTTTATGCCGCTGTACACACGCTTGATTCTCTTTCGGAGACATATAAATCCATAGGTTTTAAGATTCTTACTAGTCAGGTAGATTCTTAGGCGTTTAATATGGAGTGTTGAGTCCACTTCGTTGAGCAAGGAGTAGCTCTTGTCTATTACATATTTGGCTTATGGAACGGTATCTGTGCTCATTTCAATCTCTGGTTTTATGCAGCACCCCAACTCACCCGTCCCCTTAAGCAAGCATAAGTTGGTTTTCTACATTTGACACCCTGTTCTGTTTTGTAATTCAGTTCTTGTGTAGCCAAGTTTACATTCCATGTATTAGTGATATCTTATGATGTTTCATTTTCTGTGTGACTAATTTCACTTAGAATCATCGTACCTGAATCCACTCTTTATGCTGCTACGGGCCTGATGACATAGATTTCATTGCTGAGTGATATTGCATTGTACGTAAGTACCACAATTTCTTTATCCATTTTTCGCTTTCTGTGATATTGAACTTGTACCTTAAACGAGGTTCTTGTAAACAGAGCCGTCCCAATCTTTGGGGTGGCTGTGTCTTTTTGATTTTAATTTCCCTAAGCTATAGGACCATAAGTGGAAGTGCCCTAGGCTCTGTTGCTTTGTTTTTTGGATGTTTCAGGAAACACCATACACTTCTCCAGAGTGGCTGCTGGCAATTTACATCCCGCCCATCAGCATAACAAGGCTCCCAGTTCTCAATGGCCTGTCCTGCCTTTCTGGATTTTACACTTTTTTCAGATGGCCCTTTTGACCGGGGGGCAGTGAGACTTCATTGTAGTGCAGATTTCCTTTGCAAGCTTGCTTGGTTGGCCAAAAAGGGCATATGCGTTTTTCCCTGAATATATTCAGGAAAAAACGCATACGCCCTTTTTGGCCAAGTGTATCATTGTGGACGTTCTGCCTCTTTTCCTATGCTTTACATGCAATTCCAGTCTACCTCCTGAAATCGGTTTCCTGCAATTCTGCCCCGCTTTCAACTCCTCTTGGCAGCCTTACTTCAATATATTTTTGGAAGATAGCTGTCATTTATAACTCTGCAGGTTTGTGAATTACAGTGCCCCTGAGCTCCTTTCTTCAACTCGCTTTCTTGTGAGCTGGCCGCAACACCGCAGGATTGCTTCAGGCCCTAGTTTGGTTCCGGCACGGCATGCTGAGCCTTTGGTTAATTCCTCTTCCTGGTGGGAAATGAGAGTTAAATTGGCCCGTCCGGACACCTCCACCTAGTCTCTCATTGGTTCTCCCTATTCCTGTTCATTTTCCACAGAAATTGCAAACTGGGCCAAACAGGAGGTTAAAGGCACTGACTCTCTAAGTGGGGAGAGTGTTAGTAAAGCGTCTGGAATGTTGCAACCGAGTACCAGGGGACGAAAACTGAGACACATTTGAACACGTTTCCCGATCACACGGTGGATCATACTCTGGGTTCCACATGCATGTTTTAGCTGAAGGAAGAATCCATTAAACCTGGAGAGTTGAGACCCATGGAATGGGTACCATGCAATATGACTTCAAAGGGTCTGCATTTGCTCACCGAACCTCAGCAATCCTATCACTGCTGCGTTTATGCCGTTGTACACACGCTTGATTCTCTTTCGGAGACATATAAATCCATAGGTTTTAAGATACTTACTAGTCAGGTAGATTCTTAGGCGTTTAATATGGAGTGTTGAGTCCACTTCGTTGAGCAAGGAGTAGCTGTTGTCTATTACATATTTGGCTTATGGAACGGTATCTGTGCTAATTTCAATCTCTGGTTTTATGCAGCACCCCAACTCACCCGTCCCCTTAAGCAAGCATAAGTTGGTTTTCTACATTTGACACCCTGTTCTGTTTTGTAATTCAGTTCTTGTGTAGCCAAGTTTACATTCCGTGTATTAGTGATATCTTATGATGTTTCTTTTTCTGTGTGACTAATTTCACTTAGAATCATCGTACCTGAATCCACTCATTATGCTGCTACGGGCCTGTTGACATAGATTACATTGCTGAGTGATATTGCATTGTACGTAAGTACCACAATTTCTTTATCCATTTTTCGCTTTCTGTGATATTGAACTTGTACCATAAACGAGGTTCTTGTAAACAGAGCCGTCCCAAACTTTGGGGTGGCTGTGTCTTTTTGATTTTAATTTCCCTAAGCTATAGGACCATAAGTGGAAGTGCCCTAGGCTCTGTTGCTTTGTTTTTTGGATGTTTCAGGAAACACCATACACTTCTCCAGAGTGGCTGCTGGCAATTTACATCCCGCCCATCAGCATAACTAGGCTCCCAGTTCTCCATGGCCTGTCCTGCCTTTCTGGATTTTACACTTTTTTCAGATGGCCCTTTTGACCGGGGGGCAGTGAGACTTCATTGTAGTGCAGATTTCCTTGCAAGCTTGCTTGGTTGACCAAAAAGGGCGTATGCGTTTTTTCCTGAATATATTCAGGAAAAAACGCATACGCCATTTTTGGCCAAGTGCATCATTGTGGACGTTCTGCCTCTTTTCCTATGCTTTACATGCAATTCCAGTCTACCTCCTGAAATCGGTTTCCTGCAATTCTGCCCCCCTTTCAACTCCTCTTGGCAGCCTTACTTCAATATATTTTTGGAAGATAGCTGTCCTTTATAACTCTGCAGGTTTGTGAATTACAGTGCCCCTGAGCTCCTTTCTTCAACTCGCTTTCTTGTGAGCTGGCCGCAACACCGCAGGATTGCTTCTGGTCCTAGTGTGGTTCCGGCACGGCACGCTGAGCCTTTAGTTAATTCCTCTTCCTGGTTGGAAATGAGAGTTAAATTTGCCCGTCTGGACACCTCCACCTTGTCTCTCATTGGTTCTCCCTATTCCTGTTCATTTTCCACAGAAATTGCAAACTGGGCCAAACAGGAGGTTAAAGGCACTGACTCTCCAAGTGGGGAGAGTGTTAGTAAAGCGTCTGGAATGTTGCACCCGAGTACCAGGAAACGAAAATTGAGACACATTTGAACACGTTTTCCGATCACACGGTGGATCATACTCTGCGTTCCACATGCATGTTTTAGCTGAAGGAAGAATTCCTTAAACAGGGAGAGTTGAGACCCATGGAATGGGTACCATGCAATATGATTTCAAAGGGTCTGCATTTGCTCACCGAACCTCAGCAATCCTATCACTGCTGCATTTATGCCGCTGTACACACGCTTGATTCTCTTTCGGAGACATATAAATCCATAGGTTTTAAGATTCTTACTAGTCAGATATATTCTTAGGCGTTTAATATGGGGTGTTGAGTCCACTTCGTTGAGCAAGGAGTAGCTCTTGTCTATTACATATTTGGCTTATGGAACAGTATCTGTGCTCATTTCAATCTCTGGTTTTATGCAGCACCCCAACTCACCCGTCCCCTTAAGCAAGCATAAGTTGGTTTTCTACATTTGACACCCTGTTCTGTTTTGTAATTCAGTTCTTGTGTAGCCAAGTTTACATTCCGTGTATTAGTGATATCTTATGATGTTTCTTTTTCTGTGTGACTAATTTCACTTAGAATCATCGTACCTGAATCCACTCATTATGCTGCTACGGGCCTGATGACATAGATTTCATTGCTGAGTGATATTGCATTGTACGTAAGTACCACAATTTCTTTATCCATTTTTCGCTTTCTGTGATATTGAACTTGTACCGTAAACGAGGTTCTTGTAAACAGAGCCGTCCCAAACTTTGGGGTGGCTGTGTCTTTTTGATTTTAATTTCCCTAAGCTATAGGACCATAAGTGGAAGTGCCCTAGGCTCTGTTGCTTTGTTTTTTGGATGTTTCAGGAAACACCATACACTTCTCCAGAGTGGCTGCTGGCAATTTACATCCCGCCCATCAGCATAACTAGGCTCCCAGTTCTCCATGGCCTGTCCTGCCTTTCTGGATTTTACACTTTTTTCAGATGGCCCTTTTGACCGGGGGGCAGTGAGACTTCATTGTAGTGCAGATTTCCTTTGCAAGCTTGCTTGGTTGGCCAAAAAGGGCGTATGCGTTTTTTCCTGAATATATTCAGGAAAAAACGCATACGCCCTTTTTGGCCAAGTGCATCATTGTGGACGTTCTGCCTCTTTTCCTATGCTTTACATGCAATTCCAGTCTACCTCCTGAAATCGGTTTCCTGCAATTCTGCCCTGCTTTCAACTCTTCTTGGCATCCTAATTCAATATATTTTTGGAAGATAGCTGTCATTTATAACTCTGCAGGTTTGTGAATTACAGTGCCCCTGAGCTCCTTTCTTCAACTCGCTTTCTTGTGAGCTGGCCGCAACACCGCAGGATTGCTTCTGGTCCTAGTGTGGTTCCGGCATGGCACACTGAGCCTTTGGTTAATTCCTCTTCCTGGTTGGAAATGAGAGTTAAATTTGCCCGTCTGGACACCTCCACCTAGTTTCTCATTGGTTCTCCCTATTCCTGTTCATTTTCCACAGAAATTGCAAACTGGGCCAAACAGGAGGTTAAAGGCACTGACTCTCCAAGTGGGGAGAGTGTTAGTAAAGCGTCTGGAATGTTGCACCCGAGTACCAGGAAACGAAAATTGAGACACATTTGAACACGTTTTCCGATCACACGGTGGATCATACTCTGCGTTCCACATGCATGTTTTAGCTGAAGGAAGAATCCCTTAAACAGGGAGAGTTGAGACCCATGGAATGGGTACCATGCAATATGACTTCAAAGGGTCTGCATTTGCTCACCGAACCTCAGCAATCCTATCACTGCTGCGTTTATGCCGCTGTACACACGCTTGATTCTCTTTCGGAGACATATAAATCCATAGGTTTTAAGATTCTTACTAGTCAGGTAGATTCTTACTAGTCAGGTATATTCTTAGGCGTTTAATATGGGGTGTTGAGTCCACTTCGTTGAGCAAGGAGTAGCTCTTGTCTATTACATATTTGGCTTATGGAACGGTATCTGTGCTCATTTCAATCTCTGGTTTTATGCAGCACCCCAACTCACCCGTCCCCTTAAGCAAGCATAAGTTGGTTTTCTACATTTGACACCCTGTTCTGTTTTGTAATTCAGTTCTTGTGTAGCCAAGTTTACATTCCGTGTATTAGTGATATCTTATGATGTTTCTTTTTCTGTGTGACTAATTTCACTTAGAATCATCGTACCTGAATCCACTCATTATGCTGCTACGGGCCTGATGACATAGATTTCATTGCTGAGTGATATTGCATTGTACGTAAGTACCACAGTTTCTTTATCCATTTTTCGCTTTCTGTGATATTGAACTTGTACCGTAAACGAGGTTCTTGTAAACAGAGCCGTCCCAAACTTTGGGGTGGCTGTGTCTTTTTGATTTTAATTTCCCTAAGCTATAGGACCATAAGTGGAAGTGCCCTAGGCTCTGTTGCTTTGTTTTTTGGATGTTTCAGGAAACACCATACACTTCTCCAGAGTGGCTGCTGGCAATTTACATCCCGCCCATCAGCATAACTAGGCTCCCAGTTCTCAATGGCCTGTCCTGCCTTTCTGGATTTTACACTTTTTTCAGATGGCCCTTTTGACCGGGGGGCAGTGAGACTTCATTGTAGTGCAGATTTCCTTTGCAAGCTTGCTTGGTTGGCCAAAAAGGGCATATGCGTTTTTCCCTGAATATATTCAGGAAAAAACGCATACGCCCTTTTTGGCCAAGTGTATCATTGTGGACGTTCTGCCTCTTTTCCTATGCTTTACATGCAATTCCAGTCTACCTCCTGAAATCGGTTTCCTGCAATTCTGCCCCGCTTTCAACTCCTCTTGGCAGCCTTACTTCAATATATTTTTGGAAGATAGCTGTCATTTATAACTCTGCAGGTTTGTGAATTACAGTGCCCCTGAGCTCCTTTCTTCAACTCGCTTTCTTGTGAGCTGGCCGCAACACCGCAGGATTGCTTCAGGCCCTAGTTTGGTTCCGGCACGGCATGCTGAGCCTTTGGTTAATTCCTCTTCCTGGTGGGAAATGAGAGTTAAATTGGCCCGTCCGGACACCTCCACCTAGTCTCTCATTGGTTCTCCCTATTCCTGTTCATTTTCCACAGAAATTGCAAACTGGGCCAAACAGGAGGTTAAAGGCACTGACTCTCCAAGTGGGGAGAGTGTTAGTAAAGCGTCTGGAATGTTGCAACCGAGTACCAGGGGACCAAAACTGAGACACATTTGAACACGTTTCCCGATCACACGGTTGATCATACTCTGGGTTCCACATGCATGTTTTAACTGAAGGAAGAATCCCTTAAACATGGAGAGTTGAGACCCATGGAATGGGTACCATGCAATATGACTTCAAAGGGTCTGCATTTGCTCACCGAACCTCAGCAATCCTATCACTGCTGCGTTTATGCCGCTGTACACACGCTTGATTCTCTTTCGGAGACATAAAAATCCATAGGTTTTAAGATACTTACTAGTCAGGTAGATTCTTAGGCGTTTAATATGGAGTGTTGAGTCCACTTCGTTGAGCAAGGAGTAGCTCTTGTCTATTACATATTTGGCTTATGGAACGGTATCTGTGCTCATTTCAATCTCTGGTTTTATGCAGCACCCCAACTCACCCGTCCCCTTAAGCAAGCATAAGTTGGTTTTCTACATTTGACACCCTGTTCTGTTTTGTAATTCAGTTCTTGTGTAGCCAAGTTTACATTCCGTGTATTAGTGATATCTTATGATGTTTCTTTTTCTGTGTGACTAATTTCACTTAGAATCATCGTACCTGAATCCACTCATTATGCTGCTACGGGCCTGATGACATAGATTTCATTGCTGAGTGATATTGCATTGTACGTAAGTACCACAATTTCTTTATCCATTTTTCGCTTTCTGTGATATTGAACTTGTACCATAAACGAGGTTCTTGTAAACAGAGCCGTCCCAAACTTTGGGGTGGCTGTGTCTTTTTGATTTTAATTTCCCTAAGCTATAGGACCATAAGTGGAAGTGCCCTAGGCTCTGTTGCTTTGTTTTTTGGATGTTTCAGGAAACACCATACACTTCTCCAGAGTGGCTGCTGGCAATTTACATCCCGCCCATCAGCATAACTAGGCTCCCAGTTCTCCATGGCCTGTCCTGCCTTTCTGGATTTTACACTTTTTTCAGATGGCCCTTTTGACCGGGGGGCAGTGAGACTTCATTGTAGTGCAGATTTCCTTTGCAAGCTTGCTTGGTTGACCAAAAAGGGCGTATGCGTTTTTTCCTGAATATATTCAGGAAAAAACGCATACGCCATTTTTGGCCAAGTGCATCATTGTGGACGTTCTGCCTCTTTTCCTATGCTTTACATGCAATTCCAGTCTACCTCCTGAAATCGGTTTCCTGCAATTCTGCCCCCCTTTCAACTCCTCTTGGCAGCCTTACTTTAATATATTTTTGGAAGATAGCTGTCCTTTATAACTCTGCAGGTTTGTGAATTACAGTGCCCCTGAGCTCCTTTCTTCAACTCGCTTTCTTGTGAGCTGGCCGCAACACCGCAGGATTGCTTCTGGTCCTAGTGTGGTTCCGGCACGGCACGCTGAGCCTTTAGTTAATTCCTCTTCCTGGTTGGAAATGAGAGTTAAATTTGCCCGTCTGGACACCTCCATCTTGTCTCTCATTGGTTCTCCCTATTCCTGTTCATTTTCCACAGAAATTGCAAACTGGGCCAAACAGGAGGTTAAAGGCACTGACTCTCCAAGTGGGGAGAGTGTTAGTAAAGCGTCTGGAATGTTGCACCCGAGTACCAGGAAACGAAAATTGAGACACATTTGAACACGTTTTCCGATCACACGGTGGATCATACTCTGCGTTCCACATGCATGTTTTAGCTGAAGGAAGAATTCCTTAAACAGGGATAGTTGAGACCCATGGAATGGGTACCATGCAATATGATTTCAAAGGGTCTGCATTTGCTCACCGAACCTCAGCAATCCTATCACTGCTGCATTTATGCCGCTGTACACACGCTTGATTCTCTTTCGGAGACATATAAATCCATAGGTTTTAAGATTCTTACTAGTCAGATATATTCTTAGGCGTTTAATATGGGGTGTTGAGTCCACTTCGTTGAGCAAGGAGTAGCTCTTGTCTATTACATATTTGGCTTATGGAACAGTATCTGTGCTCATTTCAATCTCTGGTTTTATGCAGCACCCCAACTCACCCGTCCCCTTAAGCAAGCATAAGTTGGTTTTCTACATTTGACACCCTGTTCTGTTTTGTAATTCAGTTCTTGTGTAGCCAAGTTTACATTCCGTGTATTAGTGATATCTTATGATGTTTCTTTTTCTGTGTGACTAATTTCACTTAGAATCATCGTACCTGAATCCACTCATTATGCTGCTACGGGCCTGATGACATAGATTTCATTGCTGAGTGATATTGCATTGTACGTAAGTACCACAGTTTCTTTATCCATTTTTCGCTTTCTGTGATATTGAACTTGTACCGTAAACGAGGTTCTTGTAAACAGAGCCGTCCCAAACTTTGGGGTGGCTGTGTCTTTTTGATTTTAATTTCCCTAAGCTATAGGACCATAAGTGGAAGTGCCCTAGGCTCTGTTGCTTTGTTTTTTGGATGTTTCAGGAAACACCATACACTTCTCCAGAGTGGCTGCTGGCAATTTACATCCCGCCCATCAGCATAACTAGGCTCCCAGTTCTCAATGGCCTGTCCTGCCTTTCTGGATTTTACACTTTTTTCAGATGGCCCTTTTGACCGGGGGGCAGTGAGACTTCATTGTAGTGCAGATTTCCTTTGCAAGCTTGCTTGGTTGGCCAAAAAGGGCATATGCGTTTTTCCCTGAATATATTCAGGAAAAAACGCATACGCCCTTTTTGGCCAAGTGTATCATTGTGGACGTTCTGCCTCTTTTCCTATGCTTTACATGCAATTCCAGTCTACCTCCTGAAATCGGTTTCCTGCAATTCTGCCCCGCTTTCAACTCCTCTTGGCAGCCTTACTTCAATATATTTTTGGAAGATAGCTGTCATTTATAACTCTGCAGGTTTGTGAATTACAGTGCCCCTGAGCTCCTTTCTTCAACTCGCTTTCTTGTGAGCTGGCCGCAACACCGCAGGATTGCTTCAGGCCCTAGTTTGGTTCCGGCACGGCATGCTGAGCCTTTGGTTAATTCCTCTTCCTGGTGGGAAATGAGAGTTAAATTGGCCCGTCCGGACACCTCCACCTAGTCTCTCATTGGTTCTCCCTATTCCTGTTCATTTTCCACAGAAATTGCAAACTGGGCCAAACAGGAGGTTAAAGGCACTGACTCTCCAAGTGGGGAGAGTGTTAGTAAAGCGTCTGGAATGTTGCAACCGAGTACCAGGGGACCAAAACTGAGACACATTTGAACACGTTTCCCGATCACACGGTTGATCATACTCTGGGTTCCACATGCATGTTTTAACTGAAGGAAGAATCCCTTAAACATGGAGAGTTGAGACCCATGGAATGGGTACCATGCAATATGACTTCAAAGGGTCTGCATTTGCTCACCGAACCTCAGCAATCCTATCACTGCTGCGTTTATGCCGCTGTACACACGCTTGATTCTCTTTCGGAGACATAAAAATCCATAGGTTTTAAGATACTTACTAGTCAGGTAGATTCTTAGGCGTTTAATATGGAGTGTTGAGTCCACTTCGTTGAGCAAGGAGTAGCTCTTGTCTATTACATATTTGGCTTATGGAACGGTATCTGTGCTCATTTCAATCTCTGGTTTTATGCAGCACCCCAACTCACCCGTCCCCTTAAGCAAGCATAAGTTGGTTTTCTACATTTGACACCCTGTTCTGTTTTGTAATTCAGTTCTTGTGTAGCCAAGTTTACATTCCGTGTATTAGTGATATCTTATGATGTTTCTTTTTCTGTGTGACTAATTTCACTTAGAATCATCGTACCTGAATCCACTCATTATGCTGCTACGGGCCTGATGACATAGATTTCATTGCTGAGTGATATTGCATTGTACGTAAGTACCACAATTTCTTTATCCATTTTTCGCTTTCTGTGATATTGAACTTGTACCATAAACGAGGTTCTTGTAAACAGAGCCGTCCCAAACTTTGGGGTGGCTGTGTCTTTTTGATTTTAATTTCCCTAAGCTATAGGACCATAAGTGGAAGTGCCCTAGGCTCTGTTGCTTTGTTTTTTGGATGTTTCAGGAAACACCATACACTTCTCCAGAGTGGCTGCTGGCAATTTACATCCCGCCCATCAGCATAACTAGGCTCCCAGTTCTCCATGGCCTGTCCTGCCTTTCTGGATTTTACACTTTTTTCAGATGGCCCTTTTGACCGGGGGGCAGTGAGACTTCATTGTAGTGCAGATTTCCTTTGCAAGCTTGCTTGGTTGACCAAAAAGGGCGTATGCGTTTTTTCCTGAATATATTCAGGAAAAAACGCATACGCCATTTTTGGCCAAGTGCATCATTGTGGACGTTCTGCCTCTTTTCCTATGCTTTACATGCAATTCCAGTCTACCTCCTGAAATCGGTTTCCTGCAATTCTGCCCCCCTTTCAACTCCTCTTGGCAGCCTTACTTTAATATATTTTTGGAAGATAGCTGTCCTTTATAACTCTGCAGGTTTGTGAATTACAGTGCCCCTGAGCTCCTTTCTTCAACTCGCTTTCTTGTGAGCTGGCCGCAACACCGCAGGATTGCTTCTGGTCCTAGTGTGGTTCCGGCACGGCACGCTGAGCCTTTAGTTAATTCCTCTTCCTGGTTGGAAATGAGAGTTAAATTTGCCCGTCTGGACACCTCCATCTTGTCTCTCATTGGTTCTCCCTATTCCTGTTCATTTTCCACAGAAATTGCAAACTGGGCCAAACAGGAGGTTAAAGGCACTGACTCTCCAAGTGGGGAGAGTGTTAGTAAAGCGTCTGGAATGTTGCACCCGAGTACCAGGAAACGAAAATTGAGACACATTTGAACACGTTTTCCGATCACACGGTGGATCATACTCTGCGTTCCACATGCATGTTTTAGCTGAAGGAAGAATTCCTTAAACAGGGAGAGTTGAGACCCATGGAATGGGTACCATGCAATATGATTTCAAAGGGTCTGCATTTGCTCACCGAACCTCAGCAATCCTATCACTGCTGCATTTATGCCGCTGTACACACGCTTGATTCTCTTTGGAGACATATAAATCCATAGGTTTTAAGATTCTTACTAGTCAGATATATTCTTAGGCGTTTAATATGGGGTGTTGAGTCCACTTCGTTGAGCAAGGAGTAGCTCTTGTCTATTACATATTTGGCTTATGGAACAGTATCTGTGCTCATTTCAATCTCTGGTTTTATGCAGCACCCCAACTCACCCGTCCCCTTAAGCAAGCATAAGTTGGTTTTCTACATTTGACACCCTGTTCTGTTTTGTAATTCAGTTCTTGTGTAGCCAAGTTTACATTCCGTGTATTAGTGATATCTTATGATGTTTCTTTTTCTGTGTGACTAATTTCACTTAGAATCATCGTACCTGAATCCACTCATTATGCTGCTACGGGCCTGATGACATAGATTTCATTGCTGAGTGATATTGCATTGTACGTAAGTACCACAATTTCTTTATCCATTTTTCGCTTTCTGTGATATTGAACTTGTACCGTAAACGAGGTTCTTGTAAACAGAGCCGTCCCAAACTTTGGGGTGGCTGTGTCTTTTTGATTTTAATTTCCCTAAGCTATAGGACCATAAGTGGAAGTGCCCTAGGCTCTGTTGCTTTGTTTTTTGGATGTTTCAGGAAACACCATACACTTCTCCAGAGTGGCTGCTGGCAATTTACATCCCGCCCATCAGCATAACTAGGCTCCCAGTTCTCCATGGCCTGTCCTGCCTTTCTGGATTTTACACTTTTTTCAGATGGCCCTTTTGACCGGGGGGCAGTGAGACTTCATTGTAGTGCAGATTTCCTTTGCAAGCTTGCTTGGTTGGCCAAAAAGGGCGTATGCGTTTTTTCCTGAATATATTCAGGAAAAAACGCATACGCCCTTTTTGGCCAAGTGCATCATTGTGGACGTTCTGCCTCTTTTCCTATGCTTTACATGCAATTCCAGTCTACCTCCTGAAATCGGTTTCCTGCAATTCTGCCCTGCTTTCAACTCTTCTTGGCATCCTAATTCAATATATTTTTGGAAGATAGCTGTCATTTATAACTCTGCAGGTTTGTGAATTACAGTGCCCCTGAGCTCCTTTCTTCAACTCGCTTTCTTGTGAGCTGGCCGCAACACCGCAGGATTGCTTCTGGTCCTAGTGTGGTTCCGGCATGGCACACTGAGCCTTTGGTTAATTCCTCTTCCTGGTTGGAAATGAGAGTTAAATTTGCCCGTCTGGACACCTCCACCTAGTTTCTCATTGGTTCTCCCTATTCCTGTTCATTTTCCACAGAAATTGCAAACTGGGCCAAACAGGAGGTTAAAGGCACTGACTCTCCAAGTGGGGAGAGTGTTAGTAAAGCGTCTGGAATGTTGCACCCGAGTACCAGGAAACGAAAATTGAGACACATTTGAACACGTTTTCCGATCACACGGTGGATCATACTCTGGGTTCCACATGCATGTTTTAGCTGAAGGAAGAATCCCTTAAACAGGGAGAGTTGAGACCCATGGAATGGGTACCATGCAATATGACTTCAAAGGGTCTGCATTTGCTCACCGAACCTCAGCAATCCTATCACTGCTGCGTTTATGCCGCTGTACACACGCTTGATTCTCTTTCGGAGACATATAAATCCATAGGTTTTAAGATTCTTACTAGTCAGGTAGATTCTTACTAGTCAGGTATATTCTTAGGCGTTTAATATGGGGTGTTGAGTCCACTTCGTTGAGCAAGGAGTAGCTCTTGTCTATTACATATTTGGCTTATGGAACGGTATCTGTGCTCATTTCAATCTCTGGTTTTATGCAGCACCCCAACTCACCCGTCCCCTTAAGCAAGCATAAGTTGGTTTTCTACATTTGACACCCTGTTCTGTTTTGTAATTCAGTTCTTGTGTAGCCAAGTTTACATTCCGTGTATTAGTGATATCTTATGATGTTTCTTTTTCTGTGTGACTAATTTCACTTAGAATCATCGTACCTGAATCCACTCATTATGCTGCTACGGGCCTGATGACATAGATTTCATTGCTGAGTGATATTGCATTGTACGTAAGTACCACAGTTTCTTTATCCATTTTTCGCTTTCTGTGATATTGAACTTGTACCGTAAACGAGGTTCTTGTAAACAGAGCCGTCCCAAACTTTGGGGTGGCTGTGTCTTTTTGATTTTAATTTCCCTAAGCTATAGGACCATAAGTGGAAGTGCCCTAGGCTCTGTTGCTTTGTTTTTTGGATGTTTCAGGAAACACCATACACTTCTCCAGAGTGGCTGCTGGCAATTTACATCCCGCCCATCAGCATAACTAGGCTCCCAGTTCTCCATGGCCTGTCCTGCCTTTCTGGATTTTACACTTTTTTCAGATGGCCCTTTTGACCGGGGGGCAGTGAGACTTCATTGTAGTGCAGATTTCCTTTGCAAGCTTGCTTGGTTGGCCAAAAAGGGCATATGCGTTTTTCCCTGAATATATTCAGGAAAAAACGCATACGCCCTTTTTGGCCAAGTGTATCATTGTGGACGTTCTGCCTCTTTTCCTATGCTTTACATGCAATTCCAGTCTACCTCCTGAAATCGGTTTCCTGCAATTCTGCCCCGCTTTCAACTCCTCTTGGCAGCCTTATTTCAATATATTTTTGGAAGATAGCTGTCATTTATAACTCTGCAGGTTTGTGAATTACAGTGCCCCTGAGCTCCTTTCTTCAACTCGCTTTCTTGTGAGCTGGCCGCAACACCGCAGGATTGCTTCAGGCCCTAGTTTGGTTCCGGCACGGCATGCTGAGCCTTTGGTTAATTCCTCTTCCTGGTGGGAAATGAGAGTTAAATTGGCCCGTCCGGACACCTCCACCTAGTCTCTCATTGGTTCTCCCTATTCCTGTTCATTTTCCACAGAAATTGCAAACTGGGCCAAACAGGAGGTTAAAGGCACTGACTCTCCAAGTGGGGAGAGTGTTAGTAAAGCGTCTGGAATGTTGCAACCGAGTACCAGGGGACCAAAACTGAGACACATTTGAACACGTTTCCCGATCACACGGTTGATCATACTCTGGGTTCCACATGCATGTTTTAACTGAAGGAAGAATCCCTTAAACATGGAGAGTTGAGACCCATGGAATGGGTACCATGCAATATGACTTCAAAGGGTCTGCATTTGCTCACCGAACCTCAGCAATCCTATCACTGCTGCGTTTATGCCGCTGTACACACGCTTGATTCTCTTTCGGAGACATAAAAATCCATAGGTTTTAAGATACTTACTAGTCAGGTAGATTCTTAGGCGTTTAATATGGAGTGTTGAGTCCACTTCGTTGAGCAAGGAGTAGCTCTTGTCTATTACATATTTGGCTTATGGAACGGTATCTGTGCTAATTTCAATCTCTGGTTTTATGCAGCACCCCAACTCACCCGTCCCCTTAAGCAAGCATAAGTTGGTTTTCTACATTTGACACCCTGTTCTGTTTTGTAATTCAGTTCTTGTGTAGCCAAGTTTACATTCCGTGTATTAGTGATATCTTATGATGTTTCTTTTCCTGTGTGACTAATTTCACTTAGAATCATCGTACCTGAATCCACTCATTATGCTGCTACGGGCCTGTTGACATAGATTTCATTGCTGAGTGATATTGCATTGTACGTAAGTACCACAATTTCTTTATCCATTTTTCGCTTTCTGTGATATTGAACTTGTACCGTAAACGAGGTTCTTGTAAACAGAGCCGTCCCAAACTTTGGGGTGGCTGTGTCTTTTTGATTTTAATTTCCCTAAGCTATAGGACCATAAGTGGAAGTGCCCTAGGCTCTGTTGCTTTGTTTTTTGGATGTTTCAGGAAACACCATACACTTCTCCAGAGTGGCTGCTGGCAATTTACATCCCGCCCATCAGCATAACTAGGCTCCCAGTTCTCCATGGCCTGTCCTGCCTTTCTGGATTTTACACTTTTTTCAGATGGCCCTTTTGACCGGGGAGCAGTGAGACTTCATTGTAGTGCAGATTTCCTTTGCAAGCTTGCTTGGTTGACCAAAAAGGGCGTATGCGTTTTTTCCTGAATATATTCAGGAAAAAAACGCATACGCCCTTTTTGGCCAAGTGCATCATTGTGGACGTTCTGCCTCTTTTCCTATGCTTTACATGCAATTCCAGTCTACCTCCTGAAATCGGTTTCCTGCAATTCTGCCCCCCTTTCAACTCCTCTTGGCAGCCTTACTTCAATATATTTTTGGAAGATAGCTGTCCTTTATAACTCTGCAGGTTTGTGAATTACAGTGCCCCTGAGCTCCTTTCTTCAACTCGCTTTCTTGTGAGCTGGCCGCAACACCGCAGGATTGCTTCTGGTCCTAGTGTGGTTCCGGCACGGCACGCTGAGCCTTTGGTTAATTCCTCTTCCTGGTTGGAAATGAGAGTTAAATTTGCCCATCTGGACACCTCCACCTTGTCTCTCATTGGTTCTCCCTATTCCTGTTCATTTTCCACAGAAATTGCAAACTGGGCCAAACAGGAGGTTAAAGGCACTGACTCTCCAAGTGGGGAGAGTGTTAGTAAAGCGTCTGGAATGTTGTACTCGAGTACCAGGAAACGAAAATTGAGACACATTTGAACACGTTTTCCGATCACACGGTGGATCATACTCTGGGTTCCACATGCATGTTTTAGCTGAAGGAAGAATTCCTTAAACAGGGAGAGTTGAGACCCATGGAATGGGTACCATGCAATATGATTTCAAAGGGTCTGCATTTGCTCACCGAACCTCAGCAATCCTATCACTGCTGCGTTTATGCCGCTGTACACACGCTTGATTCTCTTTCGGAGACATATAAATCCATAGGTTTTAAGATTCTTACTAGTCAGATATATTCTTAGGCGTTTAATATGGGGTGTTGAGTCCACTTCGTTGAGCAAGGAGTAGCTCTTGTCTATTACATATTTGGCTTATGGAACGGTATCTGTGCTCATTTCAATCTCTGGTTTTATGCAGCACCCCAACTCACCCGTCCCCTTAAGCAAGCATAAGTTGGTTTTCTACATTTGACACCCTGTTCTGTTTTGTAATTCAGTTCTTGTGTAGCCAAGTTTACATTCCGTGTATTAGTGATATCTTATGATGTTTCATTTTCTGTGTGACTAATTTCACTTAGAATCATCGTACCTGAATCCACTCATTATGCTGCTACGGGCCTGATGACATAGATTTCATTGCTGAGTGATATTGCATTGTACGTAAGTACCACAGTTTCTTTATCCATTTTTCGCTTTCTGTGATATTGAACTTGTACCGTAAAGGAGGTTCTTGTAAACAGAGCCGTCCCAAACTTTGGGGTGGCTGTGTCTTTTTGATTTTAATTTCCCTAAGCTATAGGACCATAAGTGGAAGTGCCCTAGGCTCTGTTGCTTTGTTTTTTGGATGTTTCAGGAAACACCATACACTTCTCCAGAGTGGCTGCTGGCAATTTACATCCCGCCCATCAGCATAACTAGGCTCCCAGTTCTCCATGGCCTGTCCTGCCTTTCTGGATTTTACACTTTTTTCAGATGGCCCTTTTGACCGGGGGGCAGTGAGACTTCATTGTAGTGCAGATTTCCTTTGCAAGCTTGCTTGGTTGGCCAAAAAGGGCGTATGCGTTTTTTCCTGAATATATTCAGGAAAAAACGCATACGCCCTTTTTGGCCAAGTGCATCATTGTGGACGTTCTGCCTCTTTTCCTATGCTTTACATGCAATTCCAGTCTACCTCCTGAAATCGGTTTCCTGCAATTCTGCCCTGCTTTCAACTCCTCTTGGCATCCTAATTCAATATATTTTTGGAAGATAGCTGTCATTTATAACTCTGCAGGTTTGTGAATTACAGTGCCCCTGAGCTCCTTTCTTCAACTCGCTTTCTTGTGAGCTGGCCGCAACACCGCAGGATTGCTTCAGGCCCTAGTTTGGTTCCGGCACGGCATGCTGAGCCTTTGGTTAATTCCTCTTCCTGGTGGGAAATGAGAGTTAAATTGGCCCGTCCGGACACCTCCACCTAATCTCTCATTGGTTCTCCCTATTCCTGTTCATCTTCCGCAGAAATTGCTAACTGGGCCAAACAGGAGGTTAAAGGCACTGACTCTCCAAGTGGGGAGAGTGTTAGTAAAGCGTCTGGAATGTTGCACCCGAGTACCAGGGGACAAAAACTGAGACACATTTGAACACGTTTTCCGACCACATGGTGGATCATACTCTGGGTTCCACATGCATGTTTTAGCTGAAGGAAGAATCCCTTAAACATGGAGAGTTGAGACCCATGGAATGGGTACCATGCAATATGACTTCAAAGGGTCTGCATTTGCTCACCGAACCTCACCAATCCTATCACTGCTGCGTTTATGCCGCTGTACACACACTTGATTCTCTTTCGGAGACATATAAATCCATAGGTTTTAAGATTCTTACTAGTCAGGTAGATTCTTACTAGTCAGGTATATTCTTAGGCGTTTAATATGGGGTGTTGAGTCCACTTCGTTGAGCAAGGAGTAGCTCTTGTCTATTACATATTTGGCTTATGGAACGGTATCTGTGCTCATTTCAATCTCTGGTTTTATGCAGCACCCCAACTCACCCGTCCCCTTAAGCAAGCATAAGTTGGTTTTCTACATTTGACACCCTGTTCTGTTTTGTAATTCAGTTCTTGTGTAGCCAAGTTTACATTCCGTGTATTAGTGATATCTTATGATGTTTCTTTTTCTGTGTGACTAATTTCACTTAGAATCATCGTACCTGAATCCACTCATTATGCTGCTACGGGCCTGTTGACATAGATTTCATTGCTGAGTGATATTGCATTGTACGTAAGTACCACAATTTCTTTATCCATTTTTCGCTTTCTGTGATATTGAACTTGTACCGTAAACGAGGTTCTTGTAAACAGAGCCGTCCCAAACTTTGGGGTGGCTGTGTCTTTTTGATTTTAATTTCCCTAAGCTATAGGACCATAAGTGGAAGTGCCCTAGGCTCTGTTGCTTTGTTTTTTGGATGTTTCAGGAAACACCATACACTTCTCCAGAGTGGCTGCTGGCAATTTACATCCCGCCCATCAGCATAACTAGGCTCCCAGTTCTCCATGGCCTGTCCTGCCTTTCTGGATTTTACACTTTTTTCAGATGGCCCTTTTGACCGGGGGGCAGTGAGACTTCATTGTAGTGCAGATTTCCTTTGCAAGCTTGCTTGGTTGGCCAAAAAGGGCGTATGCGTTTTTTCCTGAATATATTCAGGAAAAAACGCATACGCCCTTTTTGGCCAAGTGCATCATTGTGGACGTTCTGCCTCTTTTCCTATGCTTTACATGCAATTCCAGTCTACCTCCTGAAATCGGTTTCCTGCAATTCTGCCCTGCTTTCAACTCCTCTTGGCATCCTAATTCAATATATTTTTGGAAGATAGCTGTCATTTATAACTCTGCAGGTTTGTGAATTACAGTGCCCCTGAGCTCCTTTCTTCAACTCGCTTTCTTGTGAGCTGGCCGCAACACCGCAGGATTGCTTCAGGCCCTAGTTTGGTTCCGGCACGGCATGCTGAGCCTTTGGTTAATTCCTCTTCCTGGTGGGAAATGAGAGTTAAATTGGCCCGTCCGGACACCTCCACCTAATCTCTCATTGGTTCTCCCTATTCCTGTTCATCTTCCGCAGAAATTGCTAACTGGGCCAAA
This sequence comes from Leucopleurus acutus, assembly GCF_964270905.1. NCBI lineage: Eukaryota > Metazoa > Chordata > Mammalia > Artiodactyla > Delphinidae > Leucopleurus > Leucopleurus acutus. Next base: position 637,162 of record NW_028139180.1, read on the forward strand.
CAGGAGGTTAAAGGCACTGACTCTCCAAGTGGGGAGAGTGTTAGTAAAGCGTCTGGAATGTTGCACCCGAGTACCAGGGGACAAAAACTGAGACACATTTGAACACGTTTTCCGACCACATGGTGGATCATACTCTGGGTTCCACATGCATGTTTTAGCTGAAGGAAGAATCCCTTAAACATGGAGAGTTGAGACCCATGGAATGGGTACCATGCAATATGACTTCAAAGGGTCTGCATTTGCTCACCGAACCTCACCAATCCTATCACTGCTGCGTTTATGCCGCTGTACACACACTTGATTCTCTTTCGGAGACATATAAATCCATAGGTTTTAAGATTCTTACTAGTCAGGTAGATTCTTACTAGTCAGGTATATTCTTAGGCGTTTAATATGGGGTGTTGAGTCCACTTCGTTGAGCAAGGAGTAGCTCTTGTCTATTACATATTTGGCTTATGGAACGGTATCTGTGCTCATTTCAATCTCTGGTTTTATGCAGCACCCCAACTCACCCGTCCCCTTAAGCAAGCATAAGTTGGTTTTCTACATTTGACACCCTGTTCTGTTTTGTAATTCAGTTCTTGTGTAGCCAAGTTTACATTCCGTGTATTAGTGATATCTTATGATGTTTCTTTTTCTGTGTGACTAATTTCACTTAGAATCATCGTACCTGAATCCACTCATTATGCTGCTACGGGCCTGTTGACATAGATTTCATTGCTGAGTGATATTGCATTGTACGTAAGTACCACAATTTCTTTATCCATTTTTCGCTTTCTGTGATATTGAACTTGTACCGTAAACGAGGTTCTTGTAAACAGAGCCGTCCCAAACTTTGGGGTGGCTGTGTCTTTTTGATTTTAATTTCCCTAAGCTATAGGACCATAAGTGGAAGTGCCCTAGGCTCTGTTGCTTTGTTTTTTGGATGTTTCAGGAAACACCATACACTTCTCCAGAGTGGCTGCTGGCAATTTACATCCCGCCCATCAGCATAACTAGGCTCCCAGTTCTCCATGGCCTGTCCTGCCTTTCTGGATTTTACACTTTTTTCAGATGGCCCTTTTGACCGGGGGGCAGTGAGACTTCATTGTAGTGCAGATTTCCTTTGCAAGCTTGCTTGGTTGGCCAAAAAGGGCGTATGCGTTTTTTCCTGAATATATTCAGGAAAAAACGCATACGCCCTTTTTGGCCAAGTGCATCATTGTGGACGTTCTGCCTCTTTTCCTATGCTTTACATGCAATTCCAGTCTACCTCCTGAAATCGGTTTCCTGCAATTCTGCCCTGCTTTCAACTCCTCTTGGCAGCCTAATTCAATATATTTTTGGAAGATAGCTGTCATTTATAACTCTGCAGGTTTGTGAATTACAGTGCCCCTGAGCTCCTTTCTTCAACTCGCTTTCTTGTGAGCTGGCCGCAACACCGCAGGATTGCTTCAGGCCCTAGTTTGGTTCCGGCACGGCATGCTGAGCCTTTGGTTAATTCCTCTTCCTGGTGGGAAATGAGAGTTAAATTTGCCCGTCCGGACACCTCCACCTAGGCTCTCATTGGTTCTCCCAATTCCTGTTCATTTTCCACAGAAATTGCAAACTGAGCAAAACAGGAGGTTAAAGGCACTGACTCTCCAAGTGGGGAGAGTGTTAGTAAAGCGTCTGGAATGTTGCAACCGAGTACCAGGGGACGAAAATTGAGACACATTTGAACACGTTTCCCGATCACACGGTGGATCATACTCTGGGTTCCACATGCATGTTTTAGCTGAAGGAAGAATCCATTAAACCTGGAGAGTTGAGACCCATGGAATGGGTACCATGCAATATGACTTCAAAGGGTCTGCATTTGCTCACCGAACCTCACCAATCCTATCACTGCTGCGTTTATGCCGCTGTACACACGCTTGATTCTCTTTCGGAGACATATAAATCCATAGGTTTTAAGATTCTTACTAGTCAGATATATTCTTAGGCGTTTAATATGGGGTGTTGAGTCCACTTCGTTGAGCAAGGAGTAGCTCTTGTCTATTACATATTTGGCTTATGGAACGGTATCTGTGCTCATTTCAATCTCTGGTTTTATGCAGCACCCCAACTCACCCGTCCCCTTAAGCAAGCATAAGTTGGTTTTCTACATTTGACACCCTGTTCTGTTTTGTAATTCAGTTCTTGTGTAGCCAAGTTTACATTCCGTGTATTAGTGATATCTTATGATGTTTCTTTTTCTGTGTGACTAATTTCACTTAGAATCATCGTACCTGAATCCACTCATTATGCTGCTACGGGCCTGATGACATAGATTTCATTGCTGAGTGATATTGCATTGTACGTAAGTACCACAGTTTCTTTATCCATTTTTCGCTTTCTGTGATATTGAACTTGTACCGTAAACGAGGTTCTTGTAAACAGAGCCGTCCCAAACTTTGGGGTGGCTGTGTCTTTTTGATTTTAATTTCCCTAAGCTATAGGACCATAAGTGGAAGTGCCCTAGGCTCTGTTGCTTTGTTTTTTGGATGTTTCAGGAAACACCATACACTTCTCCAGAGTGGCTGCTGGCAATTTACATCCCGCCCATCAGCATAACTAGGCTCCCAGTTCTCCATGGCCTGTCCTGCCTTTCTGGATTTTACACTTTTTTCAGATGGCCCTTTTGACCGGGCGGCAGTGAGACTTCATTGTAGTGCAGATTTCCTTTGCAAGCTTGCTTGGTTGGCCAAAAAGGGCGTATGCGTTTTTTCCTGAATATATTCAGGAAAAAACGCATACGCCCTTTTTGGCCAAGTGCATCATTGTGGACGTTCTGCCTCTTTTCCTATGCTTTACATGCAATTCCAGTCTACCTCCTGAAATCGGTTTCCTGCAATTCTGCCCTGCTTTCAACTCCTCTTGGCATCCTAATTCAATATATTTTTGGAAGATAGCTGTCATTTATAACTCTGCAGGTTTGTGAATTACAGTGCCCCTGAGCTCCTTTCTTCAACTCGCTTTCTTGTGAGCTGGCCGCAACACCGCAGGATTGCTTCAGGCCCTAGTTTGGTTCCGGCACGGCATGCTGAGCCTTTGGTTAATTCCTCTTCCTGGTGGGAAATGAGAGTTAAATTTGCCCGTCCGGACACCTCCACCTAGTCTCTCATTGGTTATCCCAATTCCTGTTCATTTTCCACAGAAATTGCAAACTGAGCCAAACAGGAGGTTAAAGGCACTGACTCTCCAAGTGGGGAGAGTGTTAGTAAAGCGTCTGGAATGTTGCAACCGAGTACCAGGGGACGAAAATTGAGACACATTTGAACACGTTTCCCGATCACACGGTGGATCATACTCTGGGTTCCACATGCATGTTTTAGCTGAAGGAAGAATCCATTAAACAGGGAGAGTTGAGACCCATGGAATGGGTACCATGCAATATGACTTCAAAGGGTCTGCATTTGCTCACCGAACCTCAGCAATCCTATCACTGCTGCGTTTATGCCGCTGTACACACGCTTGATTCTCTTTCGGAGACATATAAATCCATAGGTTTTAAGATTCTTACTAGTCAGGTAGATTCTTAGGCGTTTAATATGGAGTGTTGAGTCCACTTCGTTGAGCAAGGAGTAGCTCTTGCTATTACATATTTGGCTTATGGAACGGTATCTGTGCTCATTTCAATCTCTGGTTTTATGCAGCACCCCAACTCACCCGTCCCCTTAAGCAAGCATAAGTTGGTTTTCTACATTTGACACCCTGTTCTGTTTTGTAATTCAGTTCTTGTGTAGCCAAGTTTACATTCCATGTATTAGTGATATCTTATGATGTTTCATTTTCTGTGTGACTAATTTCACTTAGAATCATCGTACCTGAATCCACTCATTATGCTGCTACGGGCCTGATGACATAGATTTCATTGCTGAGTGATATTGCATTGTACGTAAGTACCACAATTTCTTTATCCATTTTTCGCTTTCTGTGATATTGAACTTGTACCTTAAACGAGGTTCTTGTAAACAGAGCCGTCCCAAACTTTGGGGTGGCTGTGTCTTTTTGATTTTAATTTCCCTAAGCTATAGGACCATAAGTGGAAGTGCCCTAGGCTCTGTTGCTTTGTTTTTTGGATGTTTCAGGAAACACCATACACTTCTCCAGAGTGGCTGCTGGCAATTTACATCCCGCCCATCAGCATAACAAGGCTCCCAGTTCTCAATGGCCTGTCCTGCCTTTCTGGATTTTACACTTTTTTCAGATGGCCCTTTTGACCGGGGGGCAGTGAGACTTCATTGTAGTGCAGATTTCCTTTGCAAGCTTGCTTGGTTGGCCAAAAAGGGCATATGCGTTTTTCCCTGAATATATTCAGGAAAAAACGCATACGCCCTTTTTGGCCAAGTGCATCATTGTGGACGTTCTGCCTCTTTTCCTATGCTTTACATGCAATTCCAGTCTACCTCCTGAAATCGGTTTCCTGCAGTTCTGCCCTGCTTTCAACTCTTCTTGGCATCCTAATTCAATATATTTTTGGAAGATAGCTGTCATTTATAACTCTGCAGGTTTGTGAATTACAGTGCCCCTGAGCTCCTTTCTTCAACTCGCTTTCTTGTGAGCTGGCCGCAACACCGCAGGATTGCTTCTGGTCCTAGTGTGGTTCCGGCATGGCACACTGAGCCTTTGGTTAATTCCTCTTCCTGGTTGGAAATGAGAGTTAAATTTGCCCGTCTGGACACCTCCACCTAGTTTCTCATTGGTTCTCCCTATTCCTGTTCATTTTCCACAGAAATTGCAAACTGGGCCAAACAGGAGGTTAAAGGCACTGACTCTCCAAGTGGGGAGAGTGTTAGTAAAGCGTCTGGAATATTGCACCCGAGTACCAGGAAACGAAAATTGAGACACATTTGAACACGTTTTCCGATCACACGGTGGATCATACTCTGGGTTCCACATGCATGTTTTAGCTGAAGGAAGAATCCCTTAAACAGGGAGAGTTGAGACCCATGGAATGGGTACCATGCAATATGACTTCAAAGGGTCTGCATTTGCTCACCGAACCTCAGCAATCCTATCACTGCTGCGTTTATGCCGCTGTACACACGCTTGATTCTCTTTCGGAGACATATAAATCCATAGGTTTTAAGATTCTTACTAGTCAGGTAGATTCTTACTAGTCAGGTATATTCTTAGGCGTTTAATATGGGGTGTTGAGTCCACTTCGTTGAGCAAGGAGTAGCTCTTGTCTATTACATATTTGGCTTATGGAACGGTATCTGTGCTCATTTCAATCTCTGGTTTTATGCAGCACCCCAACTCACCCGTCCCCTTAAGCAAGCATAAGTTGGTTTTCTACATTTGACACCCTGTTCTGTTTTGTAATTCAGTTCTTGTGTAGCCAAGTTTACATTCCGTGTATTAGTGATATCTTATGATGTTTCTTTTTCTGTGTGACTAATTTCACTTAGAATCATCGTACCTGAATCCACTCATTATGCTGCTACGGGCCTGATGACATAGATTTCATTGCTGAGTGATATTGCATTGTACGTAAGTACCACAGTTTCTTTATCCATTTTTCGCTTTCTGTGATATTGAACTTGTACCGTAAATGAGGTTCTTGTAAACAGAGCCGTCCCAAACTTTGGGGTGGCTGTGTCTTTTTGATTTTAATTTCCCTAAGCTATAGGACCATAAGTGGAAGTGCCCTAGGCTCTGTTGCTTTGTTTTTTGGATGTTTCAGGAAACACCATACACTTCTCCAGAGTGGCTGCTGGCAATTTACATCCCGCCCATCAGCATAACTAGGCTCCCAGTTCTCCATGGCCTGTCCTGCCTTTCTGGATTTTACACTTTTTTCAGATGGCCCTTTTGACCGGGGGGCAGTGAGACTTCATTGTAGTGCAGATTTCCTTTGCAAGCTTGCTTGGTTGGCCAAAAAGGGCGTATGCGTTTTTTCCTGAATATATTCAGGAAAAAACGCATACGCCCTTTTTGGCCAAGTGCATCATTGTGGACGTTCTGCCTCTTTTCCTATGCTTTACATGCAATTCCAGTCTACCTCCTGAAATCGGTTTCCTGCAATTCTGCCCTGCTTTCAACTCCTCTTGGCATCCTAATTCAATATATTTTTGGAAGATAGCTGTCATTTATAACTCTGCAGGTTTGTGAATTACAGTGCCCCTGAGCTCCTTTCTTCAACTCGCTTTCTTGTGAGCTGGCCGCAACACCGCAGGATTGCTTCAGGCCCTAGTTTGGTTCCGGCACGGCATGCTGAGCCTTTGGTTAATTCCTCTTCCTGGTGGGAAATGAGAGTTAAATTTGCCCGTCCGGACACCTCCACCTAGTCTCTCATTGGTTCTCCCAATTCCTGTTCATTTTCCACAGAAATTGCAAACTGAGCCAAACAGGAGGTTAAAGGCACTGACTCTCCAAGTGGGGAGAGTGTTAGTAAAGCGTCTGGAATGTTGCAACCGAGTACCAGGGGACGAAAATTGAGACACATTTGAACACGTTTCCCGATCACACGGTGGATCATACTCTGGGTTCCACATGCATGTTTTAGCTGAAGGAAGAATCCATTAAACAGGGAGAGTTGAGACCCATGGAATGGGTACCATGCAATATGACTTCAAAGGGTCTGCATTTGCTCACCGAACCTCACCAATCCTATCACTGCTGCGTTTATGCCGCTGTACACACGCTTGATTCTCTTTCGGAGACATATAAATCCATAGGTTTTAAGATTCTTACTAGTCAGGTAGATTCTTAGGCGTTTAATATGGAGTGTTGAGTCCACTTCGTTGAGCAAGGAGTAGCTCTTGTCTATTACATATTTGGCTTATGGAACGGTATCTGTGCTCATTTCAATCTCTGGTTTTATGCAGCACCCCAACTCACGCGTCCCCTTAAGCAAGCATAAGTTGGTTTTCTACATTTGACACCCTGTTCTGTTTTGTAATTCAGTTCTTGTGTAGCCAAGTTTACATTCCATGTATTAGTGATATCTTATGATGTTTCATTTTCTGTGTGACTAATTTCACTTAGAATCATCGTACCTGAATCCACTCATTATGCTGCTACGGGCCTGATGACATAGATTTCATTGCTGAGTGATATTGCATTGTACGTAAGTACCACAATTTCTTTATCCATTTTTCGCTTTCTGTGATATTGAACTTGTACCTTAAACGAGGTTCTTGTAAACAGAGCCGTCCCAAACTTTGGGGTGGCTGTGTCTTTTTGATTTTAATTTCCCTAAGCTATAGGACCATAAGTGGAAGTGCCCTAGGCTCTGTTGCTTTGTTTTTTGGATGTTTCAGGAAACACCATACACTTCTCCAGAGTGGCTGCTGGCAATTTACATCCCGCCCATCAGCATAACAAGGCTCCCAGTTCTCAATGGCCTGTCCTGCCTTTCTGGATTTTACACTTTTTTCAGATGGCCCTTTTGACCGGGGGGCAGTGAGACTTCATTGTAGTGCAGATTTCCTTTGCAAGCTTGCTTGGTTGGCCAAAAAGGGCATATGCGTTTTTCCCTGAATATATTCAGGAAAAAACGCATACGCCCTTTTTGGCCAAGTGTATCATTGTGGACGTTCTGCCTCTTTTCCTATGCTTTACATGCAATTCCAGTCTACCTCCTGAAATCGGTTTCCTGCAATTCTGCCCCGCTTTCAACTCCTCTTGGCAGCCTTACTTCAATATATTTTTGGAAGATAGCTGTCATTTATAACTCTGCAGGTTTGTGAATTACAGTGCCCCTGAGCTCCTTTCTTCAACTCGCTTTCTTGTGAGCTGGCCGCAACACCGCAGGATTGCTTCAGGCCCTAGTTTGGTTCCGGCACGGCATGCTGAGCCTTTGGTTAATTCCTCTTCCTGGTGGGAAATGAGAGTTAAATTGGCCCGTCCGGACACCTCCACCTAGTCTCTCATTGGTTCTCCCTATTCCTGTTCATTTTCCACAGAAATTGCAAACTGGGCCAAACAGGAGGTTAAAGGCACTGACTCTCCAAGTGGGGAGAGTGTTAGTAAAGCGTCTGGAATGTTGCAACCGAGTACCAGGGGACCAAAACTGAGACACATTTGAACACGTTTCCCGATCACACGGTTGATCATACTCTGGGTTCCACATGCATGTTTTAACTGAAGGAAGAATCCCTTAAACATGGAGAGTTGAGACCCATGGAATGGGTACCATGCAATATGACTTCAAAGGGTCTGCATTTGCTCACCGAACCTCAGCAATCCTATCACTGCTGCGTTTATGCCGCTGTACACACGCTTGATTCTCTTTCGGAGACATAAAAATCCATAGGTTTTAAGATACTTACTAGTCAGGTAGATTCTTAGGCGTTTAATATGGAGTGTTGAGTCCACTTCGTTGAGCAAGGAGTAGCTCTTGTCTATTACATATTTGGCTTATGGAACGGTATCTGTGCTAATTTCAATCTCTGGTTTTATGCAGCACCCCAACTCACCCGTCCCCTTAAGCAAGCATAAGTTGGTTTTCTACATTTGACACCCTGTTCTGTTTTGTAATTCAGTTCTTGTGTAGCCAAGTTTACATTCCGTGTATTAGTGATATCTTATGATGTTTCTTTTTCTGTGTGACTAATTTCACTTAGAATCATCGTACCTGAATCCACTCATTATGCTGCTACGGGCCTGTTGACATAGATTTCAATGCTGAGTGATATTGCATTGTACGTAAGTACCACAATTTCTTTATCCATTTTTCGCTTTCTGTGATATTGAACTTGTACCGTAAACGAGGTTCTTGTAAACAGAGCCGTCCCAAACTTTGGGGTGGCTGTGTCTTTTTGATTTTAATTTCCCTAAGCTATAGGACCATAAGTGGAAGTGCCCTAGGCTCTGTTGCTTTGTTTTTTGGATGTTTCAGGAAACACCATACACTTCTCCAGAGTGGCTGCTGGCAATTTACATCCCGCCCATCAGCATAACTAGGCTCCCAGTTCTCCATGGCCTGTCCTGCCTTTCTGGATTTTACACTTTTTTCAGATGGCCCTTTTGACCGGGGAGCAGTGAGACTTCATTGTAGTGCAGATTTCCTTTGCAAGCTTGCTTGGTTGACCAAAAAGGGCGTATGCGTTTTTTCCTGAATATATTCAGGAAAAAAACGCATACGCCCTTTTTGGCCAAGTGCATCATTGTGGACGTTCTGCCTCTTTTCCTATGCCTTACATGCAATTCCAGTCTACCTCCTGAAATCGGTTTCCTGCAATTCTGCCCCCCTTTCAACTCCTCTTGGCAGCCTTACTTCAATATATTTTTGGAAGATAGCTGTCCTTTATAACTCTGCAGGTTTGTGAATTACAGTGCCCCTGAGCTCCTTTCTTCAACTCGCTTTCTTGTGAGCTGGCCGCAACACCGCAGGATTGCTTCTGGTCCTAGTGTGGTTCCGGCACGGCACGCTGAGCCTTTGGTTAATTCCTCTTCCTGGTTGGAAATGAGAGTTAAATTTGCCCATCTGGACACCTCCACCTTGTCTCTCATTGGTTCTCCCTATTCCTGTTCATTTTCCACAGAAATTGCAAACTGGGCCAAACAGGAGGTTAAAGGCACTGACTCTCCAAGTGGGGAGAGTGTTAGTAAAGCGTCTGGAATGTTGTACTCGAGTACCAGGAAACGAAAATTGAGACACATTTGAACACGTTTTCCGATCACACGGTGGATCATACTCTGGGTTCCACATGCATGTTTTAGCTGAAGGAAGAATTCCTTAAACAGGGAGAGTTGAGACCCATGGAATGGGTACCATGCAATATGATTTCAAAGGGTCTGCATTTGCTCACCGAACCTCAGCAATCCTATCACTGCTGCGTTTATGCCGCTGTACACACGCTTGATTCTCTTTCGGAGACATATAAATCCATAGGTTTTAAGATTCTTACTAGTCAGATATATTCTTAGGCGTTTAATATGGGGTGTTGAGTCCACTTCGTTGAGCAAGGAGTAGCTCTTGTCTATTACATATTTGGCTTATGGAACGGTATCTGTGCTCATTTCAATCTCTGGTTTTATGCAGCACCCCAACTCACCCGTCCCCTTAAGCAAGCATAAGTTGGTTTTCTACATTTGACACCCTGTTCTGTTTTGTAATTCAGTTCTTGTGTAGCCAAGTTTACATTCCGTGTATTAGTGATATCTTATGATGTTTCTTTTTCTGTGTGACTAATTTCACTTAGAATCATCGTACCTGAATCCACTCATTATGCTGCTACGGGCCTGTTGACATAGATTTCATTGCTGAGTGATATTGCATTGTACGTAAGTACCACAATTTCTTTATCCATTTTTCGCTTTCTGTGATATTGAACTTGTACCGTAAACGAGGTTCTTGTAAACAGAGCCGTCCCAAACTTTGGGGTGGCTGTGTCTTTTTGATTTTAATTTCCCTAAGCTATAGGACCATAAGTGGAAGTGCCCTAGGCTCTGTTGCTTTGTTTTTTGGATGTTTCAGGAAACACCATACACTTCTCCAGAGTGGCTGCTGGCAATTTACATCCCGCCCATCAGCATAACTAGGCTCCCAGTTCTCCATGGCCTGTCCTGCCTTTCTGGATTTTACACTTTTTTCAGATGGCCCTTTTGACTGGGGGGCAGTGAGACTTCATTGTAGTGCAGATTTCCTTTGCAAGCTTGCTTGGTTGGCCAAAAAGGGCGTATGCGTTTTTTCCTGAATATATTCAGGAAAAAACGCATACGCCCTTTTTGGCCAAGTGCATCATTGTGGACGTTCTGCCTCTTTTCCTATGCTTTACATGCAATTCCAGTCTACCTCCTGAAATCGGTTTCCTGCAATTCTGCCCTGCTTTCAACTCCTCTTGGCATCCTAATTCAATATATTTTTGGAAGATAGCTGTCATTTATAACTCTGCAGGTTTGTGAATTACAGTGCCCCTGAGCTCCTTTCTTCAACTCGCTTTCTTGTGAGCTGGCCGCAACACGGCAGGATTGCTTCAGGCCCTAGTTTGGTTCCGGCACGGCATGCTGAGCCTTTGGTTAATTCCTCTTCCTGGTGGGAAATGAGAGTTAAATTTGCCCGTCCGGACACCTCCACCTAGGCTCTCATTGGTTCTCCCAATTCCTGTTCATTTTCCACAGAAATTGCAAACTGAGCAAAACAGGAGGTTAAAGGCACTGACTCTCCAAGTGGGGAGAGTGTTAGTAAAGCGTCTGGAATGTTGCAACCGAGTACCAGGGGACGAAAATTGAGACACATTTGAACACGTTTCCCGATCACACGGTGGATCATACTCTGGGTTCCACATGCATGTTTTAGCTGAAGGAAGAATCCCTTAAACAGGGAGAGTTGAGAACCATGGAATGGGTACCATGCAATATGACTTCAAAGGGTCTGCATTTGCTCACCGAACCTCACCAATCCTATCACTGCTGCGTTTATGCCGCTGTACACACGCTTGATTCTCTTTCGGAGACATATAAATCCATAGGTTTTAAGATTCTTACTAGTCAGGTAGATTCTTACTAGTCAGGTATATTCTTAGGCGTTTAATATGGGGTGTTGAGTCCACTTCGTTGAGCAAGGAGTAGCTCTTGTCTATTAAATATTTGGCTTATGGAACGGTATCTGTGCTCATTTCAATCTCTGGTTTTATGCAGCACCTCAACTCACCCGTCCCCTTAAGCAAGCATAAGTTGGTTTTCTACATTTGACACCCTGTTCTGTTTTGTAATTCAGTTCTTGTGTAGCCAAGTTTACATTCCATGTATTAGTGATATCTTATGATGTTTCATTTTCTGTGTGACTAATTTCACTTAGAATCATCGTACCTGAATCCACTCATTATGCTGCTACGGGCCTGATGACATAGATTTCATTGCTGAGTGATATTGCATTGTACGTAAGTACCACAATTTCTTTATCCATTTTTCGCTTTCTGTGATATTGAACTTGTACCGTAAACGAGGTTCTTGTAAACAGAGCCGTCCCAAACTTTGGGGTGGCTGTGTCTTTTTGATTTTAATTTCCCTAAGCTATAGGACCATAAGTGGAAGTGCCCTAGGCCCTGTTGCTTTGTTTTTTGGATGTTTCAGGAAACACCATACACTTCTCCAGAGTGGCTGCTGGCAATTTACATCCCGCCCATCAGCATAACTAGGCTCCCAGTTCTCCATGGCCTGTCCTGCCTTTCTGGATTTTACACTTTTTTCAGATGGCCCTTTTGACCGGGGGGCAGTGAGACTTCATTGTAGTGCAGATTTCCTTTGCAAGCTTGCTTGGTTGGCCAAAAAGGGCGTATGCGTTTTTTCCTGAATATATTCAGGAAAAAACGCATACGCCCTTTTTGGCCAAGTGCATCATTGTGGACGTTCTGCCTCTTTTCCTATGCTTTACATGCAATTCCAGTCTACCTCCTGAAATCGGTTTCCTGCAATTCTGCCCTGCTTTCAACTCCTCTTGGCATCCTAATTCAATATATTTTTGGAAGATAGCTGTCATTTATAACTCTGCAGGTTTGTGAATTACAGTGCCCCTGAGCTCCTTTCTTCAACTCGCTTTCTTGTGAGCTGGCCGCAACACCGCAGGATTGCTTCAGGCCCTAGTTTGGTTCCGGCACGGCATGCTGAGCCTTTGGTTAATTCCTCTTCCTGGTGGGAAATGAGAGTTAAATTTGCCCGTCCGGACACCTCCACCTAGTCTCTCATTGGTTCTCCCAATTCCTGTTCATTTTCCACAGAAATTGCAAACTGAGCCAAACAGGAGGTTAAAGGCACTGACTCTCCAAGTGGGGAGAGTGTTAGTAAAGCGTCTGGAATGTTGCAACCGAGTACCAGGGGACGAAAATTGAGACACATTTGAACACGTTTCCCGATCACACGGTGGATCATACTCTGGGTTCCACATGCATGTTTTAGCTGAAGGAAGAATCCATTAAACAGGGAGAGTTGAGACCCATGGAATGGGTACCATGCAATATGACTTCAAAGGGTCTGCATTTGCTCACCGAACCTCAGCAATCCTATCACTGCTGCGTTTATGCCGCTGTACACACGCTTGATTCTCTTTCGGAGACATATAAATCCATAGGTTTTAAGATTCTTACTAGTCAGGTAGATTCTTAGGCGTTTAATATGGAGTGTTGAGTCCACTTCGTTGAGCAAGGAGTAGCTCTTGTCTATTACATATTTGGCTTATGGAACGGTATCTGTGCTCATTTCAATCTCTGGTTTTATGCAGCACCCCAACTCACCCGTCCCCTTAAGCAAGCATAAGTTGGTTTTCTACATTTGACACCCTGTTCTGTTTTGTAATTCAGTTCTTGTGTAGCCAAGTTTACATTCCATGTATTAGTGATATCTTATGATGTTTCATTTTCTGTGTGACTAATTTCACTTAGAATCATCGTACCTGAATCCACTCTTTATGCTGCTACGGGCCTGATGACATAGATTTCATTGCTGAGTGATATTGCATTGTACGTAAGTACCACAATTTCTTTATCCATTTTTCGCTTTCTGTGATATTGAACTTGTACCTTAAACGAGGTTCTTGTAAACAGAGCCGTCCCAAACTTTGGGGTGGCTGTGTCTTTTTGATTTTAATTTCCCTAAGCTATAGGACCATAAGTGGAAGTGCCCTAGGCTCTGTTGCTTTGTTTTTTGGATGTTTCAGGAAACACCATACACTTCTCCAGAGTGGCTGCTGGCAATTTACATCCCGCCCATCAGCATAACAAGGCTCCCAGTTCTCAATGGCCTGTCCTGCCTTTCTGGATTTTACACTTTTTTCAGATGGCCCTTTTGACCGGGGGGCAGTGAGACTTCATTGTAGTGCAGATTTCCTTTGCAAGCTTGCTTGGTTGGCCAAAAAGGGCATATGCGTTTTTCCCTGAATATATTCAGGAAAAAACGCATACGCCCTTTTTGGCCAAGTGTATCATTGTGGACGTTCTGCCTCTTTTCCTATGCTTTACATGCAATTCCAGTCTACCTCCTGAAATCGGTTTCCTGCAATTCTGCCCCGCTTTCAACTCCTCTTGGCAGCCTTACTTCAATATATTTTTGGAAGATAGCTGTCATTTATAACTCTGCAGGTTTGTGAATTACAGTGCCCCTGAGCTCCTTTCTTCAACTCGCTTTCTTGTGAGCTGGCCGCAACACCGCAGGATTGCTTCAGGCCCTAGTTTGGTTCCGGCACGGCATGCTGAGCCTTTGGTTAATTCCTCTTCCTGGTGGGAAATGAGAGTTAAATTGGCCCGTCCGGACACCTCCACCTAGTCTCTCATTGGTTCTCCCTATTCCTGTTCATTTTCCACAGAAATTGCAAACTGGGCCAAACAGGAGGTTAAAGGCACTGACTCTCCAAGTGGGGAGAGTGTTAGTAAAGCGTCTGGAATGTTGCACCCGAGTACCAGGAAACGAAAATTGAGACACATTTGAACACGTTTTCCGATCACACGGTGGATCATACTCTGCGTTCCACATGCATGTTTTAGCTGAAGGAAGAATCCCTTAAACAGGGAGAGTTGAGACCCATGGAATGGGTACCATGCAATATGATTTCAAAGGGTCTGCATTTGCTCACCGAACCTCAGCAATCCTATCACTGCTGCATTTATGCCGCTGTACACACGCTTGATTCTCTTTCGGAGACATATAAATCCATAGGTTTTAAGATTCTTACTAGTCAGATATATTCTTAGGCGTTTAATATGGGGTGTTGAGTCCACTTCGTTGAGCAAGGAGTAGCTCTTGTCTATTACATATTTGGCTTATGGAACGGTATCTGTGCTCATTTCAATCTCTGGTTTTATGCAGCACCCCAACTCACCCGTCCCCTTAAGCAAGCATAAGTTGGTTTTCTACATTTGACACCCTGTTCTGTTTTGTAATTCAGTTCTTGTGTAGCCAAGTTTACATTCCGTGTATTAGTGATATCTTATGATGTTTCTTTTTCTGTGTGACTAATTTCACTTAGAATCATCGTACCTGAATCCACTCATTATGCTGCTACGGGCCTGATGACATAGATTTCATTGCTGAGTGATATTGCATTGTACGTAAGTACCACAATTTCTTTATCCATTTTTCGCTTTCTGTGATATTGAACTTGTACCGTAAACGAGGTTCTTGTAAACAGAGCCGTCCCAAACTTTGGGGTGGCTGTGTCTTTTTGATTTTAATTTCCCTAAGCTATAGGACCATAAGTGGAAGTGCCCTAGGCTCTGTTGCTTTGTTTTTTGGATGTTTCAGGAAACACCATACACTTCTCCAGAGTGGCTGCTGGCAATTTACATCCCGCCCATCAGCATAACTAGGCTCCCAGTTCTCCATGGCCTGTCCTGCCTTTCTGGATTTTACACTTTTTTCAGATGGCCCTTTTGACCGGGGGGCAGTGAGACTTCATTGTAGTGCAGATTTCCTTTGCAAGCTTGCTTGGTTGGCCAAAAAGGGCGTATGCGTTTTTTCCTGAATATATTCAGGAAAAAACGCATACGCCCTTTTTGGCCAAGTGCATCATTGTGGACGTTCTGCCTCTTTTCCTATGCTTTACATGCAATTCCAGTCTACCTCCTGAAATCGGTTTCCTGCAATTCTGCCCTGCTTTCAACTCTTCTTGGCATCCTAATTCAATATATTTTTGGAAGATAGCTGTCATTTATAACTCTGCAGGTTTGTGAATTACAGTGCCCCTGAGCTCCTTTCTTCAACTCGCTTTCTTGTGAGCTGGCCGCAACACCGCAGGATTGCTTCTGGTCCTAGTGTGGTTCCGGCATGGCACACTGAGCCTTTGGTTAATTCCTCTTCCTGGTTGGAAATGAGAGTTAAATTTGCCCGTCTGGACACCTCCACCTAGTTTCTCATTGGTTCTCCCTATTCCTGTTCATTTTCCACAGAAATTGCAAACTGGGCCAAACAGGAGGTTAAAGGCACTGACTCTCCAAGTGGGGAGAGTGTTAGTAAAGCGTCTGGAATGTTGCACCCGAGTACCAGGAAACGAAAATTGAGACACATTTGAACACGTTTTCCGATCACACGGTGGATCATACTCTGGGTTCCACATGCATGTTTTAGCTGAAGGAAGAATCCCTTAAACAGGGAGAGTTGAGACCCATGGAATGGGTACCATGCAATATGACTTCAAAGGGTCTGCATTTGCTCACCGAACCTCAGCAATCCTATCACTGCTGCGTTTATGCCGCTGTACACACGCTTGATTCTCTTTCGGAGACATATAAATCCATAGGTTTTAAGATTCTTACTAGTCAGGTAGATTCTTACTAGTCAGGTATATTCTTAGGCGTTTAATATGGGGTGTTGAGTCCACTTCGTTGAGCAAGGAGTAGCTCTTGTCTATTACATATTTGGCTTATGGAACGGTATCTGTGCTCATTTCAATCTCTGGTTTTATGCAGCACCCCAACTCACCCGTCCCCTTAAGCAAGCATAAGTTGGTTTTCTACATTTGACACCCTGTTCTGTTTTGTAATTCAGTTCTTGTGTAGCCAAGTTTACATTCCGTGTATTAGTGATATCTTATGATGTTTCTTTTTCTGTGTGACTAATTTCACTTAGAATCATCGTACCTGAATCCACTCATTATGCTGCTACGGGCCTGATGACATAGATTTCATTGCTGAGTGATATTGCATTGTACGTAAGTACCACAGTTTCTTTATCCATTTTTCGCTTTCTGTGATATTGAACTTGTACCGTAAACGAGGTTCTTGTAAACAGAGCCGTCCCAAACTTTGGGGTGGCTGTGTCTTTTTGATTTTAATTTCCCTAAGCTATAGGACCATAAGTGGAAGTGCCCTAGGCTCTGTTGCTTTGTTTTTTGGATGTTTCAGGAAACACCATACACTTCTCCAGAGTGGCTGCTGGCAATTTACATCCCGCCCATCAGCATAACTAGGCTCCCAGTTCTCCATGGCCTGTCCTGCCTTTCTGGATTTTACACTTTTTTCAGATGGCCCTTTTGACCGGGGGGCAGTGAGACTTCATTGTAGTGCAGATTTCCTTTGCAAGCTTGCTTGGTTGGCCAAAAAGGGCGTATGCGTTTTTCCCTGAATATATTCAGGAAAAAACGCATACGCCCTTTTTGGCCAAGTGTATCATTGTGGACGTTCTGCCTCTTTTCCTATGCTTTACATGCAATTCCAGTCTACCTCCTGAAATCGGTTTCCTGCAATTCTGCCCCGCTTTCAACTCCTCTTGGCAGCCTTACTTCAATATATTTTTGGAAGATAGCTGTCATTTATAACTCTGCAGGTTTGTGAATTACAGTGCCCCTGAGCTCCTTTCTTCAACTCGCTTTCTTGTGAGCTGGCCGCAACACCGCAGGATTGCTTCAGGCCCTAGTTTGGTTCCGGCACGGCATGCTGAGCCTTTGGTTAATTCCTCTTCCTGGTGGGAAATGAGAGTTAAATTGGCCCGTCCGGACACCTCCACCTAGTCTCTCATTGGTTCTCCCTATTCCTGTTCATTTTCCACAGAAATTCCAAACTGGGCCAAACAGGAGGTTTTAGGCACTGACTCTCCAAGTGGGGAGAGTGTTAGTAAAGCGTCTGGAATGTTGCAACCGAGTACCAGGGGACCAAAACTGAGACACATTTGAACACGTTTCCCGATCACACGGTTGATCATACTCTGGGTTCCACATGCATGTTTTAACTGAAGGAAGAATCCCTTAAACATGGAGAGTTGAGACCCATGGAATGGGTACCATGCAATATGACTTCAAAGGGTCTGCATTTGCTCACCGAACCTCAGCAATCCTATCACTGCTGCGTTTATGCCGCTGTACACACGCTTGATTCTCTTTCGGAGACATAAAAATCCATAGGTTTTAAGATACTTACTAGTCAGGTAGATTCTTAGGCGTTTAATATGGAGTGTTGAGTCCACTTCGTTGAGCAAGGAGTAGCTCTTGTCTATTACATATTTGGCTTATGGAACGGTATCTGTGCTAATTTCAATCTCTGGTTTTATGCAGCACCCCAACTCACCCGTCCCCTTAAGCAAGCATAAGTTGGTTTTCTACATTTGACACCCT
Organism: Leucopleurus acutus; assembly: GCF_964270905.1. Classification (NCBI taxonomy): domain Eukaryota; kingdom Metazoa; phylum Chordata; class Mammalia; order Artiodactyla; family Delphinidae; genus Leucopleurus; species Leucopleurus acutus. The sequence goes on from NW_028139180.1 coordinate 655,151, forward strand.
GTTCTGTTTTGTAATTCAGTTCTTGTGTAGCCAAGTTTACATTCCGTGTATTAGTGATATCTTATGATGTTTCTTTTTCTGTGTGACTAATTTCACTTAGAATCATCGTACCTGAATCCACTCATTATGCTGCTACGGGCCTGTTGACATAGATTTCATTGCTGAGTGATATTGCATTGTACGTAAGTACCACAATTTCTTTATCCATTTTTCGCTTTCTGTGATATTGAACTTGTACCGTAAACGAGGTTCTTGTAAACAGAGCCGTCCCAAACTTTGGGGTGGCTGTGTCTTTTTGATTTTAATTTCCCTAAGCTATAGGACCATAAGTGGAAGTGCCCTAGGCTCTGTTGCTTTGTTTTTTGGATGTTTCAGGAAACACCATACACTTCTCCAGAGTGGCTGCTGGCAATTTACATCCCGCCCATCAGCATAACTAGGCTCCCAGTTCTCCATGGCCTGTCCTGCCTTTCTGGATTTGACACTTTTTTCAGATGGCCCTTTTGACCGGGGAGCAGTGAGACTTCATTGTAGTGCAGATTTCCTTTGCAAGCTTGCTTGGTTGACCAAAAAGGGCGTATGCGTTTTTTCCTGAATATATTCAGGAAAAAAACGCATACGCCCTTTTTGGCCAAGTGCATCATTGTGGACGTTCTGCCTCTTTTCCTATGCTTTACATGCAATTCCAGTCTACCTCCTGAAATCGGTTTCCTGCAATTCTGCCCCCCTTTCAACTCCTCTTGGCAGCCTTACTTCAATATATTTTTGGAAGATAGCTGTCCTTTATAACTCTGCAGGTTTGTGAATTACAGTGCCCCTGAGCTCCTTTCTTCAACTCGCTTTCTTGTGAGCTGGCCGCAACACCGCAGGATTGCTTCTGGTCCTAGTGTGGTTCCGGCACGGCACGCTGAGCCTTTGGTTAATTCCTCTTCCTGGTTGGAAATGAGAGTTAAATTTGCCCATCTGGACACCTCCACCTTGTCTCTCATTGGTTCTCCCTATTCCTGTTCATTTTCCACAGAAATTGCAAACTGGGCCAAACAGGAGGTTAAAGGCACTGACTCTCCAAGTGGGGAGAGTGTTAGTAAAGCGTCTGGAATGTTGTACTCGAGTACCAGGAAACGAAAATTGAGACACATTTGAACACGTTTTCCGATCACACGGTGGATCATACTCTGGGTTCCACATGCATGTTTTAGCTGAAGGAAGAATTCCTTAAACAGGGAGAGTTGAGACCCATGGAATGGGTACCATGCAATATGATTTCAAAGGGTCTGCATTTGCTCACCGAACCTCAGCAATCCTATCACTGCTGCGTTTATGCCGCTGTACACACACTTGATTCTCTTTCGGAGACATATAAATCCATAGGTTTTAAGATTCTTACTAGTCAGGTAGATTCTTACTAGTCAGGTATATTCTTAGGCGTTTAATATGGGGTGTTGAGTCCACTTCGTTGAGCAAGGAGTAGCTCTTGTCTATTACATATTTGGCTTATGGAACGGTATCTGTGCTCATTTCAATCTCTGGTTTTATGCAGCACCCCAACTCACCCGTCCCCTTAAGCAAGCATAAGTTGGTTTTCTACATTTGACACCCTGTTCTGTTTTGTAATTCAGTTCTTGTGTAGCCAAGTTTACATTCCGTGTATTAGTGATATCTTATGATGTTTCTTTTTCTGTGTGACTAATTTCACTTAGAATCATCGTACCTGAATCCACTCATTATGCTGCTACGGGCCTGTTGACATAGATTTCATTGCTGAGTGATATTGCATTGTACGTAAGTACCACAATTTCTTTATCCATTTTTCGCTTTCTGTGATATTGAACTTGTACCGTAAACGAGGTTCTTGTAAACAGAGCCGTCCCAAACTTTGGGGTGGCTGTGTCTTTTTGATTTTAATTTCCCTAAGCTATAGGACCATAAGTGGAAGTGCCCTAGGCTCTGTTGCTTTGTTTTTTGGATGTTTCAGGAAACACCATACACTTCTCCAGAGTGGCTGCTGGCAATTTACATCCTGCCCATCAGCATAACTAGGCTCCCAGTTCTCCATGGCCTGTCCTGCCTTTCTGGATTTTACACTTTTTTCAGATGGCCCTTTTGACCGGGGGGCAGTGAGACTTCATTGTAGTGCAGATTTCCTTTGCAAGCTTGCTTGGTTGGCCAAAAAGGGCGTATGCGTTTTTTCCTGAATATATTCAGGAAAAAACGCATACGCCCTTTTTGGCCAAGTGCATCATTGTGGACGTTCTGCCTCTTTTCCTATGCTTTACATGCAATTCCAGTCTACCTCCTGAAATCGGTTTCCTGCAATTCTGCCCTGCTTTCAACTCCTCTTGGCATCCTAATTCAATATATTTTTGGAAGATAGCTGTCATTTATAACTCTGCAGGTTTGTGAATTACAGTGCCCCTGAGCTCCTTTCTTCAACTCGCTTTCTTGTGAGCTGGCCGCAACACCGCAGGATTGCTTCAGGCCCTAGTTTGGTTCCGGCACGGCATGCTGAGCCTTTGGTTAATTCCTCTTCCTGGTGGGAAATGAGAGTTAAATTGGCCCGTCCGGACACCTCCACCTAATCTCTCATTGGTTCTCCCTATTCCTGTTCATCTTCCGCAGAAATTGCTAACTGGGCCAAACAGGAGGTTAAAGGCACTGACTCTCCAAGTGGGGAGAGTGTTAGTAAAGCGTCTGGAATGTTGCACCCGAGTACCAGGGGACAAAAACTGAGACACATTTGAACACGTTTTCCGACCACATGGTGGATCATACTCTGGGTTCCACATGCATGTTTTAGCTGAAGGAAGAATCCCTTAAACATGGAGAGTTGAGACCCATGGAATGGGTACCATGCAATATGACTTCAAAGGGTCTGCATTTGCTCACCGAACCTCACCAATCCTATCACTGCTGCGTTTATGCCGCTGTACACACACTTGATTCTCTTTCGGAGACATATAAATCCATAGGTTTTAAGATTCTTACTAGTCAGGTAGATTCTTACTAGTCAGGTATATTCTTAGGCGTTTAATATGGGGTGTTGAGTCCACTTCGTTGAGCAAGGAGTAGCTCTTGTCTATTACATATTTGGCTTATGGAACGGTATCTGTGCTCATTTCAATCTCTGGTTTTATGCAGCACCCCAACTCACCCGTCCCCTTAAGCAAGCATAAGTTGGTTTTCTACATTTGACACCCTGTTCTGTTTTGTAATTCAGTTCTTGTGTAGCCAAGTTTACATTCCGTGTATTAGTGATATCTTATGATGTTTCTTTTTCTGTGTGACTAATTTCACTTAGAATCATCGTACCTGAATCCACTCATTATGCTGCTACGGGCCTGTTGACATAGATTTCATTGCTGAGTGATATTGCATTGTACGTAAGTACCACAATTTCTTTATCCATTTTTCGCTTTCTGTGATATTGAACTTGTACCGTAAACGAGGTTCTTGTAAACAGAGCCGTCCCAAACTTTGGGGTGGCTGTGTCTTTTTGATTTTAATTTCCCTAAGCTATAGGACCATAAGTGGAAGTGCCCTAGGCTCTGTTGCTTTGTTTTTTGGATGTTTCAGGAAACACCATACACTTCTCCAGAGTGGCTGCTGGCAATTTACATCCCGCCCATCAGCATAACTAGGCTCCCAGTTCTCCATGGCCTGTCCTGCCTTTCTGGATTTTACACTTTTTTCAGATGGCCCTTTTGACCGGGGGGCAGTGAGACTTCATTGTAGTGCAGATTTCCTTTGCAAGCTTGCTTGGTTGGCCAAAAAGGGCGTATGCGTTTTTTCCTGAATATATTCAGGAAAAAACGCATACGCCCTTTTTGGCCAAGTGCATCATTGTGGACGTTCTGCCTCTTTTCCTATGCTTTACATGCAATTCCAGTCTACCTCCTGAAATCGGTTTCCTGCAATTCTGCCCTGCTTTCAACTCCTCTTGGCAGCCTAATTCAATATATTTTTGGAAGATAGCTGTCATTTATAACTCTGCAGGTTTGTGAATTACAGTGCCCCTGAGCTCCTTTCTTCAACTCGCTTTCTTGTGAGCTGGCCGCAACACCGCAGGATTGCTTCAGGCCCTAGTTTGGTTCCGGCACGGCATGCTGAGCCTTTGGTTAATTCCTCTTCCTGGTGGGAAATGAGAGTTAAATTTGCCCGTCCGGACACCTCCACCTAGGCTCTCATTGGTTCTCCCAATTCCTGTTCATTTTCCACAGAAATTGCAAACTGAGCCAAACAGGAGGTTAAAGGCACTGACTCTCCAAGTGGGGAGAGTGTTAGTAAAGCGTCTGGAATGTTGCAACCGAGTACCAGGGGACGAAAATTGAGACACATTTGAACACGTTTCCCGATCACACGGTGGATCATACTCTGGGTTCCACATGCATGTTTTAGCTGAAGGAAGAATCCATTAAACCTGGAGAGTTGAGACCCATGGAATGGGTACCATGCAATATGACTTCAAAGGGTCTGCATTTGCTCACCGAACCTCACCAATCCTATCACTGCTGCGTTTATGCCGCTGTACACACGCTTGATTCTCTTTCGGAGACATATAAATCCATAGGTTTTAAGATTCTTACTAGTCAGATATATTCTTAGGCGTTTAATATGGGGTGTTGAGTCCACTTCGTTGAGCAAGGAGTAGCTCTTGTCTATTACATATTTGGCTTATGGAACGGTATCTGTGCTCATTTCAATCTCTGGTTTTATGCAGCACCCCAACTCACCCGTCCCCTTAAGCAAGCATAAGTTGGTTTTCTACATTTGACACCCTGTTCTGTTTTGTAATTCAGTTCTTGTGTAGCCAAGTTTACATTCCGTGTATTAGTGATATCTTATGATGTTTCTTTTTCTGTGTGACTAATTTCACTTAGAATCATCGTACCTGAATCCACTCATTATGCTGCTACGGGCCTGATGACATAGATTTCATTGCTGAGTGATATTGCATTGTACGTAAGTACCACAATTTCTTTATCCATTTTTCGCTTTCTGTGATATTGAACTTGTACCGTAAACGAGGTTCTTGTAAACAGAGCCGTCCCAAACTTTGGGGTGGCTGTGTCTTTTTGATTTTAATTTCCCTAAGCTATAGGACCATAAGTGGAAGTGCCCTAGGCTCTGTTGCTTTGTTTTTTGGATGTTTCAGGAAACACCATACACTTCTCCAGAGTGGCTGCTGGCAATTTACATCCCGCCCATCAGCATAACTAGGCTCCCAGTTCTCCATGGCCTGTCCTGCCTTTCTGGATTTTACACTTTTTTCAGATGGCCCTTTTGACCGGGGGACAGTGAGACTTCATTGTAGTGCAGATTTCCTTTGCAAGCTTGCTTGGTTGGCCAAAAAGGGCGTATGCGTTTTTTCCTGAATATATTCAGGAAAAAACGCATACGCCCTTTTTGGCCAAGTGCATCATTGTGGACGTTCTGCCTCTTTTCCTATGCTTTACATGCAATTCCAGTCTACCTCCTGAAATCGGTTTCCTGCAATTCTGCCCTGCTTTCAACTCTTCTTGGCATCCTAATTCAATATATTTTTGGAAGATAGCTGTCATTTATAACTCTGCAGGTTTGTGAATTACAGTGCCCCTGAGCTCCTTTCTTCAACTCGCTTTCTTGTGAGCTGGCCGCAACACCGCAGGATTGCTTCTGGTCCTAGTGTGGTTCCGGCATGGCACACTGAGCCTTTGGTTAATTCCTCTTCCTGGTTGGAAATGAGAGTTAAATTTGCCCGTCTGGACACCTCCACCTAGTTTCTCATTGGTTCTCCCTATTCCTGTTCATTTTCCACAGAAATTGCAAACTGGGCCAAACAGGAGGTTAAAGGCACTGACTCTCCAAGTGGGGAGAGTGTTAGTAAAGCGTCTGGAATGTTGCACCCGAGTACCAGGAAACGAAAATTGAGACACATTTGAACACGTTTTCCGATCACACGGTGGATCATACTCTGGGTTCCACATGCATGTTTTAGCTGAAGGAAGAATCCCTTAAACAGGGAGAGTTGAGACCCATGGAATGGGTACCATGCAATATGACTTCAAAGGGTCTGCATTTGCTCACCGAACCTCAGCAATCCTATCACTGCTGCGTTTATGCCGCTGTACACACGCTTGATTCTCTTTCGGAGACATATAAATCCATAGGTTTTAAGATTCTTACTAGTCAGGTAGATTCTTACTAGTCAGGTATATTCTTAGGCGTTTAATATGGGGTGTTGAGTCCACTTCGTTGAGCAAGGAGTAGCTCTTGTCTATTACATATTTGGCTTATGGAACGGTATCTGTGCTCATTTCAATCTCTGGTTTTATGCAGCACCCCAACTCACCCGTCCCCTTAAGCAAGCATAAGTTGGTTTTCTACATTTGACACCCTGTTCTGTTTTGTAATTCAGTTCTTGTGTAGCCAAGTTTACATTCCGTGTATTAGTGATATCTTATGATGTTTCTTTTTCTGTGTGACTAATTTCACTTAGAATCATCGTACCTGAATCCACTCATTATGCTGCTACGGGCCTGATGACATAGATTTCATTGCTGAGTGATATTGCATTGTACGTAAGTACCACAGTTTCTTTATCCATTTTTCGCTTTCTGTGATATTGAACTTGTACCGTAAACGAGGTTCTTGTAAACAGAGCCGTCCCAAACTTTGGGGTGGCTGTGTCTTTTTGATTTTAATTTCCCTAAGCTATAGGACCATAAGTGGAAGTGCCCTAGGCTCTGTTGCTTTGTTTTTTGGATGTTTCAGGAAACACCATACACTTCTCCAGAGTGGCTGCTGGCAATTTACATCCCGCCCATCAGCATAACTAGGCTCCCAGTTCTCCATGGCCTGTCCTGCCTTTCTGGATTTTACACTTTTTTCAGATGGCCCTTTTGACTGGGGGGCAGTGAGACTTCATTGTAGTGCAGATTTCCTTTGCAAGCTTGCTTGGTTGGCCAAAAAGGGCGTATGCGTTTTTTCCTGAATATATTCAGGAAAAAACGCATACGCCCTTTTTGGCCAAGTGCATCATTGTGGACGTTCTGCCTCTTTTCCTATGCTTTACATGCAATTCCAGTCTACCTCCTGAAATCGGTTTCCTGCAATTCTGCCCTGCTTTCAACTCCTCTTGGCATCCTAATTCAATATATTTTTGGAAGATAGCTGTCATTTATAACTCTGCAGGTTTGTGAATTACAGTGCCCCTGAGCTCCTTTCTTCAACTCGCTTTCTTGTGAGCTGGCCGCAACACCGCAGGATTGCTTCAGGCCCTAGTTTGGTTCCGGCACGGCATGCTGAGCCTTTGGTTAATTCCTCTTCCTGGTGGGAAATGAGAGTTAAATTGGCCCGTCCGGACACCTCCACCTAATCTCTCATTGGTTCTCCCTATTCCTGTTCATCTTCCGCAGAAATTGCTAACTGGGCCAAACAGGAGGTTAAAGGCACTGACTCTCCAAGTGGGGAGAGTGTTAGTAAAGCGTCTGGAATGTTGCACCCGAGTACCAGGGGACAAAAACTGAGACACATTTGAACACGTTTTCCGACCACATGGTGGATCATACTCTGGGTTCCACATGCATGTTTTAGCTGAAGGAAGAATCCCTTAAACATGGAGAGTTGAGACCCATGGAATGGGTACCATGCAATATGACTTCAAAGGGTCTGCATTTGCTCACCGAACCTCACCAATCCTATCACTGCTGCGTTTATGCCGCTGTACACACACTTGATTCTCTTTCGGAGACATATAAATCCATAGGTTTTAAGATTCTTACTAGTCAGGTAGATTCTTACTAGTCAGGTATATTCTTAGGCGTTTAATATGGGGTGTTGAGTCCACTTCGTTGAGCAAGGAGTAGCTCTTGTCTATTACATATTTGGCTTATGGAACGGTATCTGTGCTCATTTCAATCTCTGGTTTTATGCAGCACCCCAACTCACCCGTCCCCTTAAGCAAGCATAAGTTGGTTTTCTACATTTGACACCCTGTTCTGTTTTGTAATTCAGTTCTTGTGTAGCCAAGTTTACATTCCGTGTATTAGTGATATCTTATGATGTTTCTTTTTCTGTGTGACTAATTTCACTTAGAATCATCGTACCTGAATCCACTCATTATGCTGCTACGGGCCTGTTGACATAGATTTCATTGCTGAGTGATATTGCATTGTACGTAAGTACCACAATTTCTTTATCCATTTTTCGCTTTCTGTGATATTGAACTTGTACCGTAAACGAGGTTCTTGTAAACAGAGCCGTCCCAAACTTTGGGGTGGCTGTGTCTTTTTGATTTTAATTTCCCTAAGCTATAGGACCATAAGTGGAAGTGCCCTAGGCTCTGTTGCTTTGTTTTTTGGATGTTTCAGGAAACACCATACACTTCTCCAGAGTGGCTGCTGGCAATTTACATCCCGCCCATCAGCATAACTAGGCTCCCAGTTCTCCATGGCCTGTCCTGCCTTTCTGGATTTTACACTTTTTTCAGATGGCCCTTTTGACCGGGGGGCAGTGAGACTTCATTGTAGTGCAGATTTCCTTTGCAAGCTTGCTTGGTTGGCCAAAAAGGGCGTATGCGTTTTTTCCTGAATATATTCAGGAAAAAACGCATACGCCCTTTTTGGCCAAGTGCATCATTGTGGACGTTCTGCCTCTTTTCCTATGCTTTACATGCAATTCCAGTCTACCTCCTGAAATCGGTTTCCTGCAATTCTGCCCTGCTTTCAACTCCTCTTGGCAGCCTAATTCAATATATTTTTGGAAGATAGCTGTCATTTATAACTCTGCAGGTTTGTGAATTACAGTGCCCCTGAGCTCCTTTCTTCAACTCGCTTTCTTGTGAGCTGGCCGCAACACCGCAGGATTGCTTCAGGCCCTAGTTTGGTTCCGGCACGGCATGCTGAGCCTTTGGTTAATTCCTCTTCCTGGTGGGAAATGAGAGTTAAATTTGCCCGTCCGGACACCTCCACCTAGGCTCTCATTGGTTCTCCCAATTCCTGTTCATTTTCCACAGAAATTGCAAACTGAGCAAAACAGGAGGTTAAAGGCACTGACTCTCCAAGTGGGGAGAGTGTTAGTAAAGCGTCTGGAATGTTGCAACCGAGTACCAGGGGACGAAAATTGAGACACATTTGAACACGTTTCCCGATCACACGGTGGATCATACTCTGGGTTCCACATGCATGTTTTAGCTGAAGGAAGAATCCATTAAACCTGGAGAGTTGAGACCCATGGAATGGGTACCATGCAATATGACTTCAAAGGGTCTGCATTTGCTCACCGAACCTCACCAATCCTATCACTGCTGCGTTTATGCCGCTGTACACACGCTTGATTCTCTTTCGGAGACATATAAATCCATAGGTTTTAAGATTCTTACTAGTCAGATATATTCTTAGGCGTTTAATATGGGGTGTTGAGTCCACTTCGTTGAGCAAGGAGTAGCTCTTGTCTATTACATATTTGGCTTATGGAACGGTATCTGTGCTCATTTCAATCTCTGGTTTTATGCAGCACCCCAACTCACCCGTCCCCTTAAGCAAGCATAAGTTGGTTTTCTACATTTGACACCCTGTTCTGTTTTGTAATTCAGTTCTTGTGTAGCCAAGTTTACATTCCGTGTATTAGTGATATCTTATGATGTTTCTTTTTCTGTGTGACTAATTTCACTTAGAATCATCGTACCTGAATCCACTCATTATGCTGCTACGGGCCTGATGACATAGATTTCATTGCTGAGTGATATTGCATTGTACGTAAGTACCACAATTTCTTTATCCATTTTTCGCTTTCTGTGATATTGAACTTGTACCGTAAACGAGGTTCTTGTAAACAGAGCCGTCCCAAACTTTGGGGTGGCTGTGTCTTTTTGATTTTAATTTCCCTAAGCTATAGGACCATAAGTGGAAGTGCCCTAGGCTCTGTTGCTTTGTTTTTTGGATGTTTCAGGAAACACCATACACTTCTCCAGAGTGGCTGCTGGCAATTTACATCCCGCCCATCAGCATAACTAGGCTCCCAGTTCTCCATGGCCTGTCTTGCCTTTCTGGATTTTACACTTTTTTCAGATGGCCCTTTTGACCGGGGGACAGTGAGACTTCATTGTAGTGCAGATTTCCTTTGCAAGCTTGCTTGGTTGGCCAAAAAGGGCGTATGCGTTTTTTCCTGAATATATTCAGGAAAAAACGCATACGCCCTTTTTGGCCAAGTGCATCATTGTGGACGTTCTGCCTCTTTTCCTATGCTTTACATGCAATTCCAGTCTACCTCCTGAAATCGGTTTCCTGCAATTCTGCCCTGCTTTCAACTCTTCTTGGCATCCTAATTCAATATATTTTTGGAAGATAGCTGTCATTTATAACTCTGCAGGTTTGTGAATTACAGTGCCCCTGAGCTCCTTTCTTCAACTCGCTTTCTTGTGAGCTGGCCGCAACACCGCAGGATTGCTTCTGGTCCTAGTGTGGTTCCGGCATGGCACACTGAGCCTTTGGTTAATTCCTCTTCCTGGTTGGAAATGAGAGTTAAATTTGCCCGTCTGGACACCTCCACCTAGTTTCTCATTGGTTCTCCCTATTCCTGTTCATTTTCCACAGAAATTGCAAACTGGGCCAAACAGGAGGTTAAAGGCACTGACTCTCCAAGTGGGGAGAGTGTTAGTAAAGCGTCTGGAATGTTGCACCCGAGTACCAGGAAACGAAAATTGAGACACATTTGAACACGTTTTCCGATCACACGGTGGATCATACTCTGGGTTCCACATGCATGTTTTAGCTGAAGGAAGAATCCCTTAAACAGGGAGAGTTGAGACCCATGGAATGGGTACCATGCAATATGACTTCAAAGGGTCTGCATTTGCTCACCGAACCTCAGCAATCCTATCACTGCTGCGTTTATGCCGCTGTACACACGCTTGATTCTCTTTCGGAGACATATAAATCCATAGGTTTTAAGATTCTTACTAGTCAGGTAGATTCTTACTAGTCAGGTATATTCTTAGGCGTTTAATATGGGGTGTTGAGTCCACTTCGTTGAGCAAGGAGTAGCTCTTGTCTATTACATATTTGGCTTATGGAACGGTATCTGTGCTCATTTCAATCTCTGGTTTTATGCAGCACCCCAACTCACCCGTCCCCTTAAGCAAGCATAAGTTGGTTTTCTACATTTGACACCCTGTTCTGTTTTGTAATTCAGTTCTTGTGTAGCCAAGTTTACATTCCGTGTATTAGTGATATCTTATGATGTTTCTTTTTCTGTGTGACTAATTTCACTTAGAATCATCGTACCTGAATCCACTCATTATGCTGCTACGGGCCTGATGACATAGATTTCATTGCTGAGTGATATTGCATTGTACGTAAGTACCACAGTTTCTTTATCCATTTTTCGCTTTCTGTGATATTGAACTTGTACCGTAAACGAGGTTCTTGTAAACAGAGCCGTCCCAAACTTTGGGGTGGCTGTGTCTTTTTGATTTTAATTTCCCTAAGCTATAGGACCATAAGTGGAAGTGCCCTAGGCTCTGTTGCTTTGTTTTTTGGATGTTTCAGGAAACACCATACACTTCTCCAGAGTGGCTGCTGGCAATTTACATCCCGCCCATCAGCATAACTAGGCTCCCAGTTCTCCATGGCCTGTCCTGCCTTTCTGGATTTTACACTTTTTTCAGATGGCCCTTTTGACCGGGGGGCAGTGAGACTTCATTGTAGTGCAGATTTCCTTTGCAAGCTTGCTTGGTTGGCCAAAAAGGGCGTATGCGTTTTTTCCTGAATATATTCAGGAAAAAACGCATACGCCCTTTTTGGCCAAGTGCATCATTGTGGACGTTCTGCCTCTTTTCCTATGCTTTACATGCAATTCAAGTCTACCTCCTGAAATCGGTTTCCTGCAATTCTGCCCGGCTTTCAACTCCTCTTGGCTGCCTTACTTCAATATATTTTTGGAAGACAGCTGTCATTTATAACTCTGCAGGTTTGTGAATTACAGTGCCCCTGAGCACCTTTCTTCAACTCGCTTTCTTGTGAGCTGGCCGCAACACCGCAGGATTGCTTCAGGCCCTAGTTTGGATCAGGCACGGCATGCTGAGCCTTTGGTTAATTACTCTTCCTGGTGGGAAATGAGAGTTAAATTTGCCCGTCCAGACACCTCCACCTAGTCTCTCATTGGTTCTCCCTATTCCTGTTCATTTTCCACAGAAATTCCAAACTGGGCCAAACAGGAGGTTTTAGGCACTGACTCTCCAAGTGGGGAGAGTGTTAGTAAAGCGTCTGGAATGTTGCACCCGAGTACCAGGGGACGAAAACTGAGACACATTTTAACACGTTTCCCGATCACACAGTGGATCATACTCTGGGTTCCACAGGCATGTTTTAGCTGAAGGAAGAATCCCTTAAACATGGAGAGTTGAGACCCATGGAATGGGTACCATGCAATATGACTTCAAAGGGTCTGCATTTGCTCACCGAACCTCACCAGTCCTATCACTGCTGCGTTTATGCCGCTGTACACACGCTTGATTCTCTTTCGGAGACATATCAATCCATAGGTTTTAAGATTCTTACTAGTCATGTATATTCTTAGGCGTTTAATATGGGGTGTTGAGTCCACTTTGTTGAGCAAGGAGTAGCTCTTGTCTATTACATATTTGGCTTATGGAACGGTATCTGTGCTAATTTCAATCTCTGGTTTTATGCAGCACCCCAACTCACCTTTCCCCTTAAGCAAGCATAAGTTGGTTTTCTACATTTGACACCCTGTTCTGTTTTGTAATTCAGTTCTTGTGTAGCCAAGTTTACATTCCGTGTAGTAGTGATACCATATGATGTTCCTTTTTCTGTGTGACTTATTTCACTTAGAATCATTGTACCTGAATCCACTCATTATGCTGCTACGGGCCTGATGACATAGATTTCATTGCTGAGTGATATTGCATTGTACGTTAGTACCACAACTTCTTTATCCATTTTTCGCTTTCTGTGATATTGAACTTGTACCGTAAACGAGGTTCTTGTAAACAGAGGCGTTCCAAACTTTGGGTTGGCTGTGTCTTTTTGAATTTAATTTCCCTAAGCTATAGGACCATAAGTGGAAGTGCCCTAGGCTCTGTTGCTTTGTTTTTTGGATGTTTCAGGAAACACCATACACTTCTCCAGAGTGGCTGCTGGCAATTTACATCGCGCCCATCAGCATAACAAGGCTCCCAGTTCTCCATGGCCTGTCCTGCCTTTCTGGATTTTACACTTTTTTCAGATGGCCCTTTTGACTGGGGGGCAGTGAGACTTCATTGTAGTGCAGATTTCCTTTGCAAGCTTGCTTGGTTGGCCAAAAAGGGCGTATGCGTTTTTTCCTGAATATATTCAGGAAAAAACGCATACGCCCTTTTTGGCCAAGTGCATCATTGTGGACGTTCTGCCTCTTTTCCTATGCTTTACATGCAATTCCAGTCTACCTCCTGAAATCGGTTTCCTGCAATTCTGCCCGCTTTCAACTCCTCTTGGCAACCTTACTTCAATATATTTTTGGAAGATAGCTGTCATTTAAAACTCTGCAGGTTTGTGAATTACAGTGCCCCTGAGCTCCTTTCTTCAACTCGCTTTCTTGTGAGCTGGCCGCAACACCGCAGGATTGCTTCAGGCCCTAGTTTTGTTCCGGCACGGCATGCTGAGCCTTTGGTTAATTCCTCTTCCTGGTGGGAAATGAGAGTTAAATTGGCCCGTCCGGACACCTCCACCTAATCTCTCATTGGTTCTCCCTATTCCTGTTCATCTTCCGCAGAAATTGCTAACTGGGCCAAACAGGAGGTTAAAGGCACTGACTCTCCAAGTGGGGAGAGTGTTAGTAAAGCGTCTGGAATGTTGCACCCGAGTACCAGGGGACGAAAACTGAGACACATTTGAACACGTTTTCCGACCACATGGTGGATCATACTCTGGGTTCCACACGCATGTTTTAGCTGAAGGAAGAATCCCTTAAACATGGAGAGTTGAGACCCATGGAATGGGTACCATGCAATATGACTTCAAAGGGTCTGCATTTGCTCACCGAACCTCAAAATCCTATCACTGCTGCGTTTATGCCGCTGTACACACGCTTGATTCTCTTTCGGAGACATATAAATCCATAGGTTTTAAGATTCTTACTAGTCAGGTAGATTCTTACTAGTCAGGTATATTCTTAGGCGTTTAATATGGGGTGTTGAGTCCACTTCGTTGAGCAAGGAGTAGCTCTTGTCTATTACATATTTGGCTTATGGAACGGTATCTGTGCTCATTTCAATCTCTGGTTTTATGCAGCACCCCAACTCACCTTTCCCCTTAAGCAAGCATAAGTTGGTTTTCTACATTTGACACCCTGTTCTGTTTTGTAATTCAGTTCTTGTGTAGCCAAGTTTACATTCCATGTATTAGTGATATCTTATGATGTTTCATTTTCTGTGTGACTAATTTCACTTAGAATCATCGTACCTGAATCCACTCATTATGCTGCTACGGGCCTGATGACATAGATTTCATTGCTGAGTGATATTGCATTGTACGTAAGTACCACAATTTCTTTATCCATTTTTCGCTTTCTGTGATATTGAACTTGTACCTTAAAGGAGGTTCTTGTAAACAGAGCCGTCCCAAACTTTGGGGTGGCTGTGTCTTTTTGATTTTAATTTCCCTAAGCTATAGGACCATAAGTGGAAGTGCCCTAGGCTCTGTTGCTTTGTTTTTTGGATGTTTCAGGAAACACCATACACTTCTCCAGAGTGGCTGCTGGCAATTTACATCCCGCCCATCAGCATAACAAGGCTCCCAGTTCTCAATGGCCTGTCCTGCCTTTCTGGATTTTACACTTTTTTCAGATGGCCCTTTTGACCGGGGGGCAGTGAGACTTCATTGTAGTGCAGATTTCCTTTGCAAGCTTGCTTGGTTGGCCAAAAAGGGCGTATGCGTTTTTCCTGAATATATTCAGGAAAAAACGCATACGCCCTTTTTGGCCAAGTGTATCATTGTGGACGTTCTGCCTCTTTTCCTATGCTTTACATGCAATTCCAGTCTACCTCCTGAAATCGGTTTCCTGCAATTCTGCCCTGCTTTCAACTCCTCTTGGCATCCTAATTCAATATATTTTTGGAAGATAGCTGTCATTTATAACTCTGCAGGTTTGTGAATTACAGTGCCCCTGAGCTCCTTTCTTCAACTCGCTTTCTTGTGAGCTGGCCGCAACACCGCAGGATTGCTTCAGGCCCTAGTTTGGTTCCGGCACGGCATGCTGAGCCTTTGGTTAATTCCTCTTCCTGGTGGGGAATGAGAGTTAAATTTGCCCGTCCGGACACCCCCACCTAGTCTCTCATTGGTTCTCCCTATTCCTGTTCATTTTCCACAGAAATTGCAAACTGGGCCAAACAGGAGGTTAAAGGCACTGACTCTCCAAGTGGGGAGAGTGTTAGTAAAGCGTCTGGAATGTTGCACCCGAGTACCAGGGGACGAAAACTGAGACACATTTGAACACGTTTCCCGATCACACGGTGGATCATACTCTGGGTTCCACATGCATGTTTTAGCTGAAGGAAGAATCCATTAAACCTGGAGAGTTGAGACCCATGGAATGGGTACCATGCAATATGACTTCAAAGGGTCTGCATTTGCTCACCGAACCTCAGCAATCCTATCACTGCTGCGTTTATGCCGCTATACACACGCTTGATTCTCTTTCGGAGACATATAAATCCATAGGTTTTAAGATTCTTACTACTCAGATATATTCTTAGGCGTTTAATATGGGGTGTTGAGTCCACTTCGTTGAGCAAGGAGTAGCTCTTGTCTATTACATATTTGGCTTATGGAACGGTATCTGTGCTCATTTCAATCTCTGGTTTTATGCAGCACCCCAACTCACCCGTCCCCTTAAGCAAGCATAAGTTGGTTTTCTACATTTGACACCCTGTTCTGTTTTGTAATTCAGTTCTTGTGTAGCCAAGTTTACATTCCGTGTATTAGTGATATCTTATGATGTTTCTTTTTCTGTGTGACTAATTTCACTTAGAATCATCGTACCTGAATCCACTCATTATGCTGCTACGGGCCTGATGACATAGATTTCATTGCTGAGTGATATTGCATTGTACGTAAGTACCACAGTTTCTTTATCCATTTTTTGCTTTCTGTGATATTGAACTTGTACCGTAAACGAGGTTCTTGTAAACAGAGCCGTCCCAAAATTTGGGGTGGCTGTGTCTTTTTGATTTTAATTTCCCTAAGCTATAGGACCATAAGTGGAAGTGCCCTAGGCTCTGTTGCTTTGTTTTTTGGATGTTTCAGGAAACGCCATACATTTCTCCAGAGTGGCTGCTGGCAATTTACATCCCGCCCATCAGCATAACTAGGCTCCCAGTTCTCCATGGCCTGTCCTGCCTTTCTGGATTTTACACTTTTTTCAGATGGCCCTTTTGACCGGGGGGCAGTGAGACTTCATTGTAGTGCAGATTTCCTTTGCAAGCTTGCTTGTTTGGCCAAAAAGGGCGTATGCGTTTTTTCTTGAATATATTCAGGAAAAAACGCATACGCCCTTTTTGGCCAAGTGCATCATTGTGGACGTTCTGCCTCTTTTCCTATGCTTTACATGCAATTCCAGTCTACCTCCTGAAATCGGTTTCCTGCAATTCTGCCCTGCTTTCAACTCCTCTTGGCATCCTAATTCAATATATTTTTGGAAGATAGCTGTCATTTATAACTCTGCAGGTTTGTGAATTACAGTGCCCCTGAGCTCTTTTCTTCAACTCGCTTTCTTGTGAGCTGGCCGCAACACCGCAGGATTGCTTCAGGCCCTAGTTTGGTTCCGGCACGGCATGCTGAGCCTTTGGTTAATTCCTCTTCCTGGTGGGAAATGAGAGTTAAATTGGCCCGTCTGGACACCTCCACCTAATCTCTCATTGGTTCTCCCTATTCCTGTTCATCTTCCGCAGAAATTGCTAACTGGGCCAAACAGGAGGTTAAAGGCACTGACTCTCCAAGTGGGGAGAGTGTTAGTAAAGCGTCTGGAATGTTGCACCCGAGTACCAGGGGACGAAAACTGAGACACATTTGAACACGTTTTCCGACCACATGGTGGATCATACTCTGGGTTCCACATGCATGTTTTAGCTGAAGGAAGAATCCCTTAAACATGGAGAGTTGAGACCCATGGAATGGGTACCATGCAATATGACTTCAAAGGGTCTGCATTTGCTCACCGAACCTCACCAATCCTATCACTGCTGCGTTTATGCCGCTGTACACACGCTTGATTCTCTTTCGGAGACATATAAATCCATAGGTTTTAAGATTCTTACTAGTCAGGTAGATTCTTACTAGTCAGGTATATTCTTAGGCGTTTAATATGGGGTGTTGAGTCCACTTCGTTGAGCAAGGAGTAGCTCTTGTCTATTACATATTTGGCTTATGGAACGGTATCTGTGCTCATTTCAATCTCTGGTTTTATGCAGCACCCCAACTCACCTTTCCCCTTAAGCAAGCATAAGTTGGTTTTCTACATTTGACACCCTGTTCTGTTTTGTAATTCAGTTCTTGTGTAGCCAAGTTTACATTCCGTGTAGTAGTGATAACATATGATGTTCCTTTTTCTGTGTGACTTATTTCACTTAGAATCACTGTACCTGAATCCACTCATTATGCTGCTACGGGCCTGATGACATAGATTTCATTGCTGAGTGATATTGCATTGTACGTAAGTACCACAACTTCTTTATCCATTTTTCGCTTTCTGTGATATTGAACTTGTACGGTAAACGGGGTTCTTGTAAACAGAGCCCTCCCAAACTTTGGGGTGGCTGTGTCTTTTTTATTTTAATTTCCCTAAGCTATAGGACCATAAGTGGAAGTGCCATAGGCTCTGTTGCTTTGTTTTTTGGATGTTTCAGGAAACACCATACACTTCTCCAGAGTGGCTGCTGGCAATTTACATCCCGCCCATCAGCATAACAAGGCTCCCAGTTCTCCATGGCCTGTCCTGCCTTTCTGAATTTTATACTTTTTTCAGATGGCCCTTTTGACCAGGGGGAAGTGAGACTTCATTGTAGTGCAGATTTCCTTTGCAAGCTTGCTTGGTTGGCCAAAAAGGGCGTATGCGTTTTTTCCTCAGGAAAAAACGCATACGCCCTTTTTGACCAAGTGCATCATTGTGGACGTTCTGCCTCTTTTCCTATGCTTTACATGCAATTCCAGTCTACCTCCTGAAATCGGTTTCCTGCAATTCTGCCCGCTTTCAACTCCTCTTGGCAGCCTTACTTCAATATATTTTTGGAAGATAGCTGTCATTTAAAACTCTGCAGGTTTGTGAATTACAGTGCCCCTGAGCTCCTTTCTTCAACTCGTTTCTTGTGAGCTGGCCGCAACACCAAAGGATTGCTTCAGGCCCAAGTTTGGTTCCGGCACGGCATGCTGAGCCTTTGGTTAATTCCTCTTCCTGGTGGGAAATGAGAGTTAAATTTGCCCGTCCGGACACCTCCAGCTAGTCTCTCATTGGTTCTCCCTATTCCTGTTCATTTTCCACAGAAATTGCAAACTGGGCCAAACAGGAGGTTAAAGGCACTGACTCTCCAAGTGGGGAGAGTGTTAGTAAAGCGTCTGGAATGTTGCACCCGAGTACCAGGGGACGAAAACTGAGACACATTTGAACACGTTTCCCGATCACACGGTGGATCATACTCTGGGTTCCACATGCATGTTTTAGCTGAAGGAAGAATCCCTTAAACATGGAGAGTTGAGACCCATGGAATGGGTACCATGCAATATGACTTCAAAGGGTCTGCATTTGCTCACCGAACCTCACCAGTCCTATCACTGCTGCGTTTATGCCGCTGTACACACGCTTGATTCTCTTTCGGAGACATATAAATCCATAGGTTTTAAGATTCTTACTAGTCAGGTATATTGTTAGGCGTTTAATATGGGGTGTTGAGTCCACTTCGTTGAGCAAGGAGTAGCTCTTTTCTATTACATATTTGGCTTATGGAACGGTATCTGTGCTAATTTCAATCTCTGGTTTTATGCAGCACCCCAACTCACCTTTCCACTTAAGCAAGCATAAGTTGGTTTTCTACATTTGACACCCTGTTCTGTTTTGTAATTCAGTTCCTGTGTAGCCAAGTTTACATTCCGTGTAGTAGTGATATCTTATGATGTTTCTTTTTCTGTGTGACTTATTTCACTTAGAATCATCGTACCTGAATCCACTCATTATGCTGCTACGGGCCTGATGACATAGATTTCATTGCTGAGTGCTATTGCATTGTACGTAAGTACCACAACTTCTTTATCCATTTTTCGCTTTCTGTGATATTGAACTTGTACCGTAAACGAGGTTCTTGTAAACAGAGCCGTCCCAAACTTTGGGGTGGCTGTGTCTTTTTGATTTTAATTTCCCTAAGCTATAGGACCATAAGTGGAAGTGCCCTAGGCTCTGTTGCTTTGTTTTTTGGATGTTTCAGGAAACACCATACACTTCTCCAGAGTGGCTGCTGGCAATTTACATCCCGCCCATCAGCATAACTAGGCTCCCAGTTCTCCATGGCCTGTCCTGCCTTTCTGGATTTTACACTTTTTTCAGATGGCCCTTTTGACCGGGGGGCAGTGAGACTTCATTGTAGTGCAGATTTCCTTTGCAAGCTTGCTTGGTTGACCAAAAAGGGCGTATGCGTTTTTTCCTGAATATATTCAGGAAAAAACGCATACGCCCTTTTTGGCCAAGTGCATCATTGTGGACGTTCTGCCTCTTTTCCTATGCTTTACATGCAATTCCAGTCTACCTCATGAAATCGGTTTCCTGCAATTCTGCCCCCCTTTCAACTCCTCTTGGCAGCCTTACTTCAATATATTTTTGGAAGATAGCTGTCATTTATAACTCTGCAGGTTTGTGAATTACAGTGTCCCTGAGCTCCTTTCTTCAACTCGCTTTCTTGTGAGCTGGCCGCAACACCGCAGGATTGCTTCTGGCCCTAGTGTCGTTCCGGCATGGCACGCTGAGCCTTTGGTTAATTCCTCTTCCTGGTCGGATATGAGAGTTAAATTTGCCCGTCCGGACACCTCCACCTAGTCTCTCATTGGTTCTCCCTATTCCTGTTCATTTTCCACAGAAATTGCAAACTGGGCCAAACAGGAGATTAAAGGCACTGACTCTCCAAGTGAGGAGAGTGTTAGTAAAGCGTCTGGAATGTTGCACCCGAGTACCAGGGGACGAAAACTGAGACACATTTGAACACGTTTGCCTATCACACGGTGGATCATACTCTGGGTTCCACATGCATGTTTTAGCTGAAGGAAGAATCCCTTAAACCTGGAGAGTTTAGACCCATGGAATGGGTACCATGCAATATGACTTCAAAGGGTCTGCATTTGCTCACCGAACCTCAACAGTCCTATCACTGCTGCGTTTATGCCGCTGTACACACGCTTGATTCTCTTTCGGAGACATATAAATCCATAGGTTTTAAGATTCTTACTAGTCAGGTATATTCTTAGGCGTTTAACATGGGGTGTTGAGTCCACTTCGTTGAGCAAGGAGTAGCTCTTGTCTATTACATATTTGGCTTATGGAACGGTATCTGTGCTCATTTCAATCTCTGGTTTTATGCAGCACCCCAACTCACCTTACCCCTTAAGCAAGCATAAGTTGGTTTTCTCCATTTGACACCCTGTTCTGTTTTGTAATTCAGTTCTTGTGAAGCGAAGTTTACATTCCGTGTAGTAGTGATATCTTATGATGTTTCTTTTTCTGTGTGACTAATTTCACTTAGAATCATCGTACCTGAATCCACTCATTATGCTGCTACGGGCCTGATGACAT
Source organism: Leucopleurus acutus (assembly GCF_964270905.1). NCBI lineage: Eukaryota > Metazoa > Chordata > Mammalia > Artiodactyla > Delphinidae > Leucopleurus > Leucopleurus acutus. Next base: position 675,953 of record NW_028139180.1, read on the forward strand.
AGATTTCATTGCTGAGTGATATTGCATTGTACGTAAGTACCACAACTTCTTTATCCATTTTTCGCTTTCTGTGATATTGAACTTGTACCGTAAACGAGGTTCTTGTAAACAGAGCCGTCCCAAACTTTGGGGTGGCTGTGTCTTTTTGATTTTAATTTCCCTAAGCTATAGGACCATAAGTGGAAGTGCCCTAGGCTCTGTTGCTTTGTTTTTTGGATGTTTCAGGAAACACCATACACTTCTCCCGAGTGGCTGCTGGCAATTTTCATCCCGCCCATCAGCATAACAAGGCTCCCAGTTCTCCATGGCCTGTCCTGCCTTTCTGGATTTTACACTTTTTTCAGATGACCCTTTTGACCGGGGGGCAGTGAGACTTCATTGTAGTGCAGATTTCCTTTGCAAGCTTGCTTGGTTGGCCAAAAAGGGCTTATGCGTTTTTTCCTGAATATATTCAGGAAAAAACGCATACGCCCTTTTTGGCCAAGTGCATCATTGTGGACGTTCTGCCTCTTTTCCTATGCTTTACATGCAATTCCAGTCTACCTCCTGAAATCGGTTTCCTGCAATTCTGCCCGCTTTCAACTCCTCTTGGCAGCCTTACTTCAATATATTTTTGGAAGATAGCTGTCATTTAAAACTCTGCAGGTTTGTGAATTACAGTGCCCCTGAGCTCCTTTCTTCAACTCGCTTTCTTGTGAGCTGGCCGCAACACCGCAGGATTGCTTCAGGCCCTAGTTTTGTTCCGGCACGGCATGCTGAGCCTTTGGTTAATTCCTCTTCCTGGTGGGAAATGAGAGTTAAATTGGCCCGTCCGGACACCTCCACCTAATCTCTCATTGGTTCTCCCTATTCCTGTTCATCTTCCGCAGAAATTGCTAACTGTGACAAACAGGAGGTTAAAGGCACTGACTCTCCAAGTGGGGAGAGTGTTAGTAAAGCGTCTGGAATGTTGCACCCGAGTACCAGGGGACGAAAACTGAGACACATTTGAACACGTTTTCCGACCACATGGTGGATCATACTCTGGGTTCCACATGCATGTTTTAGCTGAAGGAAGAATCCCTTAAACATGGAGAGTTGAGACCCATGGAATGGGTACCATGCAATATGACTTCAAAGGGTCTGCATTTGCTCACCGAACCTCAAAATCCTATCACTGCTGCGTTTATGCCGCTGTACACACGCTTGATTCTCTTTCGGAGACATATAAATCCATAGGTTTTAAGATTCTTACTAGTCAGGTAGATTCTTACTAGTCAGGTATATTCTTAGGCGTTTAATATGGGGTGTTGAGTCCACTTCGTTGAGCAAGGAGTAGCTCTTGTCTATTACATATTTGGCTTATGGAACGGTATCTGTGCTCATTTCAATCTCTGGTTTTATGCAGCACCCCAACTCACCCGTCCCCTTAAGCAAGCATAAGTTGGTTTTCTACATTTGACACCCTGTTCTGTTTTGTAATTCAGTTCTTGTGTAGCCAAGTTTACATTCCATGTATTAGTGATATCTTATGATGTTTCATTTTCTGTGTGACTAATTTCACTTAGAATCATCGTACCTGAATCCACTCATTATGCTGCTACGGGCCTGATGACATAGATTTCATTGCTGAGTGATATTGCATTGTACGTAAGTACCACAATTTCTTTATCCATTTTTCGCTTTCTGTGATATTGAACTTGTACCTTAAACGAGGTTCTTGTAAACAGAGCCGTCCCAAACTTTGGGGTGGCTGTGTCTTTTTGATTTTAATTTCCCTAAGCTATAGGACCATAAGTGGAAGTGCCCTAGGCTCTGTTGCTTTGTTTTTTGGATGTTTCAGGAAACACCATACACTTCTCCAGAGTGGCTGCTGGCAATTTACATCCCGCCCATCAGCATAACAAGGCTCCCAGTTCTCAATGGCCTGTCCTGCCTTTCTGGATTTTACACTTTTTTCAGATGGCCCTTTTGACCGGGGGGCAGTGAGACTTCATTGTAGTGCAGATTTCCTTTGCAAGCTTGCTTGGTTGGCCAAAAAGGGCGTATGCGTTTTTCCTGAATATATTCAGGAAAAAACGCATACGCCCTTTTTGGCCAAGTGTATCATTGTGGACGTTCTGCCTCTTTTCCTATGCTTTACATGCAATTCCAGTCTACCTCCTGAAATCGGTTTCCTGCAATTCTGCCCTGCTTTCAACTCCTCTTGGCATCCTAATTCAATATATTTTTGGAAGATAGCTGTCATTTATAACTCTGCAGGTTTGTGAATTACAGTGCCCCTGAGCTCCTTTCTTCAACTCGCTTTCTTGTGAGCTGGCCGCAACACCGCAGGATTGCTTCAGGCCCTAGTTTGGTTCCGGCACGGCATGCTGAGCCTTTGGTTAATTCCTCTTCCTGGTGGGAAATGAGAGTTAAATTTGCCCGTCCGGACACCCCCACCTAGTCTCTCATTGGTTCTCCCTATTCCTGTTCATTTTCCACAGAAATTGCAAACTGGGCCAAACAGGAGGTTAAAGGCACTGACTCTCCAAGTGGGGAGAGTGTTAGTAAAGCGTCTGGAATGTTGCACCCGAGTACCAGGGGACGAAAACTGAGACACATTTGAACACGTTTCCCGATCACACGGTGGATCATACTCTGGGTTCCACATGCATGTTTTAGCTGAAGGAAGAATCCATTAAACCTGGAGAGTTGAGACCCATGGAATGGGTACCATGCAATATGACTTCAAAGGGTCTGCATTTGCTCACCGAACCTCAGCAATCCTATCACTGCTGCGTTTATGCCGCTCTACACACGCTTGATTCTCTTTCGGAGACATATAAATCCATAGGTTTTAAGATTCTTACTACTCAGATATATTCTTAGGCGTTTAATATGGGGTGTTGAGTCCACTTCGTTGAGCAAGGAGTAGCTCTTGTCTATTACATATTTGGCTTATGGAACGGTATCTGTGCTCATTTCAATCTCTGGTTTTATGCAGCACCCCAACTCACCCGTCCCCTTAAGCAAGCATAAGTTTGTTTTCTACATTTGACACCCTGTTCTGTTTTGTAATTCAGTTCTTGTGTAGCCAAGTTTACATTCCGTGTATTAGTGATATCTTATGATGTTTCTTTTTCTGTGTGACTAATTTCACTTAGAATCATCGTACCTGAATCCACTCATTATGCTGCTACGGGCCTGATGACATAGATTTCATTGCTGAGTGATATTGCATTGTACGTAAGTACCACAATTTCTTTATCCATTTTTCACTTTCTGTGATATTGAACTTGTACCGTAAACGAGGTTCTTGTAAACAGAGCCGTCCCAAACTTTGGGGTGGCTGTGTCTTTTTGATTTTAATTTCCCTAAGCTATAGGACCATAAGTGGAAGTGCCCTAGGCTCTGTTGCTTTGTTTTTTGGATGTTTCAGGAAACACCATACACTTCTCCAGAGTGGCTGTTGGCAATTTACATCCCGCCCATCAGCATAACTAGGCTCCCAGTTCTCCATGGCCTGTCCTGCCTTTCTGGATTTTACACTTTTTTCAGATGGCCCTTTTGACCGGGGGGCAGTGAGACTTCATTGTAGTGCAGATTTCCTTTGCAAGCTTGCTTGGTTGGCCAAAAAGGGCGTATGCGTTTTTTCCTGAATATATTCAGGAAAAAACGCATACGCCCTTTTTGGCCAAGTGCATCATTGTGGACGTTCTGCCTCTTTTCCTATGCTTTACATGCAATTCCAGTCTACCTCCTGAAATCGGTTTCCTGCAATTCTGCCCCCCTTTCAACTCCTCTTGGCAGCCTTACTTCAATATATTTTTGGAAGATAGCTGTCCTTTATAACTCTGAAGGTTTGTGAATTACAGTGCCCCTGAGCTCCTTTCTTCAACTCGCTTTCTTGTGAGCTGGCCGCAACACCGCAGGATTGCTTCTGGTCCTAGTGTGGTTCCGGCATGGCACGCTGAGCCTTTGGTTAATTCCTCTTCCTGGTTGGAAATGAGAGTTAAATTTGCCCGTCTGGACACCTCCACCTAGTCTCTCATTGGTTCTCCCTATTCCTGTTCATTTTCCACAGAAATTGCAAACTGGGCCAAACAGGAGGTTAAAGGCACTGACTCTCCAAGTGGGGAGAGTGTTAGTAAAGCGTCTGGAATGTTGCACCCGAGTACCAGGAAACGAAAATTGAGACACATTTGAACACGTTTTCCGATCACACGGTGGATCATACTCTGGGTTCCACATGCATGTTTTAGCTGAAGGAAGAATCCCTTAAACAGGGAGAGTTGAGACCCATGGAATGGGTACCATGCAATATGACTTCAAAGGGTCTGCATTTGCTCACCGAACCTCAGCAATCCTATCACTGCTGCGTTTATGCCACTGTACACACGCTTGATTCTCTTTCGGAGACATATAAATCCATAGGTTTTAAGATTCTTACTAGTCAGGTAGATTCTTACTAGTCAGGTATATTCTTAGGCGTTTAATATGGGGTGTTGAGTCCACTTCGTTGAGCAAGGAGTAGCTCTTGTCTATTACATATTTGGCTTATGGAACGGTATCTGTGCTCATTTCAATCTCTGGTTTTATGCAGCACCCCAACTCACCCGTCCCCTTAAGCAAGCATAAGTTGGTTTTCTACATTTGACACCCTGTTCTGTTTTGTAATTCAGTTCTTGTGTAGCCAAGTTTACATTCCGTGTATTAGTGATATCTTATGATGTTTCTTTTTCTGTGTGACTAATTTCACTTAGAATCATCGTACCTGAATCCACTCATTATGCTGCTACGGGCCTGATGACCTAGATTTCATTGCTGAGTGATATTGCATTGTACGTAAGTACCACAGTTTCTTTATCCATTTTTCGCTTTCTGTGATATTGAACTTGTACCGTAAACGAGGTTCTTGTAAACAGAGCCGTCCCAAAATTTGGGGTGGCTGTGTCTTTTTGATTTTAATTTCCCTAAGCTATAGGACCATAAGTGGAAGTGCCCTAGGCTCTGTTGCTTTGTTTTTTGGATGTTTCAGGAAACGCCATACATTTCTCCAGAGTGGCTGCTGGCAATTTACATCCCGCCCATCAGCATAACTAGGCTCCCAGTTCTCCATGGCCTGTCCTGCCTTTCTGGATTTTACACTTTTTTCAGATGGCCCTTTTGACCGGGGGGCAGTGAGACTTCATTGTAGTGCAGATTTCCTTTGCAAGCTTGCTTGTTTGGCCAAAAAGGGCGTATGCGTTTTTTCTTGAATATATTCAGGAAAAAACGCATACGCCCTTTTTGGCCAAGTGCATCATTGTGGACGTTCTGCCTCTTTTCCTATGCTTTACATGCAATTCCAGTCTACCTCCTGAAATCGGTTTCCTGCAATTCTGCCCTGCTTTCAACTCCTCTTGGCATCCTAATTCAATATATTTTTGGAAGATAGCTGTCATTTATAACTCTGCAGGTTTGTGAATTACAGTGCCCCTGAGCTCTTTTCTTCAACTAGCTTTCTTGTGAGCTGGCCGCAACACCGCAGGATTGCTTCAGGCCCTAGTTTGGTTCCGGCACGGCATGCTGAGCCTTTGGTTAATTCCTCTTCCTGGTGGGAAATGAGAGTAAAATTGGCTCGTCCGGACACCTCCACCTAATCTCTCATTGGTTCTCCCTATTCCTGTTCATCTTCCGCAGAAATTGCTAACTGGGCCAAACAGGAGGTTAAAGGCACTGACTCTCCAAGTGGGGAGAGTGTTAGTAAAGCGTCTGGAATGTTGCACCCGAGTACCAGGGGACGAAAACTGAGACACATTTAAACACGTTTTCCGACCACATGGTGGATCATACTCTGGGTTCCACATGCATGTTTTAGCTGAAGGAAGAATCCCTTAAACATGGAGAGTTGAGACCCATGGAATGGGTACCATGCAATATGACTTCAAAGGGTCTGCATTTGCTCACCGAACCTCACCAATCCTATCACTGCTGCGTTTATGCCGCTGTACACACGCTTGATTCTCTTTCGGAGACATATAAATCCATAGGTTTTAAGATTCTTACTAGTCAGGTAGATTCTTACTAGTCAGGTATATTGTTAGGCGTTTAATATGGGGTGTTGAGTCCACTTCGTTGAGCAAGGAGTAGCTCTTGTCTATTACATATTTGGTTTATGGAACAGTACCTGTGCTAATTTCAATCTCTGGTTTTATGCAGCACCCCAACTCACCTTTCCCCTTAAGCAAGCATAAGTTGGTTTTCTACATTTGACACCCTGTTCTGTTTTGTAATTCAGTTCTTGTGTAGCCAAGTTTACATTCCGTGTAGTAGTGATATCTTATGATGTTTCTTTTTCTGTGTGACTTATTTCACTTAGAATCATCGTACCTGAATCCACTCATTATGCTGCTACGGGCCTGATGACATAGATTTCATTGCTGAGTGATATTGCATTGTACGTAAGTACCACAACTTCTTTATCCATTTTTCGCTTTCTGTGATATTGAACTTGTACCGTAAACGAGGTTCTTGTAAACAGAGCCGTCCCAAACTTTGGGGTGGCTGTGTCTTTTTGATTTTAATTTCCCTAAGCTATAGGACCATAAGTGGAAGTGCCCTAGGCTCTGTTGCTTTGTTTTTTGGATGTTTCAGGAAACACCATACACTTCTCCAGAGTGGCTGCTGGCAATTTACATCCCACCCTTCAGCATAAGAAGGCTCCTAGTTCTCCTTGGCCTGTCCTGCGTTTCTGGATTTTACACTTTTTTCGGATGGCCCTTTTGACCGGGGGGCAGTGAGACTTCATTGTAGTGCAGATTTCCTTTGCAAGCTTGCTTGGTTGGCCAAAAAGGGCGTATGCGTTTTTTCCTGAATATATTCAGGAAAAAACGCATACGCCCTTTTTGGCCAAGTGCATCATTGTGGACGTTCTGCCTCTTTTCCTATGCTTTACATGCAATTCCAGTCTACCTCCTGAAATCGGTTTCCTGCAATTCTGCCCGCTTTCAACTCCTCTTGGCAGCCTTACTTCAATATATTTTTGGAAGATAGCTGTCATTTAAAACTCTGCAGGTTTGTGAATTACAGTGCCCCTGAGCTCCTTTCTTCAACTCGTTTCTTGAGAGCTGGCCGCAACACCGCAGGATTGCTTCAGGCCCAAGTTTGGTTCCGGCACGGCATGCTGAGCCTTTGGTTAATTCCTCTTCCTGGTGGGAAATGAGAGTTAAATTTGCCCGTCCGGACACCTCCAGCTAGTCTCTCATTGGTTCTCCCTATTCCTGTTCATTTTCCACAGAAATTGCAAACTGGGCCAAACAGGAGGTTAAAGGCACTGACTCTCCAAGTGGGGAGAGTGTTAGTAAAGCGTTTGGAATGTTGCACCCGAGTACCAGGGGACGAAAACTGAGACACATTTGAACACGTTTCCCGATCACACGGTGGATCATACTCTGGGTTCCACATGCATGTTTTAGCTGAAGGAAGAATCCCTTAAACATGGAGAGTTGAGACCCATGGAATGGGTACCATGCAATATGACTTCAAAGGGTCTGCATTTGCTCACCAAACCTCACCAGTCCTATCACTGCTGCGTTTATGCCGCTGTACACACGCTTGATTCTCTTTCGGAGACATATAAATCCATAGGTTTTAAGATTCTTACTAGTCAGGTATATTGTTAGGCGTTTAATATGGGATGTTGAGTCCACTTCGTTGAGCAAGGAGTAGCTCTTTTCTATTACATATTTGGCTTATGGAATGGTATCTGTGCTAATTTCAATCTCTGGTTTTATGCAGCACCCCAACTCACCTTTCCCCTTAAGCAAGCATAAGTTGGTTTTCTACATTTGACACCCTGTTCTGTTTTGTAATTCAGTTCCTGTGTAGCCAAGTTTACATTCCGTGTAGTAGTGATATCTTATGATGTTTCTTTTTCTGTGTGACTTATTTCACTTAGAATCATCGTACCTGAATCCACTCATTATGCTGCTACGGGCCTGATGACATAGATTTCATTGCTGAGTGATATTGCATTGTACGTAAGTACCACAACTTCTTTATCCATTTTTCGCTTTCTGTGATATTGAACTTGTACCGTAAACGAGGTTCTTGTAAACAGAGCCGTCCCAAACTTTGGGGTGGCTGTGTCTTTTTGATTTTAATTTCCCTAAGCTATAGGACCATAAGTGGAAGTGCCCTAGGCTCTGTTGCTTTGTTTTTTGGATGTTTCAGGAAACACCATACACTTCTCCCGAGTGGCTGCTGGCAATTTTCATCCCGCCCATCAGCATAACAAGGCTCCCAGTTCTCCATGGCCTGTCCTGCCTTTCTGGATTTTACACTTTTTTCAGATGGCCCTTTTGACCGGGGGGCAGTGAGACTTCATTGTAGTGCAGATTTCCTTTGCAAGCTTGCTTGGTTGGCCAAAAAGGGCGTATGCGTTTTTTCCTGAATATATTCAGGAAAAAACGCATACGCCCTTTTTGGCCAAGTGCATCATTGTGGACGTTCTGCCTCTTTTCCTATGCTTTACATGCAATTCCAGTCTACCTCCTGAAATCGGTTTCCTGCAATTCTGCCCGGCTTTCAACTCCTCTTGGCTGCCTTACTTCAATATATTTTTGGAAGACAGCTGTCATTTATAACTCTGCAGGTTTGTGAATTACAGTGCCCCTGAGCACCTTTCTTCAACTCGCTTTCTTGTGAGCTGGCCGCAACACCGCAGGATTGCTTCAGGCCCTAGTTTGGATCAGGCACGGCATGCTGAGCCTTTGGTTAATTACTCTTCCTGGTGGGAAATGAGAGTTAAATTTGCCCGTCCAGACACCTCCACCTAGTCTCTCATTGGTTCTCCCTATTCCTGTTCATTTTCCACAGAAATTCCAAACTGGGCCAAACAGGAGGTTTTAGGCACTGACTCTCCAAGTGGGGAGAGTGTTAGTAAAGCGTCTGGAATGTTGCACCCGAGTACCAGGGGACGAAAACTGAGACACATTTGAACACGTTTCCCGATCACACAGTGGATCATACTCTGGGTTCCACAGGCATGTTTTAGCTGAAGGAAGAATCCCTTAAACATGGAGAGTTGAGACCCATGGAATGGGTACCATGCAATATGACTTCAAAGGGTCTGCATTTGCTCACCGAACCTCACCAGTCCTATCACTGCTGCGTTTATGCCGCTGTACACACGCTTGATTCTCTTTCGGAGACATATCAATCCATAGGTTTTAAGATTCTTACTAGTCATGTATATTCTTAGGCGTTTAATATGGGGTGTTGAGTCCACTTTGTTGAGCAAGGAGTAGCTCTTGTCTATTACATATTTGGCTTATGGAACGGTATCTGTGCTAATTTCAATCTCTGGTTTTATGCAGCACCCCAACTCACCTTTCCCCTTAAGCAAGCATAAGTTGGTTTTCTACATTTGACACCCTGTTCTGTTTTGTAATTCAGTTCTTGTGTAGCCAAGTTTACATTCCGTGTAGTAGTGATACCATATGATGTTCCTTTTTCTGTGTGACTTATTTCACTTAGAATCATCGTACCTGAATCCACTCATTATGCTGCTACGGGCCTGATGACATAGATTTCATTGCTGAGTGATATTGCATTGTACGTTAGTACCACAACTTCTTTATCCATTTTTCGCTTTCGGTGATATTGAACTTGTACCGTAAACGAGGTTCTTGTAAACAGAGGCGTTCCAAACTTTGGGTTGGCTGTGTCTTTTTGATTTTAATTTCCCTAAGCTATAGGACCATAAGTGGAAGTGCCCTAGGCTCTGTTGCTTTGTTTTTTGGATGTTTCAGGAAACACCATACACTTCTCCAGAGTGGCTGCTGGCAATTTACATCGCGCCCATCAGCATAACAAGGCTCCCAGTTCTCCATGGCCTGTCCTGCCTTTCTGGATTTTACACTTTTTTCAGATGACCCTTTTGACCGGGGGGCAGTGAGACTTCATTGTAGTGCAGATTTCCTTTGCAAGCTTGCTTGGTTGGCCAAAAAGGGCTTATGCGTTTTTTCCTGAATATATTCAGGAAAAAACGCATACGCCCTTTTTGGCCAAGTGCATCATTGTGGACGTTCTGCCTCTTTTCCTATGCTTTACATGCAATTCCAGTCTACCTCCTGAAATCGGTTTCCTGCAATTCTGCCCGCTTTCAACTCCTCTTGGCAGCCTTACTTCAATATATTTTTGGAAGATAGCTGTCATTTAAAACTCTGCAGGTTTGTGAATTACAGTGCCCCTGAGCTCCTTTCTTCAACTCGCTTTCTTGTGAGCTGGCCGCAACACCGCAGGATTGCTTCAGGCCCTAGTTTTGTTCCGGCACGGCATGCTGAGCCTTTGGTAAATTCCTCTTCCTGGTGGGAAATGAGAGTTAAATTGGCCCGTCCGGACACCTCCACCTAATCTCTCATTGGTTCTCCCTATTCCTGTTCATCTTCCGCAGAAATTGCTAACTGGGACAAACAGGAGGTTAAAGGCACTGACTCTCCAAGTGGGGAGAGTGTTAGTAAAGCGTCTGGAATGTTGCACCCGAGTACCAGGGGACGAAAACTGAGACACATTTGAACACGTTTTCCGACCACATGGTGGATCATACTCTGGGTTCCACATGCATGTTTTAGCTGAAGGAAGAATCCCTTAAACATGGAGAGTTGAGACCCATGGAATGGGTACCATGCAATATGACTTCAAAGGGTCTGCATTTGCTCACCGAACCTCAAAATCCTATCACTGCTGCGTTTATGCCGCTGTACACACGCTTGATTCTCTTTCGGAGACATATAAATCCATAGGTTTTAAGATTCTTACTAGTCAGGTAGATTCTTACTAGTCAGGTATATTGTTAGGCGTTTAATATGGGGTGTTGAGTCCACTTCGTTGAGCAAGGAGTAGCTCTTGTCTATTACATATTTGGCTTATGGAACGGTATCTGTGCTCATTTCAATCTCTGGTTTTATGCAGCACCCCAACTCACCCGTCCCCTTAAGCAAGCATAAGTTGGTTTTCTACATTTGACACCCTGTTCTGTTTTGTAATTCAGTTCTTGTGTAGCCAAGTTTACATTCCATGTATTAGTGATATCTTATGATGTTTCATTTTCTGTGTGACTAATTTCACTTAGAATCATCGTACCTGAATCCACTCATTATGCTGCTACGGGCCTGATGACATAGATTTCATTGCTGAGTGATATTGCATTGTACGTAAGTACCACAATTTCTTTATCCATTTTTCGCTTTCTGTGATATTGAACTTGTACCTTAAACGAGGTTCTTGTAAACAGAGCCGTCCCAAACTTTGGGGTGGCTGTGTCTTTTTGATTTTAATTTCCCTAAGCTATAGGACCATAAGTGGAAGTGCCCTAGGCTCTGTTGCTTTGTTTTTTGGATGTTTCAGGAAACACCATACACTTCTCCAGAGTGGCTGCTGGCAATTTACATCCCGCCCATCAGCATAACAAGGCTCCCAGTTCTCAATGGCCTGTCCTGCCTTTCTGGATTTTACACTTTTTTCAGATGGCCCTTTTGACCGGGGGGCAGTGAGACTTCATTGTAGTGCAGATTTCCTTTGCAAGCTTGCTTGGTTGGCCAAAAAGGGCGTATGCGTTTTTCCTGAATATATTCAGGAAAAAACGCATACGCCCTTTTTGGCCAAGTGTATCATTGTGGACGTTCTGCCTCTTTTCCCATGCTTTACATGCAATTCCAGTCTACCTCCTGAAATCGGTTTCCTGCAATTCTGCCCTGCTTTCAACTCCTCTTGGCATCCTAATTCAATATATTTTTGGAAGATAGCTGTCATTTATAACTCTGCAGGTTTGTGAATTACAGTGCCCCTGAGCTCCTTTCTTCAACTCGCTGTCTTGTGAGCTGGCCGCAACACCGCAGGATTGCTTCAGGCCCTAGTTTGGTTCCGGCACGGCATGCTGAGCCTTTGGTTAATTCCTCTTCCTGGTGGGAAATGAGAGTTAAATTTGCCCGTCCGGACACCCCCACCTAGTCTCTCATTGGTTCTCCCTATTCCTGTTCATTTTCCACAGAAATTGCAAACTGGGCCAAACAGGAGGTTAAAGGCACTGACTCTCCAAGTGGGGAGAGTGTTAGTAAAGCGTCTGGAATGTTGCACCCGAGTACCAGGGGACGAAAACTGAGACACATTTGAACACGTTTCCCGATCACACGGTGGATCATACTCTGGGTTCCACATGCATGTTTTAGCTGAAGGAAGAATCCATTAAACCTGGAGAGTTGAGACCCATGGAATGGGTACCATGCAATATGACTTCAAAGGGTCTGCATTTGCTCACCGAACCTCAGCAATCCTATCACTGCTGCGTTTATGCCGCTGTACACACGCTTGATTCTCTTTCGGAGACATATAAATCCATAGGTTTTAAGATTCTTACTACTCAGATATATTCTTAGGCGTTTAATATGGGGTGTTGAGTCCACTTCGTTGAGCAAGGAGTAGCTCTTGTCTATTACATATTTGGCTTATGGAACGGTATCTGTGCTCATTTCAATCTCTGGTTTTATGCAGCACCCCAACTCACCCGTCCCCTTAAGCAAGCATAAGTTGGTTTTCTACATTTGACACCCTGTTCTGTTTTGTAATTCAGTTCTTGTGTAGCCAAGTTTACATTCCGTGTATTAGTGATATCTTATGATGTTTCTTTTTCTGTGTGACTAATTTCACTTAGAATCATCGTACCTGAATCCACTCATTATGCTGCTACGGGCCTGATGACATAGATTTCATTGCTGAGTGATATTGCATTGTACGTAAGTACCACAATTTCTTTATCCATTTTTCACTTTCTGTGATATTGAACTTGTACCGTAAACGAGGTTCTTGTAAACAGAGCCGTCCCAAACTTTGGGGTGGCTGTGTCTTTTTGATTTTAATTTCCCTAAGCTATAGGACCATAAGTGGAAGTGCCCTAGGCTCTGTTGCTTTGTTTTTTGGATGTTTCAGGAAACACCATACACTTCTCCAGAGTGGCTGTTGGCAATTTACATCCCGCCCATCAGCATAACTAGGCTCCCAGTTCTCCATGGCCTGTCCTGCCTTTCTGGATTTTACACTTTTTTCAGATGGCCCTTTTGACCGGGGGGCAGTGAGACTTCATTGTAGTGCAGATTTCCTTTGCAAGCTTGCTTGGTTGGCCAAAAAGGGCGTATGCGTTTTTTCCTGAATATATTCAGGAAAAAACGCATACGCCCTTTTTGGCCAAGTGCATCATTGTGGACGTTCTGCCTCTTTTCCTATGCTTTACATGCAATTCCAGTCTACCTCCTGAAATCGGTTTCCTGCAATTCTGCCCCCCTTTCAACTCCTCTTGGCAGCCTTACTTCAATATATTTTTGGAAGATAGCTGTCCTTTATAACTCTGCAGGTTTGTGAATTACAGTGCCCCTGAGCTCCTTTCTTCAACTCGCTTTCTTGTGAGCTGGCCGCAACACCGCAGGATTGCTTCTGGTCCTAGTGTGGTTCCGGCATGGCACGCTGAGCCTTTGGTTAATTCCTCTTCCTGGTTGGAAATTTGAGTTAAATTTGCCCGTCTGGACACCTCCACCTAGTCTCTCATTGGTTCTCCCTATTCCTGTTCATTTTCCACAGAAATTGCAAACTGGGCCAAACAGGAGGTTAAAGGCACTGACTCTCCAAGTGGGGAGAGTGTTAGTAAAGCGTCTGGAATGTTGCACCCGAGTACCAGGAAACGAAAATTGAGACACATTTGAACACGTTTTCCGATCACACGGTGGATCATACTCTGGGTTCCACATGCATGTTTTAGCTGAAGGAAGAATCCCTTAAACAGGGAGAGTTGAGACCCATGGAATGGGTACCATGCAATATGACTTCAAAGGGTCTGCATTTGCTCACCGAACCTCAGCAATCCTATCACTGCTGCGTTTATGCCACTGTACACACGCTTGATTCTCTTTCGGAGACATATAAATCCATAGGTTTTAAGATTCTTACTAGTCAGGTAGATTCTTACTAGTCAGGTATATTCTTAGGCGTTTAATATGGGGTGTTGAGTCCACTTCGTTGAGCAAGGAGTAGCTCTTGTCTATTACATATTTGGCTTATGGAACGGTATCTGTGCTCATTTCAATCTCTGGTTTTATGCAGCACCCCAACTCACCCGTCCCCTTAAGCAAGCATAAGTTGGTTTTCTACATTTGACACCCTGTTCTGTTTTGTAATTCAGTTCTTGTGTAGCCAAGTTTACATTCCGTGTATTAGTGATATCTTATGATGTTTCTTTTTCTGTGTGACTAATTTCACTTAGAATCATCGTACCTGAATCCACTCATTATGCTGCTACGGGCCTGATGACCTAGATTTCATTGCTGAGTGATATTGCATTGTACGTAAGTACCACAGTTTCTTTATCCATTTTTCGCTTTCTGTGATATTGAACTTGTACCGTAAACGAGGTTCTTGTAAACAGAGCCGTCCCAAACTTTGGGGTGGCTGTGTCTTTTTGATTTTAATTTCCCTAAGCTATAGGACCATAAGTGGAAGTGCCCTAGGCTCTGTTGCTTTGTTTTTTGGATGTTTCAGGAAACGCCATACATTTCTCCAGAGTGGCTGCTGGCAATTTACATCCCGCCCATCAGCATAACTAGGCTCCCAGTTCTCCATGGCCTGTCCTGCCTTTCTGGATTTTACACTTTTTTCAGATGGCCCTTTTGACCGGGGGGCAGTGAGACTTCATTGTAGTGCAGATTTCCTTTGCAAGCTTGCTTGTTTGGCCAAAAAGGGCATATGCGTTTTTTCTTGAATATATTCAGGAAAAAACGCATACGCCCTTTTTGGCCAAGTGCATCATTGTGGACGTTCTGCCTCTTTTCCTATGCTTTACATGCAATTCCAGTCTACCTCCTGAAATCGGTTTCCTGCAATTCTGCCCTGCTTTCAACTCCTCTTGGCATCCTAATTCAATATATTTTTGGAAGATAGCTGTCATTTATAACTCTGCAGGTTTGTGAATTACAGTGCCCCTGAGCTCTTTTCTTCAACTAGCTTTCTTGTGAGCTGGCCGCAACACCGCAGGATTGCTTCAGGCCCTAGTTTGGTTCCGGCACGGCATGCTGAGCCTTTGGTTAATTCCTCTTCCTGGTGGGAAATGAGAGTAAAATTGGCTCGTCCGGACACCTCCACCTAATCTCTCATTGGTTCTCCCTATTCCTGTTCATCTTCCGCAGAAATTGCTAACTGGGCCAAACAGGAGGTTAAAGGCACTGACTCTCCAAGTGGGGAGAGTGTTAGTAAAGCGTCTGGAATGTTGCACCCGAGTACCAGGGGACGAAAACTGAGACACATTTGAACACGTTTTCCGACCACATGGTGGATCATACTCTGGGTTCCACATGCATGTTTTAGCTGAAGGAAGAATCCCTTAAACATGGAGAGTTGAGACCCATGGAATGGGTACCATGCAATATGACTTCAAAGGGTCTGCATTTGCTCACCGAACCTCACCAATCCTATCACTGCTGCGTTTATGCCGCTGTACACACGCTTGATTCTCTTTCGGAGACATATAAATCCATAGGTTTTAAGATTCTTACTAGTCAGGTAGATTCTTACTAGTCAGGTATATTCTTAGGCGTTTAAAATGGGGTGTTGAGTCCACTTCGTTGAGCAAGGAGTAGCTCTTGTCTATTACATATTTGGCTTATGGAACGGTATCTGTGCTCATTTCAATCTCTGGTTTTATGCAGCACCCCAACTCACCTTTCCCCTTAAGCAAGCATAAGTTGGTTTTCTACATTTGACACCCTGTTCTGTTTTGTAATTCAGTTCTTGCGTAGCCAAGTTTACATTCCGTGTAGTAGTGATAACATATGATGTTCCTTTTTCTGTGTGACTTATTTCACTTAGAATCATTGTACCTGAATCCACTCATTATGCTGCTACGGGCCTGATGACATAGATTTCATTGCTGAGTGATATTGCATTGTACGTAAGTACCACAACTTCTTTATCCATTTTTCGCTTTCTGTGATATTGAACTTGTACGGTAAACGGGGTTCTTGTAAACAGAGCCCTCCCAAACTTTGGGGTGGCTGTGTCTTTTTTATTTTAATTTCCCTAAGCTATAGGACCATAAGTGGAAGTGCCATAGGCTCTGTTGCTTTGTTTTTTGGATGTTTCAGGAAACACCATACACTTCTCCAGAGTGGCTGCTGGCAATTTACATCCCGCCCATCAGCATAACAAGGCTCCCAGTTCTCCATGGCCTGTCCTGCCTTTCTGGATTTTATACTTTTTTCAGATGGCCCTTTTGACCAGGGGGAAGTGAGACTTCATTGTAGTGCAGATTTCCTTTGCAAGCTTGCTTGGTTGGCCAAAAAGGGCGTATGCGTTTTTTCCTCAGGAAAAAACGCATACGCCCTTTTTGGCCAAGTGCATCATTGTGGACGTTCTGCCTCTTTTCCTATGCTTTACATGCAATTCCAGTCTACCTCCTGAAATCGGTTTCCTGCAATTCTGCCCGCTTTCAACTCCTCTTGGCAGCCTTACTTCAATATATTTTTGGAAGATAGCTGTCATTTAAAACTCTGCAGGTTTGTGAATTACAGTGCCCCTGAGCTCCTTTCTTCAACTCGTTTCTTGTGAGCTGGCCGCAACACCGCAGGATTGCTTCAGGCCCTAGTTTGGTTCCGGCACGGCATGCTGAGCCTTTGGTTAATTCCTCTTCCTGGTGGGAAATGAGAGTTAAATTTGCCCGTCCGGACACCTCCAGCTAGTCTCTCATTGGTTCTCCCTATTCCTGTTCATTTTCCACAGAATTGCAAACTGGGCCAAACAGGAGGTTAAAGGCACTGACTCTCCAAGTGGGGAGAGTGTTAGTAAAGCGTCTGGAATGTTGCACCCGAGTACCAGGGGACGAAAACTGAGACACATTTGAACACGTTTCCCGATCACACGGTGGATCATACTCTGGGTTCCACATGCATGTTTTAGCTGAAGGAAGAATCCCTTAAACATGGAGAGTTGAGACCCATGGAATGGGTACCATGCAATATGACTTCAAAGGGTCTGCATTTGCTCACCGAACCTCACCAGTCCTATCACTGCTGCGTTTATGCCGCTGTACACACGCTTGATTCTCTTTCGGAGACATATAAATCCATAGGTTTTAAGATTCTTACTAGTCAGGTATATTGTTAGGCGTTTAATATGGGGTGTTGAGTCCACTTCGTTGAGCAAGGAGTAGCTCTTTTCTATTACATATTTGGCTTATGGAACGGTATCTGTGCTAATTTCAATCTCTGGTTTTATGCAGCACCCCAACTCACCTTTCCACTTAAGCAAGCATAAGTTGGTTTTCTACATTTGACACCCTGTTCTGTTTTGTAATTCAGTTCCTGTGTAGCCAAGTTTACATTCCGTGTAGTAGTGATATCTTATGATGTTTCTTTTTCTGTGTGACTTATTTCACTTAGAATCATCGTACCTGAATCCACTCATTATGCTGCTACGGGCCTGATGACATAGATTTCATTGCTGAGTGCTATTGCATTGTACGTAAGTACCACAACTTCTTTATCCATTTTTCGCTTTCTGTGATATTGAACTTGTACCGTAAACGAGGTTCTTGTAAACAGAGCCGTCCCAAACTTTGGGGTGGCTGTGTCTTTTTGATTTTAATTTCCCTAAGCTATAGGACCATAAGTGGAAGTGCCCTAGGCTCTGTTGCTTTGTTTTTTGGATGTTTCAGGAAACACCATACACTTCTCCAGAGTGGCTGCTGGCAATTTACATCCCGCCCATCAGCATAACTAGGCTCCCAGTTCTCCATGGCCTGTCCTGCCTTTCTGGATTTTACACTTTTTTCAGATGGCCCTTTTGACCGGGGGGCAGTGAGACTTCATTGTAGTGCAGATTTCCTTTGCAAGCTTGCTTGGTTGACCAAAAAGGGCGTATGCGTTTTTTCCTGAATATATTCAGGAAAAAACGCATACGCCCTTTTTGGCCAAGTGCATCATTGTGGACGTTCTGCCTTTTTTCCTATGCTTTACATGCAATTCCAGTCTACCTCATGAAATCGGTTTCCTGCAATTCTGCCCCCCTTTCAACTCCTCTTGGCAGCCTTACTTCAATATATTTTTGGAAGATAGCTGTCATTTATAACTCTGCAGGTTTGTGAATTACAGTGTCCCTGAGCTCCTTTCTTCAACTCGCTTTCTTGTGAGCTGGCCGCAACACCGCAGGATTGCTTCTGGCCCTAGTGTGGTTCCGGCATGGCACGCTGAGCCTTTGGTTAATTCCTCTTCCTGGTCGGATATGAGAGTTAAATTTGCCCGTCCGGACACCTCCACCTAGTCTCTCATTGGTTCTCCCTATTCCTGTTCATTTTCCACAGAAATTGCAAACTGGGCCAAACAGGAGATTAAAGGCACTGACTCTCCAAGTGAGGAGAGTGTTAGTAAAGCGTCTGGAATGTTGCACCCGAGTACCAGGGGACGAAAACTGAGACACATTTGAACACGTTTGCCTATCACACGGTGGATCATACTCTGGGTTCCACATGCATGTTTTAGCTGAAGGAAGAATCCCTTAAACCTGGAGAGTTTAGACCCATGGAATGGGTACCATGCAATATGACTTCAAAGGGTCTGCATTTGCTCACCGAACCTCACCAATACTATCACTGCTGCGTTTATGCCGCTGTACACACGCTTGATTCACTTTCGGAGACATATAAATCCATAGGTTTTAAGATTCTTACTAGTCAGGTATATTGTTAGGCGTTTAATATGGGGTGTTGAGTCCACTTCGTTGAGCAAGGTGTAGCTCTTGTCTATTACATATTTGGCTTATGGAACGGTATCTGTGCTCATTTCAATCTCTGGTTTTATGCAGCACCCCAACTCACCCGTCCCCTTAAGCAAGCATATGTTGGTTTTCTACATTTGACACCCTGTTCTGTTTTGTAATTCAGTTCTTGTGTAGCCAAGTTTACATTCCGTGTATTAGTGATATCTTATGATGTTTCTTTTTCTGTGTGACTAATTTCACTTAGAATCATCGTACCTGAATCCACTCATTATGCTGCTACGGGCCTGTTGAGATAGATTTCATTGCTGAGTGATATTGCATTGTACGTAAGTACCACAATTTCTTTATCCATTTTTCGCTTTCTGTGATATTGAACTTGTACCGTAAACGAGGTTCTTGTAAACAGAGCCATCCCAAACTTTGGGGTGGCTGTGTCTTTTTGATTTTAATTTCCCTAAGCTATAGGACCATAAGTGGAAGTGCCCTAGGCTCTGTTGCTTTGTTTTTTGGATGTTTCAGGAAACACCATACACTTCTCCAGAGTGGCTGCTGGCAATTTACATCCCGCCCATCAGCATAACTAGGCTCCCAGTTCTCCATGGCCTGTCCTGCCTTTCTGGATTTTACACTTTTTTCAGATGGCCCTTTTGACCGGGGGGCAGTGAGACTTCATTGTAGTGCAGATTTCCTTTGCAAGCTTGCTTGGTTGACCAAAAAGGGCGTATGCGTTTTTTCCTGAATATATTCAGGAAAAAACGCATACGCCCTTTTTGGCCAAGTGCATCATTGTGGACGTTCTGCCTCTTTTCCTATGCTTTACATGCAATTCCAGTCTACCTCCTGAAATCGGTTTCCTGCAATTCTGCCCCCCTTTCAACTCCTCTTGGCAGCCTTACTTCAATATATTTTTGGAAGATAGCTGTCCTTTATAACTCTGCAGGTTTGTGAATTACAGTGCCCCTGAGCTCCTTTCTTCAACTCGCTTTCTTGTGAGCTGGCCGCAACACCGCAGGATTGCTTCTGGTCCTAGTGTGGTTCCGGCATGGCACGCCCGAGCCTTTGGTTAATTCCTCTTCCTGGTGGGAAATGAGAGTTAAATTTGCCCGTCTGGACACCTCCACCTAGTCTCTCATTGGTTCTCCCTATTCCTGTTCATTTTCCACAGAAATTGCAAACTGGGCCAAACAGGAGGTTAAAGGCACTGACTCTCCAAGTGGGGAGAGTGTTAGTAAAGCGTCTGGAATGTTGCACCCGAGTACCAGGAAACGAAAATTGAGACACATTTGAACACGTTTTCCGATCACACGGTGGATCATACTCTGGGTTCCACATGCATGTTTTAGCTGAAGGAAGAATTCCTTAAACAGGGAGAGTTGAGACCCATGGAATGGGTACCATGCAATATGATTTCAAAGGGTCTGCATTTGCTCACCGAACCTCAGCAATCCTATCACTGCTGCGTTTATGCCGCTGTACACACGCTTGATTCTCTTTCGGAGACATATAAATCCATAGGTTTTAAGATTCTTACTAGTCAGGTATATTCTTAGGCGTTTAATATGGAGTGTTGAGTCCACTTCGTTGAGCAAGGAGTAGCTCTTGTCTATTACATACTTGGCTTATGGAACGGTATCTGTGCTAATTTCAATCTCTGGTTTTATGCAGCACCCCAACTCACCCGTCCCCTTAAGCAAGCATAAGTTGGTTTTCTACATTTGACACCCTGTTCTGTTTTGTAATTCAGTTCTTGTGTAGCCAAGTTTACATTCCGTGTATTAGTGATATCTTATGATGTTTCTTTTTCTGTGTGACTAATTTCACTTAGAATCATCGTACCTGAATGCACTCATTATGCTGCTACGGGCCTGTTGACATAGATTTCATTGCTGAGTGATATTGCATTGTACGTAAGTACCACAACTTCTTTATCCATTTTTCGCTTTCTGTGATATTGAACTTGTACCGTAAACGAGGTTCTTGTAAACAGAGCCGTCCCAAACTTTGGGGTGGCTGTGTCTTTTTGATTTTAATTTCCCTAAGCTATAGGACCATAAGTGGAAGTGCCCTAGGCTCTGTTGCTTTGTTTTTTGGATGTTTCAGGAAACACCATACACTTCTCCAGAGTGGCTGCTGGCAATTTACATCCCGCCCATCAGCATAACTAGGCTCCCAGTTCTCCATGGCCTGTCCTGCCTTTCTGGATTTTACACTTTTTTCAGATGGCCCTTTTGACCGGGGGGCAGTGAGACTTCATTGTAGTGCAGATTTCCTTTGCAAGCTTGCTTGGTTGGCCAAAAAGGGCGTATGCGTTTTTTCCTGAATATATTCAGGAAAAAACGCATACGCCCTTTTTGGCCAAGTGCATCATTGTGGACGTTCTGCCTCTTTTCCTATGCTTTACATGCAATTCCAGTCTACCTCCTGAAATCGGTTTCCTGCAATTCTGCCCCCCTTTCAACTCCTCTTGGCAGCCTTACTTCAATATATTTTTGGAAGATAGCTGTCCTTTATAACTCTGCAGGTTTGTGAATTACAGTGCCCCTGAGCTCCTTTCTTCAACTCGCTTTCTTGTGAGCTGGCCGCAACACCGCAGGATTGCTTCTGGTCCTAGTGTGGTTCCGGCATGGCACGCTGAGCCTTTGGTTAATTCCTCTTCCTGGTGGGAAATGAGAGTTAAATTTGCCCGTCTGGACACCTCCACCTAGTCTCTCATTGGTTCTCCCTATTCCTGTTCATTTTCCACAGAAATTGCAAACTGGGCCAAACAGGAGGTTAAAGGCACTGACTCTCCAAGTGGGGAGAGTGTTAGTAAAGCGTCTGGAATGTTGCACCCGAGTACCAGGAAACGAAAATTGAGACACATTTGAACACGTTTTCCGATCACACGGTGGATCATACTCTGGGTTCCACGTGCATGTTTTAGCTGAAGGAAGAATCCCTTAAACCTGGAGAGTTGAGACCCGTGGAATGGGTACCATGCAATATGACTTCAAAGGGTCTTCATTTGCTCACCGAACCTCTCCAATCCTATCACTGCTGCGTTTATGCCCCTGTACACACGCTTGATTTTCTTTCAGAGACATAGCAATCCATAGGTTTTAAGATACTTACTAGTCAGGTACATTCTTAGGCGTTTAATATGGGGTGTTGAGTCCATTTCGTTGAGCAAGGAGTAGTTCTTGTCTATTCCATATTTGGCTTAAGGAACTTTATCTGTGCTCATTTCAATCTCTGGTTTGATGCAGCACCCCAACTCACCTTTCCCCTTAAGCAAGCATAAGTTGGTTTTCTAAATTTGAGACCCTGTTCTGTTTTGTAATCCAGTTCCTGTGTAGCCAAGTTTACATTCCGTGTATTAGTGATATCTTATGATGTTTCTTTTTCTGTGACTTATTTCAGTTAGAATCATCATACCTGAATCCACTAATTATGCTGCTACGGGCCTGATGACATAGATTTCATTGCTGAGTGATATAGCATTGTACGTAAGTACCACAACTTCTTTATCCATTTTTCACTTTCTGCGATATTGAACTTGTACCGTAAACGAGGTTCTTGTAAACAGAGCCGTCCCAAACTTTGGGGTGGCTGTGTCTTTTTGATTTTAATTTCCCTAAGCTATAGGACCATAAGTGGAAGTGCCATAGGCTCTGTTGCTTTGTTTTTTAGATGTTTCAGGAAACACCATACACCTCTCCCGAGTGGCTGTTGGCAATTTACATCCCGCCCATCAGCATAACAAGGCTCCCAGTTCTCCATGGCCTGTCCTGCCTTTCTGGATTTTACACTTTTTTCAGATGGCCCTTTTGACCAGGGGGAAGTGAGACTTCATTGTAGTGCAGATTTCCTTTGCAAGCTTGCTTGGTTGGCCAAAAAGGGCGTATGCGTTTTTTCCTGAATATATTCAGGAAAAAACGCATACGCCCTTTTTGGCCAAGTGCATCATTGTGGACGTTCTGCCTCTTTTCCTATGCTTTAAATGCAATTCCAGTCTACCTCCTGAAATCGGTTTCCTGCAATTCTGCCCCGCTTTCAAGTCCTCTTGGCAGCCTTACTTCAGTATATTTTTGGACGATAGCTGTCATTTATAACTCTGCAGGTTTGTGAATTACAGTGCACCTGAGCTCTTTTCTTCAACTCGCTTTCTTGTGAGCTGGCCGCAACACCGCAGGATTGCTTCAGGCCCTAATCTGGTTCCGGCTCGGCACGCTGAGCCTTTGGTTAATTCCTCTTCCTGGTGGGAAATGAGAGTTAAATTTGCCCGTCCAGACACCTCCAGCTAGTCTCTCATTGGTTCTCCCTATTCCTGTTCATCTTCCGCAGAAATTGCAAACTGGGCCAAACAGGAGGTTAAAGGCACTGACTCTCCAAGTCGGGAGAGTGTTAGTAAAGCGTCTGGAATGTTGCACCCGAGTACCAGGGGACGAGAACTGAGACATATTGGAACACGTCTCCCGATCACATGGTTGATCATACTCTGGGTTCCACGTGCATGTTTTAGCTGAAGGAAGAATCCCTTAAACCTGGAGAGTTGAGACCCGTGGAATGGGTACCATGCAATATGACTTCAAAGGGTCTTCATTTGCTCACCGAACCTCTCCAATCCTATCACTGCTGCGTTTATGCCCCTGTACACACGCTTGATTTTCTTTCAGAGACATAGCAATCCATAGGTTTTAAGATACTTACTAGTCAGGTACATTCTTAGGCGTTTAATATGGGGTGTTGAGTCCATTTCGTTGAGCAAGGAGTACTTCTTGTCTATTCCATATTTGGCTTAAGGAACTTTATCTGTGCTCATTTCAATCTCTGGTTTGATGCAGCACCCCAACTCACCTTTCCCCTTAAGCAAGCATAAGTTGGTTTTCTAAATTTGAGACCCTGTTCTGTTTTGTAATCCAGTTCCTGTGTAGCCAAGTTTACATTCCGTGTATTAGTGATATCTTATGATGTTTCTTTTTCTGTGACTTATTTCAGTTAGAATCATCATACCTGAATCCACTAATTATGCTGCTACGGGCCTGATGACATAGATTTCATTGCTGAGTGATATAGCATTGTACGTAAGTACCACAACTTCTTTATCCATTTTTCACTTTCTGCGATATTGAACTTGTACCGTAAACGAGGTTCTTGTAAACAGAGCCGTCCCAAACTTTGGGGTGGCTGTGTCTTTTTGATTTTAATTTCCCTAAGCTATAGGACCATAAGTGGAAGTGCCATAGGCTCTGTTGCTTTGTTTTTTAGATGTTTCAGGAAACACCATACACCTCTCCCGAGTGGCTGTTGGCAATTTACATCCCGCCCATCAGCATAACAAGGCTCCCAGTTCTCCATGGCCTGTCCTGCCTTTCTGGATTTTACACTTTTTTCAGATGGCCCTTTTGACCAGGGGGAAGTGAGACTTCATTGTAGTGCAGATTTCCTTTGCAAGCTTGCTTGGTTGGCCAAAAAGGGCGTATGCGTTTTTTCCTGAATATATTCAGGAAAAAACGCATACGCCCTTTTTGGCCAAGTGCATCATTGTGGACGTTCTGCCTCTTTTCCTATGCTTTAAATGCAATTCCAGTCTACCTCCTGAAATCGGTTTCCTGCAATTCTGCCCCGCTTTCAAGTCCTCTTGGCAGCCTTACTTCAGTATATTTTTGGACGATAGCTGTCATTTATAACTCTGCAGGTTTGTGAATTACAGTGCACCTGAGCTCTTTTCTTCAACTCGCTTTCTTGTGAGCTGGCCGCAACACCGCAGGATTGCTTCAGGCCCTAATCTGGTTCCGGCTCGGCACGCTGAGCCTTTGGTTAATTCCTCTTCCTGGTGGGAAATGAGAGTTAAATTTGCCCGTCCAGACACCTCCAGCTAGTCTCTCATTGGTTCTCCCTATTCCTGTTCATCTTCCGCAGAAATTGCAAACTGGGCCAAACAGGAGGTTAAAGGCACTGACTCTCCAAGTCGGGAGAGTGTTAGTAAAGCGTCTGGAATGTTGCACCTGAGTACCAGGGGACGAGAACTGAGACATATTGGAACACGTCTCCCGATCACACGGTTGATCATACTCTGGGTTCCACGTGCATGTTTTAGCTGAAGGAAGAATCCCTTAAACCTGGAGAGTTGAGACCCGTGGAATGGGTACCATGCAATATGACTTCAAAGGGTCTTCATTTGCTCACCGAACCTCTCCAATCCTATCACTGCTGCGTTTATGCCCCTGTACACACGCTTGATTTTCTTTCAGAGACATAGCAATCCATAGGTTTTAAGATACTTACTAGTCAGGTACATTCTTAGGCGTTTAATATGGGGTGTTGAGTCCATTTCGTTGAGCAAGGAGTACTTCTTGTCTATTCCATATTTGGCTTAAGGAACTTTATCTGTGCTCATTTCAATCTCTGGTTTGATGCAGCACCCCAACTCACCTTTCCCCTTAAGCAAGCATAAGTTGGTTTTCTAAATTTGAGACCCTGTTCTGTTTTGTAATCCAGTTCCTGTGTAGCCAAGTTTACATTCCGTGTATTAGTGATATCTTATGATGTTTCTTTTTCTGTGTGACTTATTTCAGTTAGAATCATCATACCTGAATCCACTCATTATGCTGCTACGGGCCTGATGACATAGATTTCATTGCTGAGTGATATTGCATTGTACGTAAGTACCACAACTTCTTTATCCATTTTTCACTTTCTGCGATATTGAACTTGTACCGTAAACGAGGTTCTTGTAAACAGAGCTGTCCCAAACTTTGGGGTGGCTGTGTCTTTTTGATTTTAATTTCCCTAAGCTATAGGACCATAAGTGGAAGTGCCCTAGGCTCTGCTGCTTTGTTTTTTAGATGTTTCAGGAAACACCATACACCTCTCCCTAGTGGCTGTTGGCAATTTACATACCGCCCATCAGCATAACAAGGCTCCCAGTTCTCCATGGCCTGTCCTGCCTTTCTTGATTTTACACTTTTTTCAGATGGCCCCTTTGACTGGCGGGAAGTGAGACTTCATTGTAGTGCAGATTTCCTTTGCAAGCTTGCTTGGTTGGCCAAAAAGGGCGTATGCGTTTTTTCCTGCACGAAAATACGCATACGCCCTTTTTGGCCAAGTGCATCCTTGTGGACGTTCTGCCTCTTTTCCTATGCTTTAAATGCAATTCCAGTCTACCTCCTGAAATCGGTTTCCTGCAATTCTGCCCCGCTTTCAAGTCCTCTTGGCAGCCTTACTTCAGTATATTTTTGGACGATAGCTGTCATTTATAACTCTGCAGGTTTGTGAATTACAGTGCCCCTGAGCTCCTTTCTTCAACTCGCTTTCTTGTGAGCTGGCCGCAACACCGCAGGATTGCTTCAGGCCCTAATCTGGTTCCGGCACGGCACGCTGAGCCTTTGGTTAATTCCTCTTCCTGGTGGGAAATGAGAGTTAAATTTGCCCGTCCAGACACCTCCAGCTAGTCTCTCATTGGTTCTCCCTATTCCTGTTCATCTTCCGCAGAAATTGCAAACTGGGCCAAACAGGAGGTTAAAGGCACTGACTCTCCAAGTCGGGAGAGTGTTAGTAAAGCGTCTGGAATGTTGCACCCGAGTACCAGGGGACGAGAACTGAGACATATTGGAACACGTCTCCCGATCACACGGTTGATCATACTCTGGGTTCCACGTGCATGTTTTAGCTGAAGGAAGAATCCCTTAAACCTGGAGAGTTGAGACCCGTGGAATGGGTACCATGCAATATGACTTCAAAGGGTCTTCATTTGCTCACCGAACCTCTCCAATCCTATCACTGCTGCGTTTATGCCCCTGTACACACGCTTGATTTTCTTTCAGAGACATAGCAATCCATAGGTTTTAAGATACTTACTAGTCAGGTACATTCTTAGGCGTTTAATATGGGGTGTTGAGTCCATTTCGTTGAGCAAGGAGTAGTTCTTGTCTATTCCATATTTGGCTTAAGGAACTTTATCTGTGCTCATTTCAATCTCTGGTTTTATGCAGCACCCCAACTCACCTTTCCCCTTAAGCAAGCATAAGTTGGTTTTCTAAATTTGAGACCCTGTTCTGTTTTGTAATCCAGTTCCTGTGTAGCCAAGTTTACATCCCGTGTATTAGTGATATCTTATGATGTTTCTTTTTCTGTGTGACTTATTTCAGTTAGAATCATCATACCTGAATCCACTCATTATGCTGCTACGGGCCTGATGACATAGATTTCATTGCTGAGTGATATTGCATTGTACGTAAGTACCACAACTTCTTTATCCATTTTTCACTTTCTGCGCTATTGAACTTGTACCGTAAACGAGGTTCTTGTAAACAGAGCTGTCCCAAACTTTGGGGTGGCTGTGTCTTTTTGATTTTAATTTCCCTAAGCTATAGGACCATAAGTGGAAATGCCCTAGGCTCTGTTGCTTTGTTTTTTAGATGTTTCAGGAAACACCATACACCTCTCCCGAGTGGCTGTTGGCAATTTACATCCCGCCCATCAGCATAACAAGGCTCCCAGTTCTCCATGGCCTGTCCTGCCTTTCTGGATTTTACACTTTTTTCAGATGGCCCTTTTGACCGGGGGAAAGTGAGACTTCATTGTAGTGCAGATTTCCTTTGCAAGCTTGCTTGGTTGGCCAAAAAGGGCGTATGCGTTTTTTCCTGAATATATTCAGGAAAAAACGCATACGCCCTTTTTGGCCAAGTGCATCATTGTGGACGTTCTGCCTCTTTTCCTATGCTTTAAATGCAATTCCAGTCTACCTCCTGAAATCGGTTTCCTGCAATTCTGCCCCGCTTTCAAGTCCTCTTGGCAGCCTTACTTCAGTATATTTTTGGACGATAGCTGTCATTTATAACTCTGCAGGTTTGTGAATTACAGTGCCCCTGAGCTCCTTTCTTCAACTCGCTTTCTTGTGAGCTGGCCGCAACACCGCAGGATTGCTTCAGGCCCTAATCTGGTTCCGGCACGGCACGCTGAGCCTTTGGTTAATTCCTCTTCCTGGTGGGAAATGAGAGTTAAATTTGCCCGTCCAGACACCTCCAGCTAGTCTCTCATTGGTTCTCCCTATTCCTGTTCATCTTCCGCAGAAATTGCAAACTGGGCCAAACAGGAGGTTAAAGGCACTGACTCTCCAAGTCGGGAGAGTGTTAGTAAAGCGTCTGGAAAGTTGCACCCGAGTACCAGGGGACGAGAACTGAGACATATTGGAACACGTCTCCCGATCACACGGTTGATCATACTCTGGGTTCCACGTGCATGTTTTAGCTGAAGGAAGAATCCCTTAAACCTGGAGAGTTGAGACCCGTGGAATGGGTACCATGCAATATGACTTCAAAGGGTCTTCATTTGCTCACCGAACCTCTCCAATCCTATCACTGCTGCGTTTATGCCCCTGTACACACGCTTGATTTTCTTTCAGAGACATAGCAATCCATAGGTTTTAAGATAATTACTAGTCAGGTACATTCTTAGGCGTTTAATATGGGGTGTTGAGTCCATTTCGTTGAGCAAGGAGTAGTTCTTCTCTATTCTATATTTGGCTTAAGGAACTTTATCTGTGTTCATTTAAATCTCTGGTTTTATGCAGCACCCCAACTCACCCGTCCCCTTAAGCAAGCATAAGTTGGTTTTCTACATTTGACACCCTGTTCTGTTTTGTAATCCAGTTCCTGTGTAGCCAAGTTTACATCCCGTGTATTAGTGATATCTTATGATGTTTCTTTTTCTGTGTGACTTATTTCAGTTAGAATCATCATACCTGAATCCACTCATTATGCTGCTACGGGCCTGATGACATAGATTTCATTGCTGAGTGATATTGCATTGTACGTAAGTACCAGAACTTCATTATCCATTTTTCACTTTCTGCGATATTGAACTTGTACCGTAAATGAGGTTCTTGTAAACAGAGCCGTCCCAAACTTTGGGGTGGCTGTGTCTTTTTGATTTTAATTTCCCTAAGCTATAGGACCATAAGTGGAAGTGCCCTAGGCTCTGTTGCTTTGTTTTTTAGATGTTTCAGGAAACACCATACACCTCTCCCTAGTGGCTGTTGGCAATTTACATCCCGCCCATCAGCATAACAAGGCTCACAGTTCTCCATGGCCTGTCCTGCCTTTCTGGATTTTACACTTTTTTCAGATGGCCCTTTTGACTGGGGGGCAGTGAGACTTCATTGTAGTGCAGATTTCCTTTGCAAGCTTGCTTGGTTGGCCAAAAAGGGCATATGCGTTTTTTCCTGAATATATTCAGGAAAAAACGCATATGCCCTTTTTGGCCAAGTGCATCATTGTGGACGTTCTGCCTCTTTTCCTATGCTTTACATGCAATTCCAGTCTACCTCCTGAAATCGTTTTCCTGCAATTCTGCCCCCCT
The DNA here is from genome assembly GCF_964270905.1 of Leucopleurus acutus. Classification (NCBI taxonomy): domain Eukaryota; kingdom Metazoa; phylum Chordata; class Mammalia; order Artiodactyla; family Delphinidae; genus Leucopleurus; species Leucopleurus acutus. Next base: position 705,050 of record NW_028139180.1, read on the forward strand.
TTCAACTCCTCTTGGCAGCCTTACTTCAATATATTTTTGGAAGATAGCTGTCCTTTATAACTCTGCAGGTTTGTGAATTACAGTGCCCCTGAGCTCCTTTCTTCAACTCGCTTTCTTGTGAGCTGGCCGCAACACCGCAGGATTGCTTCTGGTCCTAGTGTGGTTCCGGCATGGCACGCTGAGCCTTTGGTTAATTCCTCTTCCTGGTCGGAAATGAGAGTTAAATTTGCCCGTCTGGACACCTCCACCTAGTCTCTCATTGGTTCTCCCTATTCCTGTTCATTTTCCACAGAAATTGCAAACTGGGCCAAACAGGAGGTTAAAGGCACTGACTCTCCAAGTGGGGAGAGTGTTAGTAAAGCGTCTGGAATGTTGCACCCGAGTACCAGGAAACGAAAATTGAGACACATTTGAACACGTTTTCCGATCACACGGTGGATCATACTCTGGGTTCCACATGCATGTTTTAGCTGAAGGAAGAATCCCTTAAACAGGGAGAGTTGAGACCCATGGAATGGGTACCATGCAATATGATTTCAAAGGGTCTGCATTTGCTCACCGAACCTCAGCAATCCTATCACTGCTGCGTTTATGCCGCTGTACACACGCTTGATTCTCTTTCGGAGACATATAAATCCATAGGTTTTAAGATTCTTACTAGTCAGATATATTCTTAGGCTTTTAATATGGGGTGTTGAGTCCACTTCGTTGAGCAAGGAGTAGCTCTTGTCTATTACATATTTGGCTTATGGAACGGTATCTGTGCTCATTTCAATCTCTGGTTTTATGCAGCACCCCAACTCACCCGTTCCCTTAAGCAAGCATAAGTTGGTTTTCTACATTTGACACCCTGTTCTGTTTTGTAATTCAGTTCTTGTGTAGCCAAGTTTACATTCCGTGTATTAGTGATATCTTATGATGTTTCTTTTTCTGTGTGACTTATTTCAGTTAGAATCATCATACCTGAATCCACTCATTATGCTGCTACGGGCCTGATGACATAGATTTCATTGCTGAGTGATATTGCATTGTACGTAAGTACCACAACTTCTTTATCCATTTTTCACTTTCTGCGATATTGAACTTGTACCGTAAACGAGGTTCTTGTAAACAGAGCCGTCCCAAACTTTGGGGTGGCTGTGTCTTTTTGATTTTAATTTCCCTAAGCTATAGGACCATAAGTGGAAGTGCCCTAGGCTCTGTTGCTTTGTTTTTTAGATGTTTCAGGAAACACCATACACCTCTCCCGAGTGGCTGTTGGCAATTTACATCCCGCCCATCAGCATAACAAGGCTCCCAGTTCTCCATGGCCTGTCCTGCCTTTCTGGATTTTACACTTTTTTCAGATGGCCCTTTTGACCGGGGGGAAGTGAGACTTCATTGTAGTGCAGATTTCCTTTGCAAGCTTGCTTGGTTGGCCAAAAAGGGCGTATGCGTTTTTTCCTGAATATATTCAGGAAAAAACGCATACGCCCTTTTTGGCCAAGTGCATCATTGTGGACGTTCTGCCTCTTTTCCTATGCTTTAAATGCAATTCCAGTCTACCTCCTGAAATCGGTTTCCTGCAATTCTGCCCCGCTTTCAAGTCCTCTTGGCAGCCTTACTTCAGTATATTTTTGGACGATAGCTGTCATTTATAACTCTGCAGGTTTGTGAATTACAGTGCCCCTGAGCTCCTTTCTTCAACTCGCTTTCTTGTGAGCTGGCCGCAACACCGCAGGATTGCTTCAGGCCCTAATCTGGTTCCGGCACGGCACGCTGAGCCTTTGGTTAATTCCTCTTCCTGGTGGGAAATGAGAGTTAAATTTGCCCGTCCAGACACCTCCAGCTAGTCTCTCATTGGTTCTCCCTATTCCTGTTCATCTTCCGCAGAAATTGCAAACTGGGCCAAACAGGAGGTTAAAGGCACTGACTCTCCAAGTCGGGAGAGTGTTAGTAAAGCGTCTGGAATGTTGCACCCGAGTACCAGGGGACGAGAACTGAGACATATTGGAACACGTCTCCCGATCACACGGTTGATCATACTCTGGGTTCCACGTGCATGTTTTAGCTGAAGGAAGAATCCCTTAAACCTGGAGAGTTGAGACCTGTGGAATGGGTACCATGCAATATGACTTCAAAGGGTCTTCATTTGCTCACCGAACCTCTCCAATCCTATCACTGCTGCGTTTATGCCCCTGTACACATGCTTGATTTTCTTTCAGAGACATAGCAGTGCATAGGTTTTAAGATACTTACTAGTCAGGTACATTCTTAGGCGTTTAATATGGGGTGTTGAGTCCATTTCGTTGAGCAAGGAGTAGTTCTTGTCTATTCTATATTTGGCTTAAGGAACTTTATCTGTGCTCATTTCAATCTCTGGTTTTATGCAGCACCCCAACTCACCTTTCCTCTTAAGCAAGCATAAGTTGGTTTTCTAAATTTGAGACCCTGTTCTGTTTTGTAATCCAGTTCCTGTGTAGCCAAGTTTACATCCCGTGTATTAGTGATATCTTATGATGTTTCTTTTTCTGTGTGACTTATTTCAGTTAGAATCATCATACCTGAATCCACTCATTATGCTGCTACGGGCCTGATGACATAGATTTCATTGCTGAGTGATATTGCATTGTATGTAAGTACCACAACTTCTTTATCCATTTTTCACTTTCTGCGCTATTGAACTTGTACCGTAAACGAGGTTCTTGTAAACAGAGCCGTCCCAAACTTTGGGGTGGCTGTGTCTTTTTGATTTTAATTTCCCTAAGCTATAGGACCATAAGTGGAAGTGCCCTAGGCTCTGTTGCTTTGTTTTTTAGATGTTTCAGGAAACACCATACACCTCTCCCGAGTGGCTGTTGGCAATTTACATCCCGCCCATCAGCATAACAAGGCTCCCAGTTCTCCATGGCCTGTCCTGCCTTTCTGGATTTTACACTTTTTTCAGATGGCCCTTTTGACCGGGGGGAAGTGAGACTTCATTGTAGTGCAGATTTCCTTTGCAAGCTTGCTTGGTTGGCCAAAAAGGGCGTATGCGTTTTTTCCTGAATATATTCAGGAAAAAACGCATACGCCCTTTTTGGCCTAGTGCATCCTTGTGGACGTTCTGCCTCTTTTCCTATGCTTTTAATGCAATTCCAGTCTACCTCCTGAAAACGGTTTCCTGCAATTCTGCCCCGCTTTCAAGTCCTCTTGGCAGCCTTACTTCAGTATATTTTTGGACGATAGCTGTCATTTATAACTCTGCAGGTTTGTGAATTACAGTGCCCCTGAGCTCCTTTCTTCAACTCGCTTTCTTGTGAGCTGGCCGCAACACCGCAGGATTGCTTCTGGTCCTAGTGTGGTTCCGGCATGGCACGCTGAGCCTTTGGTTAATTCCTCTTCCTGGTGGGAAATGAGAGTTAAATTTGCACGTCTGGACACCTCCACCTAGTCTCTCATTGGTTCTCCCTATTCCTGTTCATTTTCCACAGAAATTGCAAACTGGGCCAAACAGGAGGTTAAAGGCACTGACTCTCCAAGTGGGGAGAGTGTTAGTAAAGCGTCTGGAATGTTGCACCCGAGTACCAGGGGACGAGAACTGAGACATATTGGAACACGTCTCCCGATCACACGGTTGATCATACTCTGGGTTCCACGTGCATGTTTTAGCTGAAGGAAGAATCCCTTAAACCTGGAGAGTTGAGACCCGTGGAATGGGTACCATGCAATATGACTTCAAAGGGTCTTCATTTGCTCACCGAACCTCTCCAATCCTATCACTGCTGCGTTTATGCCCCTGTACACACGCTTGATTTTCTTTCAGAGACATAGCAATCCATAGGTTTTAAGATAATTACTAGTCAGGTACATTCTTAGGCGTTTAATATGGGGTGTTGAGTCCATTTCGTTGAGCAAGGAGTAGTTCTTCTCTATTCTATATTTGGCTTAAGGAACTTTATCTGTGTTCATTTAAATCTCTGGTTTTATGCAGCACCCCAACTCACCTTTCCCCTTAAGCAAGCATAAGTTGGTTTTCTAAATTTGAGACCCTGTTCTGTTTTGTAATCCAGTTCCTGTGTAGCCAAGTTTACATCCCGTGTATTAGTGATATCTTATGATGTTTCTTTTTCTGTGTGACTTATTTCAGTTAGAATCATCATACCTGAATCCACTCATTATGCTGCTACGGGCCTGATGACATAGATTTCATTGCTGAGTGATATTGCATTGTACGTAAGTACCACAACTTCTTTATCCATTTTTCACTTTCTGCGATATTGAACTTGTACCGTAAACGAGGTTCTTGTAAACAGAGCCGTCCCAAACTTTGGGGTGGCTGTGTCTTTTTGATTTTAATTTCCCTAAGCTATAGGACCATAAGTGGAAGTGCCCTAGGCTCTGTTGCTTTGTTTTTTAGATGTTTCAGGAAACACCATACACCTCTCCCGAGTGGCTGTTGGCAATTTACATCCCGCCCATCAGCATAACAAGGCTCCCAGTTCTCCATGGCCTGTCCTGCCTTTCTGGATTTTACACTTTTTTCAGATGGCCCTTTTGACTGGGGGGCAGTGAGACTTCATTGTAGTGCAGATTTCCTTTGCAAGCTTGCTTGGTTGGCCAAAAAGGGCGTATGCGTTTTTTCCTGAATATATTCAGGAAAAAACGCATACGCCCTTTTTGGCCAAGTGCATCATTGTGGACGTTCTGCCTCTTTTCCTATGCTTTACATGCAATTCCAGTCTACCTCCTGAAATCGGTTTCCTGCAATTCTGCCCCCCTTTCAACTCCTCTTGGCAGCCTTACTTCAATATATTTTTGGAAGATAGCTGTCCTTTATAACTCTGCAGGTTTGTGAATTACAGTGCCCCTGAGCTCCTTTCTTCAACTCGCTTTCTTGTGAGCTGGCCGCAACACCGCAGGATTGCTTCTGGTCCTAGTGTGGTTCCGGCATGGCACGCTGAGCCTTTGGTTAATTCCTCTTCCTGGTGGGAAATGAGAGTTAAATTTGCACGTCTGGACACCTCCACCTAGTCTCTCATTGGTTCTCCCTATTCCTGTTCATTTTCCACAGAAATTGCAAACTGGGCCAAACAGGAGGTTAAAGGCACTGACTCTCCAAGTGGGGAGAGTGTTAGTAAAGCGTCTGGAATGTTGCACCCGAGTACCAGGAAACGAAAATTGAGACACATTTGAACACGTTTTCCGATCACACGGTGGATCATACTCTGGGTTCCACATGCATGTTTTAGCTGAAGGAAGAATCCCTTAAACAGGGAGAGTTTAGACCCATGGAATGGGTACCATGCAATATGATTTCAAAGGGTCTGCATTTGCTCACCGAACCTCAGCAATCCTATCACTGCTGCGTTTATGCCGCTGTACACACGCTTGATTCTCTTTCGGAGACATATAAATCCATAGGTTTTAAGATTCTTACTAGTCAGATATATTCTTAGGCGTTTAATATGGGGTGTTGAGTCCACTTCGTTGAGCAAGGAGTAGCTCTTGTCTATTACATATTTGGCTTATGGAACGGTATCTGTGCTCATTTCAATCTCTGGTTTTATGCAGCACCCCAACTCACCCGTCCCCTTAAGCAAGCATAAGTTGGTTTTCTACATTTGACACCCTGTTCTGTTTTGTAATTCAGTTCTTGTGTAGCCAAGTTTACATTCCGTGTATTAGTGATATCTTATGATGTTTCTTTTTCTGTGTGACTTATTTCAGTTAGAATCATCATACCTGAATCCACTCATTATGCTGCTACGGGCCTGATGACATAGATTTCATTGCTGAGTGATATTGCATTGTACGTAAGTACCACAACTTCTTTATCCATTTTTCACTTTCTGCGATATTGAACTTGTACCGTAAACGAGGTTCTTGTAAACAGAGCCGTCCCAAACTTTGGGGTGGCTGTGTCTTTTTGATTTTAATTTCCCTAAGCTATAGGACCATAAGTGGAAGTGCCCTAGGCTCTGTTGCTTTGTTTTTTAGATGTTTCAGGAAACACCATACACCTCTCCCGAGTGGCTGTTGGCAATTTACATCCCGCCCATCAGCATAACAAGGCTCCCAGTTCTCCATGGCCTGTCCTGCCTTTCTGGATTTTACACTTTTTTCAGATGGCCCTTTTGACTGGGGGGCAGTGAGACTTCATTGTAGTGCAGATTTCCTTTGCAAGCTTGCTTGGTTGGCCAAAAAGGGCGTATGCGTTTTTTCCTGAATATATTCAGGAAAAAACGCATACGCCCTTTTTGGCCAAGTGCATCATTGTGGACGTTCTGCCTCTTTTCCTATGCTTTACATGCAATTCCAGTCTACCTCCTGAAATCGGTTTCCTGCAATTCTGCCCCCCTTTCAACTCCTCTTGGCAGCCTTACTTCAATATATTTTTGGAAGATAGCTGTCCTTTATAACTCTGCAGGTTTGTGAATTACAGTGCCCCTGAGCTCCTTTCTTCAACTCGCTTTCTTGTGAGCTGGCCGCAACACCGCAGGATTGCTTCTGGTCCTAGTGTGGTTCCGGCATGGCACGCTGAGCCTTTGGTTAATTCCTCTTCCTGGTGGGAAATGAGAGTTAAATTTGCCCGTCTGGACACCTCCACCTAGTCTCTCATTGGTTCTCCCTATTCCTGTTCATTTTCCACAGAAATTGCAAACTGGGCCAAACAGGAGGTTAAAGGCACTGACTCTCCAAGTGGGGAGAGTGTTAGTAAAGCGTCTGGAATGTTGCACCCGAGTACCAGGAAACGAAAATTGAGACACATTTGAACACGTTTTCCGATCACACGGTGGATCATACTCTGGGTTCCACATGCATGTTTTAGCTGAAGGAAGAATCCCTTAAACAGGGAGAGTTGAGACCCATGGAATGGGTACCATGCAATATGATTTCAAAGGGTCTGCATTTGCTCACCGAACCTCAGCAATCCTATCACTGCTGCGTTTATGCCGCTGTACACACGCTTGATTCTCTTTCGGAGACATATAAATCCATAGGTTTTAAGATTCTTACTAGTCAGATATATTCTTAGGCGTTTAATATGGGGTGTTGAGTCCATTTCGTTGAGCAAGGAGTAGTTCTTGTCTATTCTATATTTGGCTTAAGGAACTTTATCTGTGCTCATTTCAATCTCTGGTTTTATGCAGCACCCCAACTCACCTTTCCCCTTAAGCAAGCATAAGTTGGTTTTCTAAATTTGAGACCCTGTTCTGTTTTGTAATCCAGTTCCTGTGTAGCCAAGTTTACATCCCGTGTATTAGTGATATCTTATGATGTTTCTTTTTCTGTGTGACTTATTTCAGTTAGAATCATCATACCTGAATCCACTCATTATGCTGCTACGGGCCTGATGACATAGATTTCATTGCTGAGTGATATTGCATTATACGTAAGTACCACAACTTCTTTATCCATTTTTCACTTTCTGCGCTATTGAACTTGTACCGTAAACGAGGTTCTTGTAAACAGAGCCGTCCCAAACTTTGGGGTGGCTGTGTCTTTTTGATTTTAATTTCCCTAAGCTATAGGACCATAAGTGGAAGTGCCCTAGGCTCTGTTGCTTTGTTTTTTAGATGTTTCAGAAACACCATACACCTCTCCCGAGTGGCTGTTGGCAATTTACATCCCGCCCATCAGCATAACAAGGCTCCCAGTTCTCCATGGCCTGTCCTGCCTTTCTGGATTTTACACTTTTTTCAGATGGCCCTTTTGACCGGGGGGAAGTGAGACTTCATTGTAGTGCAGATTTCCTTTGCAAGCTTGCTTGGTTGGCCAAAAAGGGCGTATGCGTTTTTTCCTGAATATATTCAGGAAAAAAGGCATACGCCCTTTTTGTCGAAGTGCATCATTGTGGACGTTCTGCCTCTTTTCCTATGCTTTAAATGCAATTACAGTCTACCTCCTGAAATCGGTTTCCTGCAATTCTGCTCCGCTTTCAAGTCCTCTTGGCAGCCTTACTTCAGTATATTTTTGGGCGATAGCTGTCATTTATAACTCTGCAGGTTTGTGAATTACAGTGCCCCTGAGCTCGTTTCTTCAACTCGCTTTCTTGTGAGCTGGCCGCAACACCGCAGGATTGCTTCAGGCCCTAATCTGGTTCCGGCACGGCACGCTGAGCCTTTGGTTAATTCCTCTTCCTGGTGGGAAATGAGAGTTAAATTTGCCCGTCCAGACACCTCCACCTAGTCTCTCATTGGTTCTCCCTATTCCTGTTCATCTTCCGCAGAAATTGCAAACTGGGCCAAACAGGAGGTTAAAGGCACTGACTCTCCAAGTCGGGAGAGTGTTAGTAAAGCGTCTGGAATGTTGCACCCGAGTACCAGGGGACGAGAACTGAGACATATTGGAACACGTCTCCCGATCACACGGTTGATCATACTCTGGGTTCCACGTGCATGTTTTAGCTGAAGGAAGAATCCCTTAAACCTGGAGAGTTGAGACCCGTGGAATGGGTACCATGCAATATGACTTCAAAGGGTCTTCATTTGCTCACCGAACCTCTCCAATCCTATCACTGCTGCGTTTATGCCCCTGTACACACGCTTGATTCTCTTTCGGAGACATAGCAGTGCATAGGTTTTAAGATACTTACTAGTCAGGTACATTCTTAGGCGTTTAATATGGGGTGTTGAGTCCATTTCGTTGAGCAAGGAGTAGTTCTTGTCTATTCTATATTTGGCTTAAGGAACTTTATCTGTGCTCATTTCAATCTCTGGTTTTATGCAGCACCCCAACTCACCTTTCCCCTTAAGCAAGCATAAGTTGGTTTTCTAAATTTGAGACCCTGTTCTGTTTTGTAATCCAGTTCCTGTGTAGCCAAGTTTACATTCCGTGTATTAGTGATATCTTATGATGTTTCTTTTTCTGTGTGACTTATTTCAGTTAGAATCATCATACCTGAATCCACTCATTATGCTGCTACGGGCCTGATGACATAGATTTCATTGCTGAGTGATATTGCATTGTACGTAAGTACCACAACTTCTTTATCCATTTTTCACTTTCTGCGATATTGAACTTGTACCGTAAACGAGGTTCTTGTAAACAGAGCCGTCCCAAACTTTGGGGTGGCTGTGTCTTTTCGATTTTAATTTCCCTAAGCTATAGGACCATAAGTGGAAGTGCCCTAGGCTCTGTTGCTTTGTTTTTTAGATGTTTCAGGAAACACCATACACCTCTCCCGAGTGGCTGTTGGCAATTTACATCCCGCCCATCAGCATAACAAGGCTCCCAGTTCTCCATGGCCTGTCCTGCCTTTCTGGATTTTACACTTTTTTCAGATGGCCCTTTTGACCGGGGGGCAGTGAGACTTCATTGTAGTGCAGATTTCCTTTGCAAGCTTGCTTGGTTGGCCAAAAAGGGCGTATGCGTTTTTTCCTGAATATATTCAGGAAAAAACGCATACGCCCTTTTTGTCCAAGTGCATCATTGTGGACGTTCTGCCTCTTTTCCTATGCTTTAAATGCAATTCCAGTCTACCTCCTGAAATCGGTTTCCTGCAATTCTGCCCCGCTTTCAAGTCCTCTTGGCAGCCTTACTTCAGTATATTTTTGGACGATAGCTGTCATTTATAACTCTGCAGGTTTGTGAATTACAGTGCCCCTGAGCTCCTTTCTTCAACTCGCTTTCTTGTGAGCTGGCCGCAACACCGCAGGATTGCTTCAGGCCCTAATCTGGTTCCGGCTCGGCACGCTGAGCCTTTGGTTAATTCCTCTTCCTGGTGGGAAATGAGAGTTAAATTTGCCCGTCCAGACACCTCCAGCTAGTCTCTCATTGGTTCTCCCTATTCCTGTTCATCTTCCGCAGAAATTGCAAACTGGGCCAAACAGGAGGTTAAAGGCACTGACTCTCCAAGTCGGGAGAGTGTTAGTAAAGCGTGTGGAATGTTGTACCCGAGTACCAGGGGACGAGAACTGAGACATATTGGAACACGTCTCCCGATCACACGGTTGATCATACTCTGGGTTCCACGTGCATGTTTTACCTGAAGGCAGAATCCCTTAAACCTGGAGAGTTGAGACCTGTGGAATGGGTACCATGCAATATGACTTCAAAGGGTCTTCATTTGCTCACCGAACCTCTCCAATCCTATCACTGCTGCGTTTATGCCCCTGTACACACGCTTGATATTCTTTCAGAGACATAGCAATCCATAGGTTTTAAGATACTTACTAGTCAGGTACATTCTTAGGCGTTTAATATGGGGTGTTGAGTCCATTTCGTTGAGCAAGGAGTAGTTCTTGTCTATTCCATATTTGGCTTAAGGAACTTTATCTGTGCTCATTTCAATCTCTGGTTTTATGCAGCACCCCAACTCACCTTTCCCCTTAAGCAAGCATAAGTTGGTTTTCTAAATTTGAGACCCTATTCTGTTTTGTAATCCAGTTCCTGTGTAGCCAAGTTTACATCCCGTGTATTAGTGATATCTTATGATGTTTCTTTTTCTGTGTGACTTATTTCAGTTAGAATCATCATACCTGAATCCACTCATTATGCTGCTACGGGCCTGATGACATAGATTTCATTGCTGAGTGATATTACATTGTACGTAAGTACCACAACTTCTTTATCCATTTTTCACTTTCTGCGATATTGAACTTGTACCGTAAACGAGGTTCTTGTAAACAGAGCCGTCCCAAACTTTGGGGTGGCTGTGTCTTTTTGATTTTAATTTCCCTAAGCTATAGGACCATAAGTGGAAGTGCCCTAGGCTCTGTTGCTTTGTTTTTTAGATGTTTCAGGAAACACCATACACCTCTCCCGAGTGGCTGTTGGCAATTTACATCCCGCCCATCAGCATAACAAGGCTCCCAGTTCTCCATGGCCTGTCCTGCCTTTCTGGATTTTACACTTTTTTCAGATGGCCCTTTTGACCGGGGGGAAGTGAGACTTCATTGTAGTGCAGATTTCCTTTGCAAGCTTGCTTGGTTGGCCAAAAAGGGCGTATGCGTTTTTTCCTGAATATATTCAGGAAAAAACGCATACGCCCTTTTTGTCCAAGTGCATCATTGTGGACGTTCTGCCTCTTTTCCTATGCTTTAAATGCAATTCCAGTCTACCTCCTGAAATCGGTTTCCTGCAATTCTGCCCCGCTTTCAAGTCCTCTTGGCAGCCTTACTTCAGTATATTTTTGGACGATAGCTGTCATTTATAACTCTGCAGGTTTGTGAATTACAGTGCCCCTGAGCTCCTTTCTTCAACTCGCTTTCTTGTGAGCTGGCCGCAACACCGCAGGATTGCTTCAGGCCCTAATCTGGTTCCGGCACGGCACGCTGAGCCTTTGGTTAATTCCTCTTCCTGGTGGGAAATGAGAGTTAAATTTGCCCGTCCAGACACCTCCAGCTAGTCTCTCATTGGTTCTCCCTATTCCTGTTCATCTTCCGCAGAAATTGCAAACTGGGCCAAACAGGAGGTTAAAGGCACTGACTCTCCAAGTCGGGAGAGTGTTAGTAAAGCGTCTGGAATGTTGCACCCGAGTACCAGGGGACGAGAACTGAGACATATTGGAACACGTCTCCCGATCACACGGTTGATCATACTCTGGGTTCCACGTGCATGTTTTAGCTGAAGGAAGAATCCCTTAAACCTGGAGAGTTGAGACCCGTGGAATGGGTACCATGCAATATGACTTCAAAGGGTCTTCATTTGCTCACCGAACCTCTCCAATCCTATCACTGCTGCGTTTATGCCCCTGTACACACGCTTGATTTTCTTTCAGAGACATAGCAATCCATAGGTTTTAAGATACTTACTAGTCAGGTACATTCTTAGGCGTTTAATATGGGGTGTTGAGTCCATTTCGTTGAGCAAGGAGTAGTTCTTGTCTATTCCATATTTGGCTTAAGGAACTTTATCTGTGCTCATTTCAATCTCTGGTTTTATGCAGCACCCCAACTCACCTTTCCCCTTAAGCAAGCATAAGTTGGTTTTCTAAATTTGAGACCCTGTTCTGTTTTGTAATCCAGTTCCTGTGTAGCCAAGTTTACATCCCGTGTATTAGTGATATCTTATGATGTTTCTTTTTCTGTGTGACTTATTTCAGTTAGAATCATCATACCTGAATCCACTCATTATGCTGCTACGGGCCTGATGACATAGATTTCATTGCTGAGTGATATTGCATTGTACGTAAGTACCACAACTTCTTTATCCATTTTTCACTTTCTGCGCTATTGAACTTGTACCGTAAACGAGGTTCTTGTAAACAGAGCTGTCCCAAACTTTGGGGTGGCTGTGTCTTTTTGATTTTAATTTCCCTAAGCTATAGGACCATAAGTGGAAATGCCCTAGGCTCTGTTGCTTTGTTTTTTAGATGTTTCAGGAAACACCATACACCTCTCCCGAGTGGCTGTTGGCAATTTACATCCCGCCCATCAGCATAACAAGGCTCCCAGTTCTCCATGGCCTGTCCTGCCTTTCTGGATTTTACACTTTTTTCAGATGGCCCTTTTGACCGGGGGAAAGTGAGACTTCATTGTAGTGCAGATTTCCTTTGCAAGCTTGCTTGGTTGGCCAAAAAGGGCGTATGCGTTTTTTCCTGAATATATTCAGGAAAAAACGCATACGCCCTTTTTGGCCAAGTGCATCATTGTGGACGTTCTGCCTCTTTTCCTATGCTTTAAATGCAATTCCAGTCTACCTCCTGAAATCGGTTTCCTGCAATTCTGCCCCGCTTTCAAGTCCTCTTGGCAGCCTTACTTCAGTATATTTTTGGACGATAGCTGTCATTTATAACTCTGCAGGTTTGTGAATTACAGTGCCCCTGAGCTCCTTTCTTCAACTCGCTTTCTTGTGAGCTGGCCGCAACACCGCAGGATTGCTTCAGGCCCTAATCTGGTTCCGGCACGGCACGCTGAGCCTTTGGTTAATTCCTCTTCCTGGTGGGAAATGAGAGTTAAATTTGCCCGTCCAGACACCTCCAGCTAGTCTCTCATTGGTTCTCCCTATTCCTGTTCATCTTCCGCAGAAATTGCAAACTGGGCCAAACAGGAGGTTAAAGGCACTGACTCTCCAAGTCGGGAGAGTGTTAGTAAAGCGTCTGGAAAGTTGCACCCGAGTACCAGGGGACGAGAACTGAGACATATTGGAACACGTCTCCCGATCACACGGTTGATCATACTCTGGGTTCCACGTGCATGTTTTAGCTGAAGGAAGAATCCCTTAAACCTGGAGAGTTGAGACCCGTGGAATGGGTACCATGCAATATGACTTCAAAGGGTCTTCATTTGCTCACCGAACCTCTCCAATCCTATCACTGCTGCGTTTATGCCCCTGTACACACGCTTGATTTTCTTTCAGAGACATAGCAATCCATAGGTTTTAAGATAATTACTAGTCAGGTACATTCTTAGGCGTTTAATATGGGGTGTTGAGTCCATTTCGTTGAGCAAGGAGTAGTTCTTCTCTATTCTATATTTGGCTTAAGGAACTTTATCTGTGTTCATTTAAATCTCTGGTTTTATGCAGCACCCCAACTCACCCGTCCCCTTAAGCAAGCATAAGTTGGTTTTCTACATTTGACACCCTGTTCTGTTTTGTAATCCAGTTCCTGTGTAGCCAAGTTTACATCCCGTGTATTAGTGATATCTTATGATGTTTCTTTTTCTGTGTGACTTATTTCAGTTAGAATCATCATACCTGAATCCACTCATTATGCTGCTACGGGCCTGATGACATAGATTTCATTGCTGAGTGATATTGCATTGTACGTAAGTACCAGAACTTCATTATCCATTTTTCACTTTCTGCGATATTGAACTTGTACCGTAAATGAGGTTCTTGTAAACAGAGCCGTCCCAAACTTTGGGGTGGCTGTGTCTTTTTGATTTTAATTTCCCTAAGCTATAGGACCATAAGTGGAAGTGCCCTAGGCTCTGTTGCTTTGTTTTTTAGATGTTTCAGGAAACACCATACACCTCTCCCTAGTGGCTGTTGGCAATTTACATCCCGCCCATCAGCATAACAAGGCTCACAGTTCTCCATGGCCTGTCCTGCCTTTCTGGATTTTACACTTTTTTCAGATGGCCCTTTTGACTGGGGGGCAGTGAGACTTCATTGTAGTGCAGATTTCCTTTGCAAGCTTGCTTGGTTGGCCAAAAAGGGCATATGCGTTTTTTCCTGAATATATTCAGGAAAAAACGCATATGCCCTTTTTGGCCAAGTGCATCATTGTGGACGTTCTGCCTCTTTTCCTATGCTTTACATGCAATTCCAGTCTACCTCCTGAAATCGTTTTCCTGCAATTCTGCCCCCCTTTCAACTCCTCTTGGCAGCCTTACTTCAATATATTTTTGGAAGATAGCTGTCCTTTATAACTCTGCAGGTTTGTGAATTACAGTGCCCCTGAGCTCCTTTCTTCAACTCGCTTTCTTGTGAGCTGGCCGCAACACCGCAGGATTGCTTCTGGTCCTAGTGTGGTTCCGGCATGGCACGCTGAGCCTTTGGTTAATTCCTCTTCCTGGTCGGAAATGAGAGTTAAATTTGCCCGTCTGGACACCTCCACCTAGTCTCTCATTGGTTCTCCCTATTCCTGTTCATTTTCCACAGAAATTGCAAACTGGGCCAAACAGGAGGTTAAAGGCACTGACTCTCCAAGTGGGGAGAGTGTTAGTAAAGCGTCTGGAATGTTGCACCCGAGTACCAGGAAACGAAAATTGAGACACATTTGAACACGTTTTCCGATCACACGGTGGATCATACTCTGGGTTCCACATGCATGTTTTAGCTGAAGGAAGAATCCCTTAAACAGGGAGAGTTGAGACCCATGGAATGGGTACCATGCAATATGATTTCAAAGGGTCTGCATTTGCTCACCGAACCTCAGCAATCCTATCACTGCTGCGTTTATGCCGCTGTACACACGCTTGATTCTCTTTCGGAGACATATAAATCCATAGGTTTTAAGATTCTTACTAGTCAGATATATTCTTAGGCTTTTAATATGGGGTGTTGAGTCCACTTCGTTGAGCAAGGAGTAGCTCTTGTCTATTACATATTTGGCTTATGGAACGGTATCTGTGCTCATTTCAATCTCTGGTTTTATGCAGCACCCCAACTCACCCGTTCCCTTAAGCAAGCATAAGTTGGTTTTCTACATTTGACACCCTGTTCTGTTTTGTAATTCAGTTCTTGTGTAGCCAAGTTTACATTCCGTGTATTAGTGATATCTTATGATGTTTCTTTTTCTGTGTGACTTATTTCAGTTAGAATCATCATACCTGAATCCACTCATTATGCTGCTACGGGCCTGATGACATAGATTTCATTGCTGAGTGATATTGCATTGTACGTAAGTACCACAACTTCTTTATCCATTTTTCACTTTCTGCGATATTGAACTTGTACCGTAAACGAGGTTCTTGTAAACAGAGCCGTCCCAAACTTTGGGGTGGCTGTGTCTTTTTGATTTTAATTTCCCTAAGCTATAGGACCATAAGTGGAAGTGCCCTAGGCTCTGTTGCTTTGTTTTTTAGATGTTTCAGGAAACACCATACACCTCTCCCGAGTGGCTGTTGGCAATTTACATCCCGCCCATCAGCATAACAAGGCTCCCAGTTCTCCATGGCCTGTCCTGCCTTTCTGGATTTTACACTTTTTTCAGATGGCCCTTTTGACCGGGGGGAAGTGAGACTTCATTGTAGTGCAGATTTCCTTTGCAAGCTTGCTTGGTTGGCCAAAAAGGGCGTATGCGTTTTTTCCTGAATATATTCAGGAAAAAACGCATACGCCCTTTTTGGCCAAGTGCATCATTGTGGACGTTCTGCCTCTTTTCCTATGCTTTAAATGCAATTCCAGTCTACCTCCTGAAATCGGTTTCCTGCAATTCTGCCCCGCTTTCAAGTCCTCTTGGCAGCCTTACTTCAGTATATTTTTGGACGATAGCTGTCATTTATAACTCTGCAGGTTTGTGAATTACAGTGCCCCTGAGCTCCTTTCTTCAACTCGCTTTCTTGTGAGCTGGCCGCAACACCGCAGGATTGCTTCAGGCCCTAATCTGGTTCCGGCACGGCACGCTGAGCCTTTGGTTAATTCCTCTTCCTGGTGGGAAATGAGAGTTAAATTTGCCCGTCCAGACACCTCCAGCTAGTCTCTCATTGGTTCTCCCTATTCCTGTTCATCTTCCGCAGAAATTGCAAACTGGGCCAAACAGGAGGTTAAAGGCACTGACTCTCCAAGTCGGGAGAGTGTTAGTAAAGCGTCTGGAATGTTGCACCCGAGTACCAGGGGACGAGAACTGAGACATATTGGAACACGTCTCCCGATCACACGGTTGATCATACTCTGGGTTCCACGTGCATGTTTTAGCTGAAGGAAGAATCCCTTAAACCTGGAGAGTTGAGACCTGTGGAATGGGTACCATGCAATATGACTTCAAAGGGTCTTCATTTGCTCACCGAACCTCTCCAATCCTATCACTGCTGCGTTTATGCCCCTGTACACATGCTTGATTTTCTTTCAGAGACATAGCAGTGCATAGGTTTTAAGATACTTACTAGTCAGGTACATTCTTAGGCGTTTAATATGGGGTGTTGAGTCCATTTCGTTGAGCAAGGAGTAGTTCTTGTCTATTCTATATTTGGCTTAAGGAACTTTATCTGTGCTCATTTCAATCTCTGGTTTTATGCAGCACCCCAACTCACCTTTCCTCTTAAGCAAGCATAAGTTGGTTTTCTAAATTTGAGACCCTGTTCTGTTTTGTAATCCAGTTCCTGTGTAGCCAAGTTTACATCCCGTGTATTAGTGATATCTTATGATGTTTCTTTTTCTGTGTGACTTATTTCAGTTAGAATCATCATACCTGAATCCACTCATTATGCTGCTACGGGCCTGATGACATAGATTTCATTGCTGAGTGATATTGCATTGTATGTAAGTACCACAACTTCTTTATCCATTTTTCACTTTCTGCGCTATTGAACTTGTACCGTAAACGAGGTTCTTGTAAACAGAGCCGTCCCAAACTTTGGGGTGGCTGTGTCTTTTTGATTTTAATTTCCCTAAGCTATAGGACCATAAGTGGAAGTGCCCTAGGCTCTGTTGCTTTGTTTTTTAGATGTTTCAGGAAACACCATACACCTCTCCCGAGTGGCTGTTGGCAATTTACATCCCGCCCATCAGCATAACAAGGCTCCCAGTTCTCCATGGCCTGTCCTGCCTTTCTGGATTTTACACTTTTTTCAGATGGCCCTTTTGACCGGGGGGAAGTGAGACTTCATTGTAGTGCAGATTTCCTTTGCAAGCTTGCTTGGTTGGCCAAAAAGGGCGTATGCGTTTTTTCCTGAATATATTCAGGAAAAAACGCATACGCCCTTTTTGGCCTAGTGCATCCTTGTGGACGTTCTGCCTCTTTTCCTATGCTTTTAATGCAATTCCAGTCTACCTCCTGAAAACGGTTTCCTGCAATTCTGCCCCGCTTTCAAGTCCTCTTGGCAGCCTTACTTCAGTATATTTTTGGACGATAGCTGTCATTTATAACTCTGCAGGTTTGTGAATTACAGTGCCCCTGAGCTCCTTTCTTCAACTCGCTTTCTTGTGAGCTGGCCGCAACACCGCAGGATTGCTTCTGGTCCTAGTGTGGTTCCGGCATGGCACGCTGAGCCTTTGGTTAATTCCTCTTCCTGGTGGGAAATGAGAGTTAAATTTGCACGTCTGGACACCTCCACCTAGTCTCTCATTGGTTCTCCCTATTCCTGTTCATTTTCCACAGAAATTGCAAACTGGGCCAAACAGGAGGTTAAAGGCACTGACTCTCCAAGTGGGGAGAGTGTTAGTAAAGCGTCTGGAATGTTGCACCCGAGTACCAGGGGACGAGAACTGAGACATATTGGAACACGTCTCCCGATCACACGGTTGATCATACTCTGGGTTCCACGTGCATGTTTTAGCTGAAGGAAGAATCCCTTAAACCTGGAGAGTTGAGACCCGTGGAATGGGTACCATGCAATATGACTTCAAAGGGTCTTCATTTGCTCACCGAACCTCTCCAATCCTATCACTGCTGCGTTTATGCCCCTGTACACACGCTTGATTTTCTTTCAGAGACATAGCAATCCATAGGTTTTAAGATAATTACTAGTCAGGTACATTCTTAGGCGTTTAATATGGGGTGTTGAGTCCATTTCGTTGAGCAAGGAGTAGTTCTTCTCTATTCTATATTTGGCTTAAGGAACTTTATCTGTGTTCATTTAAATCTCTGGTTTTATGCAGCACCCCAACTCACCTTTCCCCTTAAGCAAGCATAAGTTGGTTTTCTAAATTTGAGACCCTGTTCTGTTTTGTAATCCAGTTCCTGTGTAGCCAAGTTTACATCCCGTGTATTAGTGATATCTTATGATGTTTCTTTTTCTGTGTGACTTATTTCAGTTAGAATCATCATACCTGAATCCACTCATTATGCTGCTACGGGCCTGATGACATAGATTTCATTGCTGAGTGATATTGCATTGTACGTAAGTACCACAACTTCTTTATCCATTTTTCACTTTCTGCGATATTGAACTTGTACCGTAAACGAGGTTCTTGTAAACAGAGCCGTCCCAAACTTTGGGGTGGCTGTGTCTTTTTGATTTTAATTTCCCTAAGCTATAGGACCATAAGTGGAAGTGCCCTAGGCTCTGTTGCTTTGTTTTTTAGATGTTTCAGGAAACACCATACACCTCTCCCGAGTGGCTGTTGGCAATTTACATCCCGCCCATCAGCATAACAAGGCTCCCAGTTCTCCATGGCCTGTCCTGCCTTTCTGGATTTTACACTTTTTTCAGATGGCCCTTTTGACTGGGGGGCAGTGAGACTTCATTGTAGTGCAGATTTCCTTTGCAAGCTTGCTTGGTTGGCCAAAAAGGGCGTATGCGTTTTTTCCTGAATATATTCAGGAAAAAACGCATACGCCCTTTTTGGCCAAGTGCATCATTGTGGACGTTCTGCCTCTTTTCCTATGCTTTACATGCAATTCCAGTCTACCTCCTGAAATCGGTTTCCTGCAATTCTGCCCCCCTTTCAACTCCTCTTGGCAGCCTTACTTCAATATATTTTTGGAAGATAGCTGTCCTTTATAACTCTGCAGGTTTGTGAATTACAGTGCCCCTGAGCTCCTTTCTTCAACTCGCTTTCTTGTGAGCTGGCCGCAACACCGCAGGATTGCTTCTGGTCCTAGTGTGGTTCCGGCATGGCACGCTGAGCCTTTGGTTAATTCCTCTTCCTGGTGGGAAATGAGAGTTAAATTTGCACGTCTGGACACCTCCACCTAGTCTCTCATTGGTTCTCCCTATTCCTGTTCATTTTCCACAGAAATTGCAAACTGGGCCAAACAGGAGGTTAAAGGCACTGACTCTCCAAGTGGGGAGAGTGTTAGTAAAGCGTCTGGAATGTTGCACCCGAGTACCAGGAAACGAAAATTGAGACACATTTGAACACGTTTTCCGATCACACGGTGGATCATACTCTGGGTTCCACATGCATGTTTTAGCTGAAGGAAGAATCCCTTAAACAGGGAGAGTTTAGACCCATGGAATGGGTACCATGCAATATGATTTCAAAGGGTCTGCATTTGCTCACCGAACCTCAGCAATCCTATCACTGCTGCGTTTATGCCGCTGTACACACGCTTGATTCTCTTTCGGAGACATATAAATCCATAGGTTTTAAGATTCTTACTAGTCAGATATATTCTTAGGCGTTTAATATGGGGTGTTGAGTCCACTTCGTTGAGCAAGGAGTAGCTCTTGTCTATTACATATTTGGCTTATGGAACGGTATCTGTGCTCATTTCAATCTCTGGTTTTATGCAGCACCCCAACTCACCCGTCCCCTTAAGCAAGCATAAGTTGGTTTTCTACATTTGACACCCTGTTCTGTTTTGTAATTCAGTTCTTGTGTAGCCAAGTTTACATTCCGTGTATTAGTGATATCTTATGATGTTTCTTTTTCTGTGTGACTTATTTCAGTTAGAATCATCATACCTGAATCCACTCATTATGCTGCTACGGGCCTGATGACATAGATTTCATTGCTGAGTGATATTGCATTGTACGTAAGTACCACAACTTCTTTATCCATTTTTCACTTTCTGCGATATTGAACTTGTACCGTAAACGAGGTTCTTGTAAACAGAGCCGTCCCAAACTTTGGGGTGGCTGTGTCTTTTTGATTTTAATTTCCCTAAGCTATAGGACCATAAGTGGAAGTGCCCTAGGCTCTGTTGCTTTGTTTTTTAGATGTTTCAGGAAACACCATACACCTCTCCCGAGTGGCTGTTGGCAATTTACATCCCGCCCATCAGCATAACAAGGCTCCCAGTTCTCCATGGCCTGTCCTGCCTTTCTGGATTTTACACTTTTTTCAGATGGCCCTTTTGACTGGGGGGCAGTGAGACTTCATTGTAGTGCAGATTTCCTTTGCAAGCTTGCTTGGTTGGCCAAAAAGGGCGTATGCGTTTTTTCCTGAATATATTCAGGAAAAAACGCATACGCCCTTTTTGGCCAAGTGCATCATTGTGGACGTTCTGCCTCTTTTCCTATGCTTTACATGCAATTCCAGTCTACCTCCTGAAATCGGTTTCCTGCAATTCTGCCCCCCTTTCAACTCCTCTTGGCAGCCTTACTTCAATATATTTTTGGAAGATAGCTGTCCTTTATAACTCTGCAGGTTTGTGAATTACAGTGCCCCTGAGCTCCTTTCTTCAACTCGCTTTCTTGTGAGCTGGCCGCAACACCGCAGGATTGCTTCTGGTCCTAGTGTGGTTCCGGCATGGCACGCTGAGCCTTTGGTTAATTCCTCTTCCTGGTGGGAAATGAGAGTTAAATTTGCCCGTCTGGACACCTCCACCTAGTCTCTCATTGGTTCTCCCTATTCCTGTTCATTTTCCACAGAAATTGCAAACTGGGCCAAACAGGAGGTTAAAGGCACTGACTCTCCAAGTGGGGAGAGTGTTAGTAAAGCGTCTGGAATGTTGCACCCGAGTACCAGGAAACGAAAATTGAGACACATTTGAACACGTTTTCCGATCACACGGTGGATCATACTCTGGGTTCCACATGCATGTTTTAGCTGAAGGAAGAATCCCTTAAACAGGGAGAGTTGAGACCCATGGAATGGGTACCATGCAATATGATTTCAAAGGGTCTGCATTTGCTCACCGAACCTCAGCAATCCTATCACTGCTGCGTTTATGCCGCTGTACACACGCTTGATTCTCTTTCGGAGACATATAAATCCATAGGTTTTAAGATTCTTACTAGTCAGATATATTCTTAGGCGTTTAATATGGGGTGTTGAGTCCATTTCGTTGAGCAAGGAGTAGTTCTTGTCTATTCTATATTTGGCTTAAGGAACTTTATCTGTGCTCATTTCAATCTCTGGTTTTATGCAGCACCCCAACTCACCTTTCCCCTTAAGCAAGCATAAGTTGGTTTTCTAAATTTGAGACCCTGTTCTGTTTTGTAATCCAGTTCCTGTGTAGCCAAGTTTACATCCCGTGTATTAGTGATATCTTATGATGTTTCTTTTTCTGTGTGACTTATTTCAGTTAGAATCATCATACCTGAATCCACTCATTATGCTGCTACGGGCCTGATGACATAGATTTCATTGCTGAGTGATATTGCATTATACGTAAGTACCACAACTTCTTTATCCATTTTTCACTTTCTGCGCTATTGAACTTGTACCGTAAACGAGGTTCTTGTAAACAGAGCCGTCCCAAACTTTGGGGTGGCTGTGTCTTTTTGATTTTAATTTCCCTAAGCTATAGGACCATAAGTGGAAGTGCCCTAGGCTCTGTTGCTTTGTTTTTTAGATGTTTCAGAAACACCATACACCTCTCCCGAGTGGCTGTTGGCAATTTACATCCCGCCCATCAGCATAACAAGGCTCCCAGTTCTCCATGGCCTGTCCTGCCTTTCTGGATTTTACACTTTTTTCAGATGGCCCTTTTGACCGGGGGGAAGTGAGACTTCATTGTAGTGCAGATTTCCTTTGCAAGCTTGCTTGGTTGGCCAAAAAGGGCGTATGCGTTTTTTCCTGAATATATTCAGGAAAAAAGGCATACGCCCTTTTTGTCGAAGTGCATCATTGTGGACGTTCTGCCTCTTTTCCTATGCTTTAAATGCAATTACAGTCTACCTCCTGAAATCGGTTTCCTGCAATTCTGCTCCGCTTTCAAGTCCTCTTGGCAGCCTTACTTCAGTATATTTTTGGGCGATAGCTGTCATTTATAACTCTGCAGGTTTGTGAATTACAGTGCCCCTGAGCTCGTTTCTTCAACTCGCTTTCTTGTGAGCTGGCCGCAACACCGCAGGATTGCTTCAGGCCCTAATCTGGTTCCGGCACGGCACGCTGAGCCTTTGGTTAATTCCTCTTCCTGGTGGGAAATGAGAGTTAAATTTGCCCGTCCAGACACCTCCACCTAGTCTCTCATTGGTTCTCCCTATTCCTGTTCATCTTCCGCAGAAATTGCAAACTGGGCCAAACAGGAGGTTAAAGGCACTGACTCTCCAAGTCGGGAGAGTGTTAGTAAAGCGTCTGGAATGTTGCACCCGAGTACCAGGGGACGAGAACTGAGACATATTGGAACACGTCTCCCGATCACACGGTTGATCATACTCTGGGTTCCACGTGCATGTTTTAGCTGAAGGAAGAATCCCTTAAACCTGGAGAGTTGAGACCCGTGGAATGGGTACCATGCAATATGACTTCAAAGGGTCTTCATTTGCTCACCGAACCTCTCCAATCCTATCACTGCTGCGTTTATGCCCCTGTACACACGCTTGATTCTCTTTCGGAGACATAGCAGTGCATAGGTTTTAAGATACTTACTAGTCAGGTACATTCTTAGGCGTTTAATATGGGGTGTTGAGTCCATTTCGTTGAGCAAGGAGTAGTTCTTGTCTATTCTATATTTGGCTTAAGGAACTTTATCTGTGCTCATTTCAATCTCTGGTTTTATGCAGCACCCCAACTCACCTTTCCCCTTAAGCAAGCATAAGTTGGTTTTCTAAATTTGAGACCCTGTTCTGTTTTGTAATCCAGTTCCTGTGTAGCCAAGTTTACATTCCGTGTATTAGTGATATCTTATGATGTTTCTTTTTCTGTGTGACTTATTTCAGTTAGAATCATCATACCTGAATCCACTCATTATGCTGCTACGGGCCTGATGACATAGATTTCATTGCTGAGTGATATTGCATTGTACGTAAGTACCACAACTTCTTTATCCATTTTTCACTTTCTGCGATATTGAACTTGTACCGTAAACGAGGTTCTTGTAAACAGAGCCGTCCCAAACTTTGGGGTGGCTGTGTCTTTTCGATTTTAATTTCCCTAAGCTATAGGACCATAAGTGGAAGTGCCCTAGGCTCTGTTGCTTTGTTTTTTAGATGTTTCAGGAAACACCATACACCTCTCCCGAGTGGCTGTTGGCAATTTACATCCCGCCCATCAGCATAACAAGGCTCCCAGTTCTCCATGGCCTGTCCTGCCTTTCTGGATTTTACACTTTTTTCAGATGGCCCTTTTGACCGGGGGGCAGTGAGACTTCATTGTAGTGCAGATTTCCTTTGCAAGCTTGCTTGGTTGGCCAAAAAGGGCGTATGCGTTTTTTCCTGAATATATTCAGGAAAAAACGCATACGCCCTTTTTGTCCAAGTGCATCATTGTGGACGTTCTGCCTCTTTTCCTATGCTTTAAATGCAATTCCAGTCTACCTCCTGAAATCGGTTTCCTGCAATTCTGCCCCGCTTTCAAGTCCTCTTGGCAGCCTTACTTCAGTATATTTTTGGACGATAGCTGTCATTTATAACTCTGCAGGTTTGTGAATTACAGTGCCCCTGAGCTCCTTTCTTCAACTCGCTTTCTTGTGAGCTGGCCGCAACACCGCAGGATTGCTTCAGGCCCTAATCTGGTTCCGGCTCGGCACGCTGAGCCTTTGGTTAATTCCTCTTCCTGGTGGGAAATGAGAGTTAAATTTGCCCGTCCAGACACCTCCAGCTAGTCTCTCATTGGTTCTCCCTATTCCTGTTCATCTTCCGCAGAAATTGCAAACTGGGCCAAACAGGAGGTTAAAGGCACTGACTCTCCAAGTCGGGAGAGTGTTAGTAAAGCGTGTGGAATGTTGTACCCGAGTACCAGGGGACGAGAACTGAGACATATTGGAACACGTCTCCCGATCACACGGTTGATCATACTCTGGGTTCCACGTGCATGTTTTACCTGAAGGCAGAATCCCTTAAACCTGGAGAGTTGAGACCTGTGGAATGGGTACCATGCAATATGACTTCAAAGGGTCTTCATTTGCTCACCGAACCTCTCCAATCCTATCACTGCTGCGTTTATGCCCCTGTACACACGCTTGATATTCTTTCAGAGACATAGCAATCCATAGGTTTTAAGATACTTACTAGTCAGGTACATTCTTAGGCGTTTAATATGGGGTGTTGAGTCCATTTCGTTGAGCAAGGAGTAGTTCTTGTCTATTCCATATTTGGCTTAAGGAACTTTATCTGTGCTCATTTCAATCTCTGGTTTTATGCAGCACCCCAACTCACCTTTCCCCTTAAGCAAGCATAAGTTGGTTTTCTAAATTTGAGACCCTATTCTGTTTTGTAATCCAGTTCCTGTGTAGCCAAGTTTACATCCCGTGTATTAGTGATATCTTATGATGTTTCTTTTTCTGTGTGACTTATTTCAGTTAGAATCATCATACCTGAATCCACTCATTATGCTGCTACGGGCCTGATGACATAGATTTCATTGCTGAGTGATATTACATTGTACGTAAGTACCACAACTTCTTTATCCATTTTTCACTTTCTGCGATATTGAACTTGTACCGTAAACGAGGTTCTTGTAAACAGAGCCGTCCCAAACTTTGGGGTGGCTGTGTCTTTTTGATTTTAATTTCCCTAAGCTATAGGACCATAAGTGGAAGTGCCCTAGGCTCTGTTGCTTTGTTTTTTAGATGTTTCAGGAAACACCATACACCTCTCCCGAGTGGCTGTTGGCAATTTACATCCCGCCCATCAGCATAACAAGGCTCCCAGTTCTCCATGGCCTGTCCTGCCTTTCTGGATTTTACACTTTTTTCAGATGGCCCTTTTGACCGGGGGGAAGTGAGACTTCATTGTAGTGCAGATTTCCTTTGCAAGCTTGCTTGGTTGGCCAAAAAGGGCGTATGCGTTTTTTCCTGAATATATTCAGGAAAAAACGCATACGCCCTTTTTGTCCAAGTGCATCATTGTGGACGTTCTGCCTCTTTTCCTATGCTTTAAATGCAATTCCAGTCTACCTCCTGAAATCGGTTTCCTGCAATTCTGCCCCGCTTTCAAGTCCTCTTGGCAGCCTTACTTCAGTATATTTTTGGACGATAGCTGTCATTTATAACTCTGCAGGTTTGTGAATTACAGTGCCCCTGAGCTCCTTTCTTCAACTCGCTTTCTTGTGAGCTGGCCGCAACACCGCAGGATTGCTTCAGGCCCTAATCTGGTTCCGGCACGGCACGCTGAGCCTTTGGTTAATTCCTCTTCCTGGTGGGAAATGAGAGTTAAATTTGCCCGTCCGGACACCTCCAGCTAGTCTCTCATTGGTTCTCCCTATTCCTGTTCATCTTCCGCAGAAATTGCAAACTGGGCCAAACAGGAGGTTAAAGGCACTGACTCTCCAAGTCGGGAGAGTGTTAGTAAAGCGTCTGGAATGTTGCACCCGAGTACCAGGGGACGAGAACTGAGACATATTGGAACACGTCTCCCGATCACACGGTTGATCATACTCTGGGTTCCACGTGCATGTTTTAGCTGAAGGAAGAATCCCTTAAACCTGGAGAGTTGAGACCCGTGGAATGGGTACCATGCAATATGACTTCAAAGGGTCTTCATTTGCTCACCGAACCTCTCCAATCCTATCACTGCTGCGTTTGTGCCCCTGTACACACGCTTGATTTTCTTTCAGAGACATAGCAATCCATAGGTTTTAAGATACTTACTAGTCAGGTACATTCTTAGGCGTTTAATATGGGGTGTTGAGTCCATTTCGTTGAGCAAGGAGTAGTTCTTGTCTATTCTATATTTGGCTTAAGGAACTTTATCTGTGCTCATTTCAATCTCTGGTTTTATGCAGCACCCCAACTCACCTTTCCCCTTAAGCAAGCATAAGTTGGTTTTCTAAATTTGAGACCCTGTTCTGTTTTGTAATCCAGTTCCTGTGTAGCCAAGTTTACATCCCGTGTATTAGTGATATCTTATGATGTTTCTTTTTCTGTGTGACTTATTTCAGTTAGAATCATCATACCTGAATCCACTCATTATGCTGCTACGGGCCTGATGACATAGATTTCATTGCTGAGTGATATTGCATTGTATGTAAGTACCACAACTTCTTTATCCATTTTTCACTTTCTGCGATATTGAACTTGTACCGTAAACGAGGTTCTTGTAAACAGAGCCGTCCCAAACTTTGGGGTGGCTGTGTCTTTTTGATTTTAATTTCCCTAAGCTATAGGACCATAAGTGGAAGTGCCCTAGGCTCTGTTGCTTTGTTTTTTAGATGTTTCAGGAAACACCATACACCTCTCCCGAGTGGCTGTTGGCAATTTACATCCCGCCCATCAGCATAACAAGGCTCCCAGTTCTCCATGGCCTGTCCTGCCTTTCTGGATATTACTTTTTTCAGATGGCCCTTTTGACCGGTGGGAAGTGAGACTTCATTGTAGTGCAGATTTCCTTTGCAAGCTTGCTTGGTTGGCCAAAAAGGGCGTATGCGTTTTTTCCTGAATATATTCAGGAAAAAACGCATACGCCCTTTTTGGCCAAGTGCATCATTGTGGACGTTCTGCCTCTTTTCCTATGCTTTAAATGCAATTCCAGTCTACCTCCTGAAATCGGTTTCCTGCAATTCTGCCCCGCTTTCAAGTCCTCTTGGCAGCCTTACTTCAGTATATTTTTGGACGATAGCTGTCATTTATAACTCTGCAGGTTTGTGAATTACAGTGCCCCTGAGCTCCTTTCTTCAACTCGCTTTCTTGTGAGCTGGCCGCAACACCGCAGGATTGCTTCAGGCCCTAATCTGCTTCCGGCACGGCACGCTGAGCCTTTGGTTAATTCCTCTTCCTGGTGGGAAATGAGAGTTAAATTTGCCCGTCCAGACACCTCCACCTAGTCTCTCATTGGTTCTCCCTATTCCTGTTCATCTTCCTCAGAAATTGCAAATGGGCCAAACAGGAGGTTAAAGGCACTGACTCTCCAAGTCGGGAGAGTGTTAGTAAAGCGTCTGGAATGTTGCACCCGAGTACCAGGGGACGAGAACTGAGACATATTGGAACATGTCTCCCGACCACACGGTTGATCATACTCTGGGTTCCATGTGCATGTTTTACCTGAAGGCAGAATCCCTTAAACCTGGAGAGTTGAGTCCCGTGGAATGGGTACCATGCAATATGACTTCAAAGGGTCTTCATTTGCTCACCGAACCTCTCCAATCCTATCACTGCTGCGTTTATGCCCCTGTACACACGCTTGATTTTCTTTCAGACACATAGCAATCCATATGTTTTAAGATACTTACTAGTCAGGTACATTCTTAGGCGTTTAATATGGGGTGTTGAGTCCATTTCGTTGAGCAAGGAGTAGTTCTTGTCTATTCCATATTTGGCTTAAGGAACTTTATCTGTGCTCATTTCAATCTCTGGTTTTATGCAGCACCCCAACTCACCTTTCCCATTAAGCAAGCATAAGTTGGTTTTCTAAATTTGAGACCCTGTTCTGTTTTGTAATCCAGTTCCTGTGTAGCCAAGTTTACATTCCGTGTATTAGTGATATCTTATGATGTTTCTTTTTCTGTGTGACTTATTTCAGTTAGAATCATCATACCTGAATCCACTCATTATGCTGCTACGGGCCTGATGACATAGATTTCATTGCTGAGTGATATTGCATTGTACATAAGTACCACAACTTCTTTATCCATTTTTCACTTTCTGCGATATTGAACTTGTACCGTAAACGAGGTTCTTGTAAACAGAGCCGTCCCAAACTTTGGGGTGGCTGTGTCTTTTTGATTTTAATTTCCCTAAGCTATAGGACCATAAGTGGAAGTGCCCTAGGCTCTGTTGCTTTGTTTTTTAGATGTTTCAGGAAACACCATACACCTCTCCCGAGTGGCTGTTGGCAATTTATATCCCGCCCATCAGCATAACAAGGCTCCCAGTTCTCCATGGCCTGTCCTGCCTTTCTGGATTTTACACTTTTTTCAGATGGCCCTTTTGACCGGAGGGAAGTGAGACTTCATTGTAGTGCAGATTTCCTTTGCAAGCTTGCTTGGTTGGCCAAAAAGGGCGTATGCGTTTTTTCCTGAATATATTCAGGAAAAAACGCATACGCCCTTTTTGGCCAAGTGCATCATTGTGGACGTTCTGCCTCTTTTCCTATGCTTTAAATGCAATTCCAGTCTACCTCCTGAAATCGGTTTCCTGCAATTCTGCCCCGCTTTCAAGTCCTCTTGGCAGCCTAACTTCAGTATATTTTTGGACGATAGCTGTCATTTATAACTCTGCAGGTTTGTGAATTACAGTGCCCCTGAGCTCCTTTCTTCAACTCGCTTTCTTGTGAGCTGGCCGCAACACCGCAGGATTGCTTCAGGCCCTAATCTGGTTCCGGCACGGCACGCTGAGCCTTTGGTTAATTCCTCTTCCTGGTGGGAAATGAGAGTTAAATTTGCCCGTCCAGACACCTCCACCTAGTCTCTCATTGGTTCTCCCTATTCCTGTTCATCTTCCTCAGAAATTGCAAATGGGCCAAACAGGAGGTTAAAGGCACTGACTCTCCAAGTCGGGAGAGTGTTAGTAAAGCGTCTGGAATGTTGCACCCGAGTACCAGGGGACGAGAACTGAGACATATTGGAACATGTCTCCCGGCCACACGGTTGATCATACTCTGGGTTCCATGTGCATGTTTTACCTGAAGGCAGAATCCCTTAAACCTGGAGAGTTGAGTCCCGTGGAATGGGTACCATGCAATATGACTTCAAAGGGTCTTCATTTGCTCACCGAACCTCTCCAATCCTATCACTGCTGCGTTTATGCCCCTGTACACACGCTTGATTTTCTTTCAGACACATAGCAATCCATATGTTTTAAGATACTTACTAGTCAGGTACATTCTTAGGCGTTTAATATGGGGTGTTGAGTCCATTTCGTTGAGCAAGGAGTAGTTCTTGTCTATTCCATATTTGGCTTAAGGAACTTTATCTGTGCTCATTTCAATCTCTGGTTTTATGCAGCACCCCAACTCACCTTTCCCCTTAAGCAAGCATAAGTTGGTTTTCTAAATTTGAGACCCTGTTCTGTTTTGTAATCCAGTTCCTGTGTAGCCAAGTTTACATTCCGTGTATTAGTGATATCTTATGATGTTTCTTTTTCTGTGTGACTTATTTCAGTTAGAATCATCATACCTGAATCCACTCATTATGCTGCTACGGGCCTGATGACATAGATTTCATTGCTGAGTGATATTGCATTGTACGTAAGTACCACAACTTCTTTATCCATTTTTCACTTTCTGCGATATTGAACTTGTACCGTAAACGAGGTTCTTGTAAACAGAGCCGTCCCAAACTTTGGGGTGGCTGTGTCTTTTTGATTTTAATTTCCCAAAGCTATAGGACCATAAGTGGAAGTGCCCTAGGCTCTGTTGCTTTGTTTTTTAGATGTTTCAGGAAACACCATACACCTCTCCCGAGTGGCTGTTGGCAATTTACATCCCGCCCATCAGCATAACAAGGCTCCCAGTTCTCCATGGCCTGTCCTGCCTTTCTGGATTTTACACTTTTTTCAGATGGCCCTTTTGACCGGGGGGAAGTGAGACTTCATTGTAGTGCAGATTTCCTTTGCAAGCTTGCTTGGTTGGCCATAAAGGGCGTATGCGTTTTTTCCTGAATATATTCAGGAAAAAACGCATACGCCCTTTTTGGCCAAGTGCATCATTGTGGATGTTCTGCCTCTTTTCGTATGCTTTAAATGCAATTCCAGTCTACCTCCTGAAATCGGTTTCCTGCAATTCTGCCCCGCTTTCAAGTCCTCTTGGCAGCCTTACTTCAGTATATTTTTGGACGATAGCTGTCATTTATAACTCTGCAGGTTTGTGAATTACAGTGCCCCTGAGCTCCTTTCTTCAACTCGCTTTCTTGTGAGCTGGCCGCAACACCGCAGTATTGCTTCAGGCCCTAATCTGGTTCCGGCACGGCACGCTGAGCCTTTGGTTAATTCCTCTTCCTGGTGGGAAATGAGAGTTAAATTTGCCCGTCCAGACACCTCCAGCTAGTCTCTCATTGGTTCTCCCTATTCCTGTTCATCTTCCGCAGAAATTGCAAACTGGGCCAAACAGGAGGTTAAAGGCACTGACTCTCCAAGTCGGGAGAGTGTTAGTAAAGCGTCTGGAATGTTGCACCCGAGTACCAGGGGACGAGAACTGAGACATATTGGAACACGTCTCCCGATCACATGGTTGATCATACTCTGGGTTCCACGTGCATGTTTTAGCTGAAGGAAGAATCCCTTAAACCTGGAGAGTTGAGACCCGTGGAATGGGTACCATGCAATATGACTTCAAAGGGTCTTCATTTGCTCACCGAACCTCTCCAATCCTATCACTGCTGCGTTTGTGCCCCTGTACACACGCTTGATTTTCTTTCAGAGACATAGCAATCCATAGGTTTTAAGATACTTACTAGTCAGGTACATTCTTAGGCGTTTAATATGGGGTGTTGAGTCCATTTCGTTGAGCAAGGAGTAGTTCTTGTCTATTCTATATTTGGCTTAAGGAACTTTATCTGTGCTCATTTCAATCTCTGGTTTGATGCAGCACCCCAACTCACCTTTCCCCTTAAGCAAGCATAAGTTGGTTTTCTAAATTTGAGACCCTGTTCTGTTTTGTAATCCAGTTCCTGTGTAGCCAAGTTTACATCCCGTGTATTAGTGATATCTTATGATGTTTCTTTTTCTGTGTGACTTATTTCAGTTAGAATCATCATACCTGAATCCACTCATTATGCTGCTACGGGCCTGATGACATAGATTTCATTGCTGAGTGATATTGCATTGTACGTAAGTACCACAACTTCTTTATCCATTTTTCACTTTCTGCGATATTGAACTTGTACCGTAAACGAGGTTCTTGTAAACAGAGCCGTCCCAAACTTTGGGGTGGCTGTGTCTTTTTGATTTTAATTTCCCTAAGCTATAGGACCATAAGTGGAAGTGCCCTAGGCTCTGTTGCTTTGTTTTTTAGATGTTTCAGGAAACACCATACACCTCTCCCGAGTGGCTGTTGGCAATTTACATCCCGCCCATCAGCATAACAAGGCTCCCAGTTCTCCATGGCCTGTCCTGCCTTTCTGGATTTTACACTTTTTTCAGATGGCCCTTTTGACCGGGGGGAAGTGAGACTTCATTGTAGTGCAGATTTCCTTTGCAAGCTTGCTTGGTTGGCCAAAAAGGGCGTATGCGTTTTTTCCTGAATATATTCAGGAAAAAACGCATACGCCCTTTTTGGCCAAGTGCATCATTGTGGACGTTCTGCCTCTTTTCCTATGCTTTAAATGCAATTCCAGTCTACCTCCTGAACTCGGTTTCCTGCAATTCTGCCCCGCTATCAAGTCCTCTTGGCAGCCTTACTTCAGTATATTTTTGGACGATAGCTGTCATTTATAACTCTGCAGGTTTGTGAATTACAGTGCCCCTGAGCTCCTTTCTTCAACTCGCTTTCTTGTGAGCTGGCCGCAACACCGCAGGATTGCTTCAGGCCCTAATCTGGTTCCGGCACGGCACGCTGAGCCTTTGGTTAATTCCTCTTCCTGGTGGGAAATGAGAGTTAAATTTGCCCGTCCAGACACCTCCAGCTAGTCTCTCATTGGTTCTCCCTATTCCTGTTCATCTTCCGCAGAAATTGCAAACTGGGCCAAACAGGAGGTTAAAGGCACTGACTCTCCAAGTCGGGAGAGTGTTAGTAAAGCGTCTGGAATGTTGCACCCGAGTACCAGGGGACGAGAACTGAGACATATTGGAACACGTCTCCCGATCACACGGTTGATCATACTCTGGGTTCCACGTGCATGTTTTAGCTGAAGGAAGAATCCCTTAAACCTGGAGAGTTGAGACCCGTGGAATGGGTACCATGCAATATGACTTCAAAGGGTCTTCATTTGCTCACCGAACCTCTCCAATCCTATCACTGCTGCGTTTGTGCCCCTGTACACACGCTTGATTTTCTTTCAGAGACATAGCAATCCATAGGTTTTAAGATACTTACTAGTCAGGTACATTCTTAGGCGTTTAATATGGGGTGTTGAGTCCATTTCGTTGAGCAAGGAGTAGTTCTTGTCTATTCCATATTTGGCTTAAGGAACTTTATCTGTGCTCATTTCAATCTCTGGTTTTATGCAGCACCCAAACTCACCTTTCCCCTTAAGCAAGCAT
The DNA here is from genome assembly GCF_964270905.1 of Leucopleurus acutus. Lineage (NCBI taxonomy): Eukaryota > Metazoa > Chordata > Mammalia > Artiodactyla > Delphinidae > Leucopleurus > Leucopleurus acutus. The sequence goes on from NW_028139180.1 coordinate 737,469, forward strand.
AAGTTGGTTTTCTAAATTTGAGACCCTGTTCTGTTTTGTAATCCAGTTCCTGTGTAGCCAAGTTTACATCCCGTGTATTAGTGATATCTTATGATGTTTCTTTTTCTGTGTGACTTATTTCAGTTAGAATCATCATACCTGAATCCACTCATTATGCTGCTACGTGCCTGATGACATAGATTTCATTGCTGAGTGATATTGCATTGTACATAAGTACCACAACTTCTTTATCCATTTTTCACTTTCTGCAATATTGAACTTGTACCGTAAACGAGGTTCTTGTAAACAGAGCCGTCCCAAACTTTGGGGTGGCTGTGTCTTTTTGATTTTAATTTCCCTAAGCTATAGGACCATAAGTGGAAGTGCCCTAGGCTCTGTTGCTTTGTTTTTTAGATGTTTCAGGAAACACCATACACCTCTCCCGAGTGGCTGTTGGCAATTTACATCCCGCCCATCAGCATAACAAGGCTCCCAGTTCTCCATGGCCTGTCCTGCCTTTCTGGATTTTACACTTTTTTCAGATGGCCCTTTTGACCGGGTGGAAGTGAGACTTCATTGTAGTGCAGATTTCCTTTGCAAGCTTGCTTGGTTGGCCAAAAAGGGCGTATGCGTTTTTTCCTGAATATATTCAGGAAAAAACGCATACGCCCTTTTTGGCCAAGTGCATCATTGTGGACGTTCTGCCTCTTTTCCTATGCTTTAAATGCAATTCCAGTCTACCTCCTGAAATCGGTTTCCTGCAATTCTGCCCCGCTTTCAAGTCCTCTTGGCAGCCTTACTTCAGTATATTTTTGGACGATAGCTGTCATTTATAACTCTGCAGGTTTGTGAATTACAGTGCCCCTGAGCTCCTTTCTTCAACTCGCTTTCTTGTGAGCTGGCCGCAACACCGCAGGATTGCTTCAGACCCTAATCTGGTTCCGGCACGGCACGCTGAGCCTTTGGTTAATTCCTCTTCCTGGTGGGAAATGAGAGTTAAATTTGCCCGTCCAGACACCTCCAGCTAGTCTCTCATTGGTTCTCCCTATTCCTGTTCATCTTCCGCAGAAATTGCAAACTGGGCCAAACAGGAGGTTAAAGGCACTGACTCTCCAAGTCGGGAGAGTGTTAGTAAAGCGTCTGGAATGTTGCACCCGAGTACCAGGGGACGAGAACTGAGACATATTGGAACACGTCTCCCGATCACATGGTTGATCATACTCTGGGTTCCACGTGCATGTTTTAGCTGAAGGAAGAATCCCTTAAACCTGGAGAGTTGAGACCCGTGGAATGGGTACCATGCAATATGACTTCAAAGGGTCTTCATTTGCTCACCGAACCTCTCCAATCCTATCACTGCTGCGTTTGTGCCCCTGTACACACGCTTGATTTTCTTTCAGAGACATAGCAATCCATAGGTTTTAAGATACTTACTAGTCAGGTACATTCTTAGGCGTTTAATATGGGGTGTTGAGTCCATTTCGTTGAGCAAGGAGTAGTTCTTGTCTATTCCATATTTGGCTTAAGGAACTTTATCTGTGCTCATTTCAATCTCTGGTTTTATGCAGCACCCCAACTCACCTTTCCCCTTAAGCAAGCATAAGTTGGTTTTCTAAATTTGAGACCCTATTCTGTTTTGTAATCCAGTTCCTGTGTAGCCAAGTTTACATCCCGTGTATTAGTGATATCTTATGATGTTTCTTTTTCTGTGTGACTTATTTCAGTTAGAATCATCATACCTGAATCCACTCATTATGCTGCTACGGGCCTGATGACATAGATTTCATTGCTGAGTGATATTACATTGTACGTAAGTACCACAACTTCTTTATCCATTTTTCACTTTCTGCGATATTGAACTTGTACCGTAAACGAGGTTCTTGTAAACAGAGCCGTCCCAAACTTTGGGGTGGCTGTGTCTTTTTGATTTTAATTTCCCTAAGCTATAGGACCATAAGTGGAAGTGCCCTAGGCTCTGTTGCTTTGTTTTTTAGATGTTTCAGGAAACACCATACACCTCTCCCGAGTGGCTGTTGGCAATTTACATCCCGCCCATCAGCATAACAAGGCTCCCAGTTCTCCATGGCCTGTCCTGCCTTTCTGGATTTTACACTTTTTTCAGATGGCCCTTTTGACCGGGGGGAAGTGAGACTTCATTGTAGTGCAGATTTCCTTTGCAAGCTTGCTTGGTTGGCCAAAAAGGGCGTATGCGTTTTTTCCTGAATATATTCAGGAAAAAACGCATATGCCCTTTTTGGCCAAGTGCATCATTGTGGACGTTCTGCCTCTTTTCCTATGCTTTAAATGCAATTCCAGTCTACCTCCTGAAATCGGTTTCCTGCAATTCTGCCCCGCTTTCAAGTCCTCTTGGCAGCCTTACTTCAGTATATTTTTGGACGATAGCTGTCATTTATAACTCTGCAGGTTTGTGAATTACAGTGCCCCTGAGCTCCTTTCTTCAACTCGCTTTCTTGTGAGCTGGCCGCAACACCGCAGGATTGCTTCAGGCCCTAATCTGGTTCCGGCACGGCACGCTGAGCCTTTGGTTAATTCCTCTTCCTGGTGGGAAATGAGAGTTAAATTTGCCCGTCCAGACACCTCCAGCTAGTCTCTCATTGGTTCTCCCTATTCCTGTTCATCTTCCGCAGAAATTGCAAACTGGGCCAAACAGGAGGTTAAAGGCACTGACTCTCCAAGTCGGGAGAGTGTTAGTAAAGCGTCTGGAATGTTGCACCCGAGTACCAGGGGACGAGAACTGAGACATATTGGAACACGTCTCCCGATCACACGGTTGATCATACTCTGGGTTCCACGTGCATGTTTTAGCTGAAGGAAGAATCCCTTAAACCTGGAGAGTTGAGACCCGTGGAATGGGTACCATGCAATATGACTTCAAAGGGTCTTCATTTGCTCACCGAACCTCTCCAATCCTATCACTGCTGCGTTTATGCCCCTGTACACACGCTTGATTTTCTTTCAGAGACATAGCAATCCATAGGTTTTAAGATACTTACTAGTCAGGTACATTCTTAGGCATTTAATATGGGGTGTTGAGTCCATTTCGTTGAGCAAGGAGTAGTTCTTGTCTATTCCATATTTGGCTTAAGGAACTTTATCTGTGCTCATTTCAATCTCTGGTTTGATGCAGCACCCCAACTCACCTTTCCCCTTAAGCAAGCATAAGTTGGTTTTCTAAATTTGAGACCCTGTTCTGTTTTGTAATCCAGTTCCTGTGTAGCCAAGTTTACATCCCGTGTATTAGTGATATCTTATGATGTTTCTTTTTCTGTGTGACTTATTTCAGTTAGAATCATCATACCTGAATCCACTCATTATGCTGCTACGGGCCTGATGACATAGATTTCATTGCTGAGTGATATTGCATTGTACGTAAGTACCACAACTTCTTTATCCATTTTTCACTTTCTGCGATATTGAACTTGTACCGTAAACGAGGTTCTTGTAAACAGAGCCGTCCCAAACTTTGGGGTGGCTGTGTCTTTTTGATTTTAATTTCCCTAAGCTATAGGACCATAAGTGGAAGTGCCCTAGGCTCTGTTGCTTTGTTTTTTAGATGTTTCAGGAAACACCATACACCTCTCCCGAGTGGCTGTTGGCAATTTACATCCCGCCCATCAGCATAACTAGGCTCCCAGTTCTCAATGGCCTGTCCTGCCTTTCTGGATTTTACACTTTTTTCAGATGGCCCTTTTGACCGGGGGCAGTGAGACTTCATTGTAGTGCAGATTTCCTTTGCAAGCTTGCTTGGTTGGCCAAAAAGGGCGTATGCGTTTTTTCCTGAATATATTCAGGAAAAAACGCATACGCCCTTTTTGGCCAAGTGCATCATTGTGGACGTTCTGCCTCTTTTCCTATGCTTTACATGCAATTCCAGTCTACCTCCTGAAATCGGTTTCCTGCAATTCTGCCCCCCTTTCAACTCCTCTTGGTAGCCTTACTTCAATATATTTTTGGAAGATAGCTGTCCTTTATAACTCTGCAGGTTTGTGAATTACAGTGCCCCTGAGCTCCTTTCTTCAACTCGCTTTCTTTTGAGCTGGCCGCAACACCGCAGGATTGCTTCTGGTCCTAGTGTGGTTCCGGCATGGCACGCTGAGCCTTTGGTTAATTCCTCTTCCTGGTTGGAAATGAGAGTTAAATTTGCCCGTCTGGACACCTCCACCTAGTCTCTCATTGGTTCTCCCTATTCCTGTTCATTTTCCACAGAAATTGCAAACTGGGCCAAACAGGAGGTTAAAGGCACTGACTCTCCATGTGGGGAGAGTGTTAGTAAAGCGTCTGGAATGTTGCACCCGAGTACCAGGAAACGAAAATTGAGACACATTTGAACACGTTTTCCGATCACACGGTGGTTCATATTCTGGGTTCCACATGCATGTTTTAGCTGAAGGAAGAATCCCTTAAACAGGGAGAGTTGAGACCCATGGAATGGGTACCATGCAATATGACTTCAAAGGGTCTGCATTTGCTCACCGAACCTCAGCAATCCTATCACTGCTGCGTTTATGCCACTGTACACACGCTTGATTCTCTTTCGGAGACATATAAATCCATAGGTTTTAAGATTCTTACTAGTCAGGTAGATTCTTACTAGTCAGGTATATTCTTAGGCGTTTAATATGGGGTGTTGAGTCCACTTCGTTGAGCAAGGAGTAGCTCTTGTCTATTACATATTTGGCTTATGGAACGGTATCTGTGCTCATTTCAATCTCTGGTTTTATGCAGCACCCCAACTCACCCGTCCCCTTAAGCAAGCATAAGTAGGTTTTCTACATTTGACACCCTGTTCTGTTTTGTAATTCAGTTCTTGTGTAGCCAAGTTTACATTCCGTGTATTAGTGATATCTTATGATGTTTCTTTTTCTGTGTGACTAATTTCACTTAGAATCATCGTACCTGAATCCACTCATTATGCTGCTACGGGCCTGATGACATAGATTTCATTGCTGAGTGATATTGCATTGTACGTAAGTACCACAGTTTCTTTATCCATTTTTCGCTTTCTGTGATATTGAACTTGTACCGTAAACGAGGTTCTTGTAAACAGAGCCGTCCCAAACTTTGGGGTGGCTGTGTCTTTTTGATTTTAATTTCCCTAAGCTATAGGACCATAAGTGGAAGTGCCCTAGGCTCTGTTGCTTTGTTTTTTGGATGTTTCAGGAAACACCATACACTTCTCCAGAGTGGCTGCTGGCAATTTACATCCCGCCCATCAGCATAACTAGGCTCCCAGTTCTCCATGGCCTGTCCTGCCTTTCTGGATTTTACACTTTTTTCAGATGGCCCTTTTGACCGGGGGGCAGTGAGACTTCATTGTAGTGCAGATTTCCTTTGCAAGCTTGCTTGGTTGGCCAAAAAGGGCGTATGCGTTTTTTCCTGAATATATTCAGGAAAAAACGCATACGCCCTTTTTGGCCAAGTGCATCATTGTGGACGTTCTGCCTCTTTTCCTATGCTTTACATGCAATTCCAGTCTACCTCCTGAAATCGGTTTCCTGCAATTCTGCCCTGCTTTCAACTCCTCTTGGCATCCTAATTCAATATATTTTTGGAAGATAGCTGTCATTTATAACTCTGCAGGTTTGTGAATTACAGTGCCCCTGAGCTCCTTTCTTCAACTCGCTTTCTTGTGAGCTGGCCGCAACACCGCAGGATTGCTTCAGGCCCTAGTTTGGTTCCGGCACGGCATGCTGAGCCTTTGGTTAATTCCTCTTCCTGGTGGGAAATGAGAGTTAAATTGGCCCGTCCGGACACCTCCACCTAATCTCTCATTGGTTCTCCCTATTCCTGTTCATCTTCCGCAGAAATTGCTAACTGGGCCAAACAGGAGGTTAAAGGCACTGACTCTCCAAGTGGGGAGAGTGTTAGTAAAGCGTCTGGAATGTTGCACCCGAGTACCAGGGGACGAAAACTGAGACACATTTGAACACGTTTCCCGACCACACGGTGGATCATACTCTGGGTTCCACATGCATGTTTTAGCTGAAGGAAGAATCCCTTAAACCTGGAGAGTTGAGACCCATGGAATGGGTACCATGCAATATGACTTCAAAGGGTCTGCATTTGCTCACCGAACCTCAGCAATCCTATCACTGCTGCGTTTATGCCGCTGTACACACGCTTGATTCTCTTTCGGAGACATATAAATCCATAGGTTTTAAGATTCTTACTAGTCAGGTAGATTCTTAGGCGTTTAATATGGGGTGTTGAGTCCACTTCGTTGAGCAAGGAGTAGCTCTTGTCTATTACATATTTGGCTTATGGAACGGTATCTGTGCTAATTTCAATCTCTGGTTTTATGCAGCACCCCAACTCACCCGTCCCCTGAAGCAAGCATAAGTTGGTTTTGTACATTTGACACCCTGTTCTGTTTTGTAATTCAGTTCTTGTGTAGCCAAGTTTACATTCCGTGTATTAGTGATATCTTATGATATTTCTTTTTCTGTGTGACTAATCTCACTTAGAATCATCGTACCTGAATCCACTCATTATGCTGCTACGGGGCTGATGACATAGATTTCATTGCTGAGTGATATTGCATTGTACGTAAGTACCACAATTTCTTTATCCATTTTTCGCTTTCTGTGATATTGAACTTGTACCGTAAATGAGGTTCTTGTAAACAGAGCCGTCCCAAACTTTGGGGTGGCTGTGTCTTTTTGATTTTAATTTCCCTAAGCTATAGGACCATAAGTGGAAGTGCCCTAGGCTCTGTTGCTTTGTTTTTTGGATGTTTCAGGAAACACCATACACTTCTCCAGAGTGGCTGCTGGCAATTTACATCCCGCCCATCAGCATAACTAGGCTCCCAGTTCTCCATGGCCTGTCCTGCCTTTCTGGATTTTACACTTTTTTCTGATGGCCCTTTTGACCGGGGGGCAGTGAGACTTCATTGTAGTGCAGATTTCCTTTGCAAGCTTGCTTGGTTGGCCAAAAAGGGCGTATGCGTTTTTTCCTGAATATATTCAGGAAAAAACGCATACGCCCTTTTTGGCCAAGTGCATCATTGTGGACGTTCTGCCTCTTTTCCTATGCTTTACATGCAATTCCAGTCTACCTCCTGAAATCGGTTTTCTGCAATTCTGCCCTGCTTTCAACTCCTCTTGGCAGCCTTACTTCAATATATTTTTGGAAGATAGCTGTCCTTTATAACTCTGCAGGTTTGTGAATTACAGTGCCCCTGAGCTCCTTTCTTCAACTCGCTTTCTTGTGAGCTGGCCGCAACACCGCAGGATTGCTTCTGGTCCTAGTGTGGTTCCGGCATGGCACGCTGAGCCTTTGGTTAATTCCTCTTCCTGGTGGGAAATGAGAGTTAAATTTGCCCGTCTGGACACCTCCACCTAGTCTCTCATTGGTTCTCCCTATTCCTGTTCATTTTCCACAGAAATTGCAAACTGGGCCAAACAGGAAGTTAAAGGCACGGACTCTCCAAGTGGGGAGAGTGTTAGTAAAGCGTCTGGAATGTTGCACCCGAGTACCAGGGGACGAAAACTGAGACACATTTGAACACGTTTTCCAATCACACGGTGGATCATACTCTGGGTTCCACATGCATGTTTTAGCTGAAGGAAGAATCCCTTAAACAGGGAGAGTTCAGACCCATGGAATGGGTACCATGCAATATGACTTCAAAGGGTCTGCATTTGCTCACCGAACCTCACCAATCCTATCACTGCTGCGTTTATGCCACTGTACACACGCTTGATTCTCTTTCGGAGACATATAAATCCATAGGTTTTAAGATTCTTACTAGTCAGGTAGATTCTTACTAGTCAGGTATATTGTTAGGCGTTTAATATGGAGTGTTGAGTCCACTTCGTTGAGCAAGGAGTAGCTCTTGTCTATTACATATTTGGCTTATGGAACGGTATCTGTGCTAATTTCAATCTCTGGTTTTATGCAGCACCCCAACTCACCCTTCCCCTTAAGCAAGCATAAGTTGGTTTTCTACATTGGACACCATGTTCTGTTTTGTAATTCAGTTCTTGTGTAGCCAAGTTTACATTCCGTGTATTAGTGATATCTTATGATGTTTCTTTTTCTGTGTGACTAATTTCACTTAGAATCATCGTACCTGAATCCACTCATTATGCTGCTACGGGACTGATGACATAGATTTCATTGCTGAGTGATATTGCATTGTACGTAACTACCACAATTTCTTTATCCATTTTTCGCTTTCTGTGATATTGAACTTGTACCATAAACGAGGTTCTTGTAAACAGAGCCATCCCAAACTTTGGGGTGGCTGTGTCTTTTTGATTTTAATTTCCCTAAGCTATAGGACCATAAGTGGAAGTGCCCTAGGCTCTGTTGCTTTGTTTTTTGGATGTTTCAGGAAACACCATACACTTCTCCAGAGTGGCTGCTGGCAATTTACATCCCGCCCATCAGCATAACTAGGCTCCCAGTTCTCCATGGCCTGTCCTGCCTTTCTGGATTTTACACTTTTTTCAGATGGCCCTTTTGACCGGGGGGCAGTGAGACTTCATTGTAGTGCAGGTTTCCTTTGCAAGCTTGCTTGGTTGGCCAAAAAGGGCGTATGCGTTTTTTCCTGAATATATTCAGGAAAAAACGCATACGCCCTTTTTGGCCAAGTGCATCATTGTGGACGTTCTGCCTCTTTTCCTATGCTTTACATGCAATTCCAGTCTACCTCCTGAAATCGGTTTCCTGCAATTCTGCCCTGCTTTCAACTCCTCTTCGCATCCTAATTCAATATATTTTTGGAAGATAGCTGTCATTTATAACTCTGCAGGTTTGTGAATTACAGTGCCCCTGAGCTCCTTTCTTCAACTCGCTTTCTTGTGAGCTGGCCGCAACACCGCAGGATTGCTTCTGGTCCTAGTGTGGTTCCAGCATGGCACGCTGAGCCTTTGGTTAATTCCTCTTCCTGGTGGGAAATGAGAGTTAAATTTGCCCGTCCAGACACCTCCAACTAGTCTCTCATTGGTTCTCCCTATTCCTGTTCATTTTCCACAGAAATTGCAAATTGGGCCATACAGGAGGTTAAAGACACTGACTCTCCAAGTGGGGAGAGTGTTAGTAAAGCGTCTGGAATGTTGCACCCGAGTACCAGGGGACGAAAACTGAGACACATTTGAACACGTTTCCCGATCACATGGTGGATCATACTCTGGGTTCCACATGCATGTTTTAGCTGAAGGAAGAATCCCTTAAACCTGGAGAGTTGAGACCCATGGAATGGGTACCATGCAATATGACTTCAAAGGGTCTGCATTTGCTCACCGAACCTCACCAATCCTATCACTGCTGCGTTTATGCCGCTGTACACACGCTTGATTCTCTTTCGGAGACATATAAATCTATAGGTTTTAAGATTCTTACTAGTCAGGTAGATTCTTACTAGTCAGGTATATTCCTAGGCTTTTAATATAGGGTTTTGAGTCCACTTCGTTGAGCAAGGAGTACCTTTTGTCTATTATATTTTTGGCTTATGGAACGGTATCTGTGCCAATTTTAATCTCTGGTTTCATGCAGCACCCCATATCGGCTTTCCCCTTAAGCAAGCATAAGTTGGTTTTCTACATTTTTGACCCTGTTCTGTTTTGTAATTCAGTTCCTGTGTAGCCAAGTTTACATTCCGTGTAGTAGTGATATCTTATGATGTTTCTTTTTCTGTGTGACTAATTTCACTTAGAATCATCGTACCTGAATCCACTCATTATGCTGCTCCGGGCCTGATGACATAGATTTCATTGCTGAGTGATATTGCATTGTACGTAAGTACCACAACTTCTTTATCCATTTTTCGCTTTTTGCGATATTTAACTTGTACTGTAAACGAGGTTCTTGTAAACAGAGCCATCCCAAACTTTGGGGTGGCTGTGTCTTTTTGATTTTAATTTCCCTAAGCTATAGGACCATAAGTGGAAGTGCCCTAGGCTCTGTTGCTTAGTTTTTTGGATGTTTCAGGAAACACCATACACTTCTCCAGAGTGGCTGTTGGCCATTTACATCTCGCCCATCAGCATAACAAGGCTCCCAGTTCTCCATGGCCTGTCCTGCCTTTCTGGATTTTACACTTTTTTCAGAAAGCCCTTTGACCAGGGGGCAGTGAGACTTCATTGTAGTGCAGATTTCCTTTGCGAGCTTGCTTGGTTGGCCAGAAAGGGCGTATGCGTTTCTTCCTGAATATATTCAGGAAAGAACGCATACGCCCTTTTTGGCCAAGTGCATCATTGTCGACGTTCTGAGTCTTTTCATATGTTTTCAGTGCAATTCCAGTCTACCTCCTGAAATCGGTTTCCTGCAGTTCTGCCTTGCTCTCAGTTCCTCTTCATAGCCTTACCTCAATATACGTTTGGAAAATAGTTGGCCTTTATAACTCTGCAGGTTTTTCAATTGCAGTGGCCCTTAGCTCCATTTTTCAGCTCTTAGTTTTGTGATCTTGCCTCATATCCACAGGATTTCTTCAGGCCCTATTCTTCTTCTGGGGCGCCTTGCTCTGCCTTTGGTTAATTCTTCTTCCTGATGTGAAATTAGAGTGACATGTGCCCATTGAAACCGCTACAGCTATTTTCTCACTGGTTCCCCCTATTCCCATTCATCCTCCGCACTAACTGCAGACTGTGCGATACCGGAACTTAAAGGCATTGACTCTCCATGTGGAGATGTTGTTAGTAAAGTGGCTGGAATGTTGATCCGGAGCCCCAGGAGAGGAAAATGAGGTGCATTTTAGAAACCTTTCCCGATCATATGGTATACCATCTGCTGGATTTCCCATGCATGGTTTAGCTGTAGGAAGATTCCCTTCAACTTGGAGTGTTGGGACCCTTGGAATAAGTAGCATGAAGTATTGCATTAAACTTTCGGCAGTTGCTCACCAAAGCTCTCCAATCCTTTCAGCCCCAAGTGTCCAGCCTTATGTCTTATCCAGCTGTGGGTTTATATGTGGTCATTCCAGGTTGCATCACAGCCCCTGAGCGAATTTTGTAAGAATTTTTCTCTCTTTCATTGTTTCTGCGTTTTGGTTTTAAAATTTATTTCTATAATGGGGTTTAGCTCATTTTCACTGCTGTGTTTGTGCCGCTCTGCGCACACTTGATTCCCTTATGGAGATATATCAATACATGGGTTTTAAGATTCTTATTACTCAGATATATTTCTCTGTGGTGTATAGGGTGTGTTGAGGCCAGTTCATTGAGCAAGGTGTAGATCTTGTCTGATACCTATTTGGTTTATTGAACGGTATCTGTGCTAATTTCAAACTCTGGTTTTATGCATCACCCCACCTCTCCTTTCCCCTTAAGCTGACATAAGTGTGTTTTCTAAATGTGAGACACTGTTCTGTTTTGTCATTCATTTTTTGTGCAGCCATATTTATCCTCCCTCTATAAGTGATATCTTATGATATGTTTCTTTTTCTGTTTGACTTATTTCAAGTAGTATTATCGGACCTCAATCCACTCTTTATCCTTCTACTAGCCTTATTACATTGATTTCATGGTGAAGAGATATTCCATTGTACATAAGTACCACATTTTCTTTATCCATTGTTCTCTTTCCTGGGATATTTAAGGTGTACTGAAGTTGAGGTTCTTGTAAACAGAGTAGCCCTAAACTGTGGTGTGCTTGTGTCTTGTTGATTTTTAGACTTCCCTAGATATACTCCCGTGATTGGAAGTGCCCTATGCTCTGTCGCTCTGTTTTTTAGATGATTTAGGAACCACCATACACTTCTCCAGAGTGGCTCTCGGCAGTTCACACACTGTCCATCAGCGTATAAAGGCTCCCTGTTCTCCATGGCCTGTCCTGCATTTCTGGTTTTTACAAATTTTTCGGATGGCCCTTTTGACCGGTGGGAAATGAGACTTCTTTGTTGTGCACATTTGCATTGCTTGCTTGCTTGGTTGCCCATAAAGTGCGTATGCGTTTTTTCCTGGATATATTCAGGAAATAACACATACTCCCTTTTGGGCCAACTGCATCATTGTCGAAATTCTGCCGCTTTTCATGTGCTTTAAAGGCGAGTCCAATCTATCTCTTGAAATCTGTTTCTTGCAATTCTGTCTTGCATTCAGATCCTCTTCTTTGCCTTACCTCAACATATTTTTGGACGTTAGTTTTCATTTATAACTCTGCAGGTTTGTGAATTGCAGTGACCCTGAGCTCCATTTTTTAAGTTGCTCTTTTGTGAGCTGGCCTCAAAACTGCAGGATTGCTTCAGGCCCTATTTTGGCTCCGGCGAGGCGGGCTGAGCCTTTTTTTAATTCTTATTCTTAATGGGAAATTAGAGTGACATGTGCCCGTCCAAACCCCTACAACTATTCTCTCATTGTTTCCCCCTGTTCCCGTTCATCCTCCTCACAATTTGCAAAATGTGTGAAACAGAAGTTTAAATGTGCTGATTCTCTAAGTGGGGAGATTCTAAGTAACGTGGCTGGAATGATGAACAGGAGCACCAGGAGAGGATAAATGAGGTGCATTTTAGACACATCTCCCGATCACATGGTGTACAGTCCTCTGGGTTTTCCATGCATGTTTTAGCTGTAGGAAGATTCCTTGAACCTGCAGGTTTGGGACCCATTGAATGGGTACCAGGTAGTATTACTTTAAAGGGTGTGCATTTCCTCACCCAACCCCACATTTCTCTTAGTGCGAACAGTTTCCAGCCTTATGTCTCATCCTGCTGTGGGTCTAGATGTGTTCAATCCATGTTGCATCACCGTCCCTGAGGAAAAGTTGTAAGAGGTTTTCTCTGTCTCTCTGTCGTTTATTTTTTTCAATTTATTACTATGTTGTTTACAGCTGATTTTCAAAGCTCTGTTTCTTGCTGCTGTACATCTACTTGATTCACGTACAGAGAGACATCAATAATTTCTTTTTCAGATTCTTACCAGTCATAGATATTCTTTTCCGGTGACTTGAGTGTGCTGAGTGCAGTTCTTTTAGTTACCGTGTAGGCCTTGTTGATTATCAGTTTGGTATTTGGAATGGTATCTTTGCTAATTTCAACCTCCTGGATGATGCCTCACCCCTCCCCACCTTTCCCGTTTAGCAGCCTTACACGTGTTTTCTACATATTTATGTCACTTAGAATGATCATACGTAACTCCTCCGGAGTTGTTACAACTGGCCATATTTCATTGATTTCCAGGCTGAGTAATATTCCACTCTACATAAGTACCACATCTCTATCCATTTTTTCCCTCCAGAGACATTTAAGTTATATCCTAGTCGAGGATCTTTTAAACAGAGAGGCAGTAAACATTGGGGTGCCTGTGTCCTCTCGATTTTTGTTTTTCCCAAGATATACGCCCATGAGTGCAAGTGCCCTATGCTCTGTAGCTCATTTTTTAGATGCTTTAGTAAACACAATACAGTTCTCCAGAATGGCCGTTGGCAATATACATTTCCACTATAAGCCTCACAGGGCTCCCTCCTCTCCTTGCCCTGTCCTGCATTTCTGGCGTTTACACTTTATGAGGATGGCTCTTCTGACTGATGCGAAGTGATATCTTTTGTAGTATTGATTTCCAGTGCCCACCTGTTTGGTTGGCTAAAAAAGTGTATGCCCTTTTCTTGAATATATACAGAAAAAAACGCATACAGCCTTTTTGGCCAACTGCAATGTCGGCAATGTTCAGCCCCTTTTCTTGTGCTTAATGGCGAGTCCTTTCTACCTCCTCAAATCCCTTTCCTGCCATTCTCCCTTGCTTGCCAATCCTTTTCTCTGACTTTCCTCAAGACATTTTTCAGTGATAGATATTTTCAACTCTGCAGTTTCGTGAATTTTACTGCCCCTGAGTTCCATTGTTCAACTTGTGTTTATGGGAACTGGCCACAAAGCAGTGGGATTTCCTCAAGCCCTATACTGTTTCCATGGGCAACCCTAGCCTTTGGTCAATTCATCTTCCTGATTGGAAATTAGAGTGACATGTGCCTGTCTGAACACCTAGGACTTGTCTCTCATTGTTCCTCATCCTTCCGCTTCATCCTCTGGACAAATTCCAAACTGTACGCAACAGGATGTTGACAGTGTTGACATCTCCAAGTGGGGAGACTGTTAGTAAAGACGCTGGAGGGGTGAACCCGAGCACCAGGAGATGAGGAGATGAGATGCCTTTTCCAAACTCTTCCCGATCAGACGGTATACCATCCTCTGGATGTGACAGACATGTTTTAGCAGTAGGAAGAGTCCCATTCATGTAAGGAGAACACCAGGGCTTTTTCAAAATCAGTGTCTCCCCGAAACCCAAACTGGGGAGTTTTTTAAGCTACGGCTACACATATGTTCATTAAGGGCCTTGGGAAGTAGGCAGAGTCCAAACTTTAGATGACTGAAGTCTTCAGGGTCAGAAGCACTCACCACCGGCTTCCCTTAGGTTACACTTTAACTGTCATTGATAGATGATGTCAATAAAAATATCTATTCTTTTTCCGATTATTTCCCCTTATAGGTTATTGCACAATATTGAGTGTAGTTCCCTGTGCTATACAGTAGTTCCTTGTTGATGATCTATTTTATACATAGCAGTGTGTATGTGTTAATTCCAAACTGTTAATTTATCCCTCCTCCCACCTTTCCCCTTTGGTAATAATAAATTATAAGATTTTATACTTCTCAGAAATGGGGGAGCTGAAAGAGAGGTATCATTTTCAATGGAAAAGCATTTAAAACAAGATTGAAGCTTTAACCAAGATTATTAGATGTACATCCTTGGAAAGAAATCACTTCATTTCTCTAATATTGACCTGACAAATAGGACAAACCTTCTCACTGAACTTGCTTATAATAAAGTGATGGAAATATCAAATGGAAGTGTTAGAAACATCTTATTTTACCCGAGCCTTATAAACTGTTCTATGTTAACTACAGTTTGGCTCACACATCTGTTCATTGAAGTTACAATAGTCTCAATTTCTGTTACTGATCCTCCAGAGTGGACCCCAACAAGGGTCCCCCTGCCCAGTGTCATTGGGGCCAACAGATCGAGACTGAGTTTGGTTCCCAAGCAAAGGAAACTTTATATTTTCATCAGAGAATGGAGAGGTGAGAGCATGCACTACCCCGTGGGCTGTGGGCTGGGCTGCTGTGTAGAGATCCTGTCAGAGTCAGTGGGAGGGAGGGGGCGGAGCTCTCAAGGGCCGGGTTGGCTGCAGCTCAGGCTCTATATCTCGGAGTCTGCACTGGGCCCCAGGAGCTGAGGTGTCGACCCAGCCATTCTGCACCAGGAAATCTGGTCTGAAGTGCCGGGTGTGGAACCTCTGCATGCGGGACCCTAGGAGCACGTGAAATTAGACAAAGCACAAAGGATAAAATAGGTCAGACTTGACTTTATTGCCCAGATTCTATTTTTATCTCCCAGGGATTTTTAATGGGCTTTGCTGGGGACAAACCCCTCCTCTGCCTTTTGTCCCGTTCCTCACTCTTGGAGTGCTGAGGGTGCAGACCCTTCTTCTGTAACTGCTGAGTGCTGAGTTGGGAGCCCTCATACCAGGGGACGAGGGTCAGAACTTCTCCCCAGCAGCCTCCAGGTGACGTTGATTGGCCCCAGGACCCCTGCCTCCCTGCTCGTCCGCCTGAGCACCAGCATTGGAAGTGTTATAGATTCTAATGACCTTTAAGGGTCCAGGAAAGAGATGTGCAGAGACGCTGTGGGGGCCGGTTTCACCCCACCCCACATTTGTTCGGCCACCTTAGGCTGACCGTTTCTGCCAGCCTAGATGCTCTGACCAGTAGTCTGCTCTTTCTTCAATTAGGCCCCTGAATTAACATAAAAACAGCACCAGGTGTCAGAGCCCTGCCCGCTCAACTCCCAGACAGTCCAGGGTCAGTGGTGATCAAGGACCATGATGGCCACTGAGTCAACAGCCTTTTGAAGTAAACAGGAGTCCAGCCGGTCTTATTGGCCACCATCATCACGGTGTCTGTAGGCTTTTCTATGGTGACAGTGTGATATACGGTTCCCCCGCCAAGATTATTAGCTCCCCTCCGGGTGCAGGAAGTCCTGCAAGCAGTAGTCTACTCCTTCGGGACACACTATTGTTGTTTTATGAGAGAAACTCCAGGTCAAGTGATGTTCACATGAGTCGTCATGGTGCCCTGTTGCCTCCGGTTATCTCTCTGGATGTTGGAGTTGGAGGGCCTCCTCACTCGAGGTCGGTGTGCCCACGGAGCGAACCCTGCAACTTCAGGGCATGGTTGGTGATTAGGATCACCACGTGGGGTCCTTTTCCCTTAGGAGGGAGGTGGCCTTTTGGGCTGCTGATTTCCAGGTTTTTAGATACCGCCAGTATCTTGGCCAGATGTGGCAGTGGGCCAAGCCCCTTGGTGACTGTAGTTTATCCTACCTGGATGGCATTCTTGCGTTGTTCCATTTCAAGTGGTCCCAGTTTTTGCACTAATTCTCCAATGGCGATTCACCTTTCACCGGGAATGGAAAGGTCAAAGGGTTTAGCTCAATTAGGGAGTTCCAGGGCAAGGGTCTGAATTGACTGCTCTTTCCATTCTTGAAAGGCCACTTCTGGATTCTGTTCAAAAGGATCATCATCTTTTCCTTTCAGTGTTTCATATAGAGGCCCAGCTAGTAGACTGTAGTTAGGGATCCAGAAGCAGCAAACCCTGGCCTCCCCAGGAACCCCTAAGCTGTCTTCTAGTTTTAGAAAGGGGTAAGGCTGCAAATGGTTTCTTCCCTTTCCTGGGATGGGCTTCTCTGACCTTGTGTGAGAATGAAGCCCAGGCAGGTCACCGCAGTCTGTGATATTTGAGCTTTTTCTTGGACAACTTCTATCCTTTATTGGCTTGGTAGTTCAGAGGCCTCCTTAGTAGGGCTGGCGATCAGAATGTCGTCTGCATATTGAAGGAGGGTTTCCTTTTCCAGAGGTAGAACTTTTCGGTCGTTAGCTAAGCTTTCCCCAAAGATGGTGTGGGAATTTTTGAACCCTTGGGGCAAGACGGCCCGGAAGTATTGTTTTAGTTGTATGTTGAGTCCTGCCACTCACAAGCCAAAATTTCTTGTGACTCTGGGACTAATGGAATACAAAAGAAGGCATCATTGAAGACTAATACAGAATACCATGTCCTGGTGGTTGGTAGAATGACCAGCAGGGTGTAGGAATCAGGAGCAACTGGAGGTATATCCTCGGTGGCTTCACTGAATGTCCTGACATCCTTTACCAGGTCCCCAGCAGCCCATGGGGCTCTCGTGGTCAGGCCAATCCCAGGATATGGAGCTCTCCTGGGCAGGTACCCCACCCCCAACCCAGCCCACGGGGCTCTCATGGTCAGGCCCCTCCCAGGATACAGAGCTACCCTTGCAGGTACCGTGGCAGGGCTGGGCACACAGGAACCGTGCACATAGCCCTCATTGAAGAGCACCCCCAGCTCACCTGTCGCTCAGAGCTGACACAGAGCACCTCAGAGCAGGACTTGAACTAACAAACAGCAGCTCCGACAGGTCTGTGACCCTGGGCATCACTCTGTGTGGCCTCCCTCCACCTGGTCTTCCAGAGACTTCCACTGCACCCAGGGCACCAGGCCTCTGTCTCCAACCACCACCCACCCCTCCTCTCCCTGACTCCTGGGTTCCTCTCATTAGGAGAGGGTTTTCTTGAAGTTGTCTCCCACTCATGGGCCAGATAAAATGATTAGAAAACAAGCCAAAGCTGCAGCCCCTTGTCTATCCTGACTCTCAGGAGCCCACACCTGTTCCTTGGACCTGGCCGGTTCAGCAAGTTCCATTTTCTGCAACTGTGAGCCCCTGAGGGGTGATGATTGGCTACCTGGGCAGCCTTACCATGCTGGCCAGCCCTCCCCAGGTGTGCCTGGGTTGAGATCAATATAAATACCACTCCAGGCAGCAAAAGCCCCTGCAGCTGTGCCTGACGCCATTTTCTCTGCCCTGTCAGCAGTCTCGGGGCTGGGCTGGTGGGAGGGAGTGAGAGGCCACGGCTTTGTGGGTGGCCCAGTGTGAGTGGGGCTCTGCTGGACTTTCTGCAGCAGATGCCAGGCTGCCACCTGCTAAAGAAGAGGATGTGTCACCCATACCTGCTGCTGGAATTTCTCCCTGGGCAGAGGTGAGGAAGGAAAAAAGCAGTGGGGGCAGGGACAGGACGGGTATCTCAGGCAGGGAAATGGAAATCTTCCAGAAGAGCACCCAGGGCCAGGACCATCCTGGCTGGCCTGCAGGCACCAAGTCAGCTGGCATGCTGTCACTCGTGTGGCTCCATGGCCCTTCCTCTAGGCTTTCAAGTCCTTGTATATATTCAGGTGTTTTACCTGGGAAGGGTGGGAACAGTTCAGCAGCAAGTGGCCTGGGGCTCAGCTCACGTTTACTCACAGATGCCTCGGCACGGTGCCCCAGCTTTGCAATGAGGACGCTTGTTGTGTGGGGGCTGCTGGCTGAATGGGAGACGATTCCCCACCACTGACCAACTTCAGAATTGTTTACAACTGGAGCAAGTGCCCTGATACGGTTTTCCTCTGAGTAACTGGTGGGTTCTGTTTTTTTTTTTTCTCTTTTTCGTTTTTGGTTCAAGGTAGATTTTATTCCTCTTTTTTGTATTTACAGATATAAGCATGGAAATAATTTATTCATATAAATACATGTATGTGAAGGGAATAATTGTTTTTTCTGTTTTATTTTTTAAATTTTATTTCTTTTTAATTTTGAATTTTATTTTATATTTTTATACAGCAGGTTCTCATTGGTTATCTATTTTATACATATAAATGTTTACATGCCAATCCCAATCTCTCAACTCCTCCCACCACCACCCCTCCAAGAGCTTTCCCCCCTTGTTGTCCATACGATTGTTGTCTACATCTGTTGCTCTATTTATGCCTTGCAAAACGGTTAATCTGTACAGTTTTTCTAGGTTCCACATATATGCATGAATATACAAGATTTGTTTTTCTCTTTCTGACTTACTTCACTCTGTAGGACAGTCTCTAGATCCATCGACGTCTCTACAAATGACCCAATTTCATTCCTTTCATGGCTTAGTAATATTCCATTTTATATATGTACCACAGCTTTATGCATTCGTCTGTCTGTGGGCATTTAGGTTGCTTCCATTACCTCGATATTGTAAATAGTGATGCAATGAACATTGCGGTGAATGTCTCTTTTTGATTTATGGTTTTGTCTGAGTATATGTCCAGTCCTGGGATTGCTGTATCATATGGTAATTCTATTATTAGTTTCTTAAGAAACTCCATATTGTTCTCCATAGTGACTGTATCAATTTATATTCCCAACAATAGTGGAAGAGTGTTCCTTTTCTCCACACCCTTTCCAGCATTTGTTGTTTGTAGATTTTCAGATGATGCCCATTCTAACAGGTGTGAGGTGATACCTCATTGTTGAGTCCATTTCGTTGAGCAACGGGTAGGTCTTGTCTATTACATATTTGGCTTATGGAACGGTATCTGTGCTAATTTCAAACTCTGGTTTTATGCAGCACCCCAACTCACCTTTCCCCTTAAGCAAGCATAAGTTGGTTTTCTAAACTTGAGACCCTGTTCTGTTTTGTAATTCAGTTCATGTGTAGCCAAGTTGACATTCCGTGCATTAGTGATACCTTATGATGTTTCTTTTTCTGTGTGACTTATTTCACTTAGAATCATCATGCCTCAATCCACTCATTATGCTGGTACAGGCCTGGTGACACAGATTTCATTGCTGAGTGGTATTCTGTTGTACATAAGTACCGCAACTTCTTTATCAATTATTTGTTCTCTGGGATATTTAACTTGTACTGTAGAAGAGGCTCCTGTAAACAGAGCCGTTGTAAATTTTGGGGTGGCTGTGTCTTTTTGATTTTAATTTCCCTAAGCTATAGGACCATAAGTGGAAATGCCCTAGATTCTGTTGCTTTGTTTTTCAGATGTATCAGGAAACACCATACACTTCTCCAGAGTGGCTGTTGGCAATGTACATCCCGCCCATAAGCATAACAAGGCTCCTTTTTCCCCATGGCCTGTCTTGCCTTTCTGGATTTTACACTTTTCTCAGTGGCCCTTTAGACCGGGGGGAAGTGACACTTCATAGTAGTTCGGATTTCCATTGCAAGCTTGCTTGGTTTGCCAAAAAGGGCGTATGTGTTTTTTCCTGAATATATTCAGGAACAAACTCATACGCCCTTTGTTGCCAAGTGCATCATTGTCGATGTTCTGCCTCTTTTCCTATGCTTTAAATGCAAATCCAGTCTACCTCCTGAAATCGGTTTCCTGCAATTCTGCCCCGCTTTCAAGTCCTCTTCGCAGCCTTACTTCAATATATTTTTGGACGTTATCTGTCATTTATAACTCTGCAGGTTTGTGAATTACAGTGCCCCTGAGCTCCTTTCTTCAACTCGCTTTCTTGTGAGCTGGCCGCAAACCCGCAAGACTGCTTCAGGCCCTAATCTGCTTCTGGCAGGGCACGCTGAGCCTTTGGTTAATTCCTCTTCCTGGTGGGAAATGAGTGTTAAATATGCCCGTCCAGACACCTACCTCACTCTCAACCCCTTGGTGATGTGGGTCCTCTGGTTTGTGGCCACCTTTTCTGGGTTCCTCACCTTTCGATGATGTGGCCCCACTAGTGTGAGGACACTCCTGCCTGGTTCTCATCCACGTGGTTATGTGGACCCCCTGGTGAGAGTCTGTTCCTGGCTTTGTTCCTCACCCACCTGTGAGGGAGACCCTCTGCTGATAGGTCACTCCTGCATGGCTGGCACACATTGCCTTGGTGAAGTCAGCCGTGTGGTGGCAGTTGGAGCGTGCTGGGAATCTCTTCCCCCGGTGATGAGGGCCCTCTTGCGTCAGGCCCTAACTGCTGGGCTCACCAACTTTTCTTAGGGAGCCCAGTGATGCTTTGGCACTCCTCTTAGGATCCCATCTCCATGGGGATGTGGGCCTTCTGCTCTGAGGTCCCAACGGCTGGGTTGTTCACATTTTCATGATGTGGGCTCTCTGGTGTTAGTTCACAGAAGCCTGGATCCCATAGCCTCTGTGCTCTTGGCTGCCTGCTGGGAGGTTCCAACTGCTGGATTCCTCACTTTTTTAATTTTTTGGGCCCTCTGTTGTGAGGATCCTCCTGCCTGCCTCACTCCCAGCCCCTTCGTGATGTGTGTCGTCTGGTTTGAGGCCACATGTGCTGGGTTCCTCACCTTTCGATGATGTGGGACCAATGGTCTTAGGAGACTCCTGCCTGGTTCACATCTCCTTGGTGATGTGGGCCCTCTGTTGAGAGTCTGATCCCGGCTGGGTTCCTCACCCATCTGTGAGGTAGGCCGTCTGATGTGAGGTCACTCTTGCCTGGCTTGCTCACCTCGCCTTGTGGACATGAGCCCTCTGGTGGCACTTGGAGCCTGCTGGGAGCCTCCTCTCCTCGGTGATGAGGGCCCTCTGGCATCAGGCCCTAACTGCTGGGCTCCCTACATTTTGTGATGTGCGCCCAGTGGTGCGAGGACACTCCAGCCAGGTTCACATCCCCATTGGGGTGTGGGCCTTCTGCTCTGAGGTCCCAAAGCCTGGGTTGCTCACAGTTTCATGATGTGGGCTCTCTGCTGTGAGTTCACTCCTGCCTGCATCCCATAGCTTCTGTGCTCTGGGCCGCCTGCTGGGAGGTTCCAACTGCTGGATTCCTCACCTTTCTTATTCTTTGGGCCCTCTGTTTTTAGGCTACTCCTGCCTGCCTCACTCCCATTCCCTTTGTGATATGTGTCCTCTGATTTGAGACCACATGTGCTGGGTTCCGCACCTTTCGATGATGTGACCCCACTGGAGGGAAGACAGTCCTGACTGGTTCCCATCCCCTTGCTGATGTGGGCCCTCAGGTGAGAGTCTGATCCTGGCTGGGTTCCTCACCCTTCTGTGAGGTGGGCCCTCTGCTGTGAGGTCAATCATGCCTGTCTGGCACACGTCACCTTGGCGACGTGGGCCCTCTGGTGGCAGTTGGAGTGTGCTGGGATCCTCCTCCCCTCGGTGATGAGGGCCCTCTTGCCTTAGGCCATAACTGCTGGGCTCCCCACATTTTCTGATGTGCGCCAAGTGAGTGAGGAGACTCTTGCCAGGTTCCCATCCCCATGGCGATATGGGCCTTCTGCTCTGAGGTCAAAACGGCTGGCTTGCTCACAGTACCATGATGTGGGCCCTCTGCTGTGAGTTCACTCCGGCAAGGATCCCTTATCATCGGTGCTCTGAGCCGCCTGCTGGGAGGTTCCAACTGCTGGATTCCTCAACTTTTTTATTCTATGTGCCCTCTGTTGTGAGGCTCCTCCTGCCTGCCTCACTGCCAGCCCCTTGGTGATGACTGTCCTATGGCTTGAGGCCACATGTGCTGCGTTCCTCACCTTTCGATGATGTGACCCCACTCGTGTGAGGACACTCCTGCCTGGTTCCCATCCCCTTGGTGAGGTGGGCCCTCTGGCGAGAGTCTAATCCTGGCTGGGTTCCTCAACGTTCTGTGAGGTAGGCCCTCTGCTGTGAGGTCACTCCTGCCTGGCTGGCACACGTCACCTTGGAGACGTGAGCCCTCTGGTGGCAGTTGGAGCGTGC
This sequence comes from Leucopleurus acutus, assembly GCF_964270905.1. Lineage (NCBI taxonomy): Eukaryota > Metazoa > Chordata > Mammalia > Artiodactyla > Delphinidae > Leucopleurus > Leucopleurus acutus. The sequence goes on from NW_028139180.1 coordinate 759,976, forward strand.
AGGGCGCCTCCTCCTCTCGGTGATGACGGCCCTCTGGCGTCAGGCCCTAAATGGTGGGCTCCCCACATTTTCTGATGTGCGCCCAGTGGTGCGAGGACACTCCAGCCAGGTTCCCATTCCCATGGGGATGTGGTCCTTCTGCGCTGAGGTCTCAACTCCTGGGTTGCTCACAGTTTTGTGATGTGGGCCCTCTGCTGTGAGTTCACTGTGGCCTGGATCCCATAGCCTCGGTGTTCTGGGCCGCCTGCTGGAAGGTCTAAATGCTGGAATCCTCACGTTTTTTATATTATGTGCCCTGTGTTGTGAGGCTACTCCTGCCTGCCTCACTCCAAGGCCCTTGGTGATGTGGGTCCTCTGGTTTGAGGACACATGTGCTGGGTTCCTCACCTTAAGATGATGAGGCCCCACTGGTGTGAGGATAATCCTGACTGGGTCCCATCCCCTTTGTGATGTGGGCCCTCTGGTGAGAGTCTGATCCTGGCTGGGTTCCTCACCCATCTGTGAGGTGGGCCCTCTACTATCAGGTAACTCTTGCCTGGGTTGCTCACCTCGCCTTGTTGACATGAGCCCTCTGGTGGCAATTGGACCCTGCTGGGAGCCTCCTCAGCTCTGTGATGAGGGCCCTCTGATGTCAGGCCCTAACTGCTGGGCTCCCCAACTTTTCTTAGTGAGCCCAGTGTTGCTCAAGCACTCCTCTTAGGTTCCCATCCCCATGGGGATGTGGGCCTTCTGCTCTGAGGTTCCAACGGCTGGGTTGATCACAATTTCATGATGTGGGCTCTCTGGTGTTAGTTCACTGTGGCCTGGATCCCATAGCCTCTGTGGTCTTGGCTGCCTGCTGGGAGGTTCCAACTGCTCGATTCCTCAACTTTTGTATTCTATGGGTCCTGTGTTGTGATGCTCCTCCTGCCTGCCTCACTCGCAACCCCTTCGTGATGTGGGTCTTCTGGTTTGAGGCCACATGTGCTGGGTTAGGCAACTTTCAATGATGTGGCCCCACTGGTGTGAGGACACTCCTGCCTGGTTCCCATCCCCTTGGTGATGTGGGCCTTCTGGTGACAGTCTTATCCTGGCTGAGTTCCTCACTCTTCTGTGAGGTAGGCCCTCTGCTGTGAGGTCAATCCTGCCTGACTTGCACACATCACCTTGGCGACGTGGGCCCTCTGTTGGCACATGGAACCTGCTGGGAGCCTCCTGCCCTCGGTGATGATGGCCCTCTAGCATCAGGCTCTAACTGCTGGGCTCCCCACGTTTTCTGATGTGAGCCCAGTGATGCCAGGACACTCCTGTCAGGTTCCCATCCCCATGGGGATGTGGGCTTTCTGCTCTGAGGTCCCAATGCCTGGGTTGCTCACAGTTTCATGATGTGGGCTCTCTGGTGTTAGTTAACTCCTGCCTGCATCCCATAGCTTCTGTGCTCTCGGCCGCCTGCTGGGAGGTTCCAAATGCTGGATTCCTCACTTTTTTTATTCTTTGGGCCCTCTGTTTTTAGGCTACTCCTACCTGCCTCACTCCCATCCCCTTTGTGATGTATGTCCTCTGATATGAGGCCACATGTGCTGGGTTCCTCACCTTTCGATGATGTGGTCCCACTGGTGGGAGGACAGTCCTGACTGGTTCCCATCCCCTTGGTGTTGTGGGCCCTCTGGTGAGAGTCTCATCCTGCCTCGGTTCCTCACCCTTCTGTGAGATAGGCCCTCTGCTGTGAGGTCACTACTGCCTGGCTGGTGCATGCCACCTTGTAGACGTGGTCCCTCTGTTGGCAGTTGGAACCTGCTGGGAGTCTCCTCCCCTCAGTTATGAGGGCCCCCTGGCATCAGGCCCTAACTGCTGGGCTCCTAACATTTTCTGATATGTGCTAAGTGGTGCAAAGCCACTCCTGCCAGGTTCCCATCCCAATGGGGATGTGGGCCTTCTGTTCTGAGGTCCCAACAGCTGGGCTGCTCACAGGTTCATGATGTGGGCCCTCTGCTGTGAGTTCACTGCGGCCTGGATCCCATAGCCTCGGTGCTCTGGGCCACTTGCTGGGAGGTTCCAACTGCTGGATTCCTCAACTTTTATATTCTATGGACCCTGTGTTGTGAGGCCAGTCCTGCCAGCCTCATTCCGAACCCCTTGGTGATGTGGTTCCTCTGGTTTGAGGACACATGTGCTGGGATCCTCACCTTTCGATGATGTTGTCCCACTGGTGTGGGGACACTCCTGCCTGGTTCCCATCCCCTTGGTGATGTGGGCCCTCTGGTGAGAGTCTGATCCTGGCTGTGTTCCTCACCCTTCTGTGAGGTGGGCCCTCTGCTGTGAGGTCACTCCTGCCAGGCTGGCACACATCGCCTTGGCGACGTTGGCCCTCTGGTGGCAGCTGGAGCCTGCTGGGAGCCTCCTCCTCTCGGTGATGAGTGCCCTCTAGCGTCAGGCCCTAACTTCTGAGCACCCCACGTTTTCTGATGTGAGCCCAGTGATGCCAGGACACTCCTGTCATGTTCCCATCACCATGGGGATGTGGGCCTTCTGCTCTGAGGTCCCAATGTCTGGGTTGCTCACAGTTTCATGATGTGGGCTGTCTGGTGTTAGTTCACTCTGGCCTGGTTCCTCTAGCCTCTGTGCTCTGGGCCGCCTGCTGGGAGGTTCCAACTGCTGGATTCCTCACCTTTCTTATTTTTGGGCCCTCTGTTATGAGGCTCCTCCTGCCTGCCTCACTCCCAGCCCCTTGGTGATGGGTGTCCTATGGTTTGAAGCCACATGTTCTGGGTTCCTCACCTTTAGATGATGTGGCCCTACTCATGTGAGGACACTCCTGCCTGGTTCCAATCCATTTGGTGATGTGGGCCCTCTGGTGCGAGTCTGATCCTGACTGGGTTCGTCACACTTCTCTGAGGTGGACCCTCTGCTGTGAGGTCATTCGTGCCTGGTTGGCACACATCGCCTTGGCGACGTCAGCCCTCTGGTGGCAGTTGGAGCCTGCTGGGAGCCTCCTTCCCTTGGTGATGAGGGTCCTCTGGCGCCAGGCCCTAACTGCTGGTCGCCCAAAATTTTCTGATACGTTCTCAGTGGTGCGAGGACACTCCTACCAGAATTCCATCCCCATGGGGATGTGGGCCTCCTGCTCTGAGGTCCCAATGGCTGGGTTGCTCAGTTTCATGACATGGGCCCTCTTCTGTGAGTTCACTGTGGCCTGGATCCCATAGCCTCGGTGCTCTGGGCCGCCTGCTGGGAGGTTCCAACTGCTGGATTCCTCACTTTTTTATTCTATGTGCCCAGTGTTGTGAGGCTACTCCTGCCTGCCTCACTCCGAGGTCCTTGGTGATGTGGGTCCTCTGGTTTGAGGACACATGTGCTGAGTACCTCAGCTTTCGATGATGTGGCCCCACTGATGTGAAGACACTCCTGCCTGGTTCCCATCCCCTTGGTGATGTGGGCCCTCTGGTGAGAGTCTGATGTTGGCTGGGTTTCTCACCCTTCTGTGAGGTGGGACCTCTGCTGTGAGGTAACTCCTGCCTGGCATGCTAACGTTGCCTTGGCAATGTGAGCCCTCAGGTGGCAGTTGGAGCCTGCTGGGAATCTCCTCCCCTCAGTTATGAGAGCTCTGGATAAAACACATATGCCCTTTTTTGCCAAGTGCATTATTTTCCAAGTTCTGTCTCTTTTCCTATGCTTTAAGAGCTACTCCCGTGTACGTTTTGAAATCAATTTCCAGCAATTCTGCCCTGCATTCAAGTCCTCTTCGCAGCCTTACTTCAGCATAATTTTGGATGATAGCTGTCATTTATAACTCCGAAGGTTTCTGAATTACAGTGCCCCTGAGCTCCTTTCTTCAACTCGCTTTCTTGTGAGCTGGCCGCAACACCGCAGGATCTCCTCAGGCCCTAATTTAGTTCCAGCATGGCACGCGGAGCCTTTGGTTAATTCCTCTTCCTGGTGGGAAATGAGAGTTAAATTTGCCCGTCCGGACACCTCCACCTAGTCTCTCATTGGTTCTCCCTATTCCTGTTCATTTTCCACAGAAATTGCAAACTGGGCCAAACAGGAGGTTAAAGGCACTGACTCTCCAAGTGGGGAGAGTGTTAGCAAAGCGTCTGGAATGTTGCACCCGAGTACCAGGGGACGAAAACTGAGACACATTTGAACACGTTTTCCGACCACATGGTGGATCATACTCTGGGTTCCACATGCATGTTTTAGCTGAAGGAAGAATCCCTTAAACAGGGAGAGTTGAGACCCATGGAATGGGTACCATGCAATATGACTTCAAAGGGTCTGCATTTGCTCACCGAACCTCACCAATCCTATCACTGCTGCGTTTATGCCGCTGTACACACGCTTGATTCTCTTTCGGAGACATATAAATCCATAGGTTTTAAGATTCTTACTAGTCAGGTAGATTCTTAGGCGTTTAATATGGAGTGTTGAGTCCACTTCGTTGAGCAAGGAGTAGCTCTTGTCTATTACATATTTGGCTTATGGAACGGTATCTGTGCTCATTTCAATCTCTGGTTTTATGCAGCACCCCAACTCACCCGTCCCCTTAAGCAAGCATAAGTTGGTTTTCTACATTTGACACCCTGTTCTGTTTTGTAATTCAGTTCTTGTGTAGCCAAGTTTACATTCCGTGTATTAGTGATATCTTATGATGTTTCTTTTTCTGTGTGACTAATTTCACTTAGAATCATCGTACCTGAATCCACTCATTATGCTGCTACGGGCCTGATGACATAGATTTCATTGCTGAGTGATATTGCATTGTACATAAGTACCACAACTTCTTTATCCATTTTTCGCTTTCTGTGATATTGAACTTGTTCGGTAAACGAGGTTCTTGTAAACAGAGCCGTCCCAAACTTTGGGGTGGCTGTGTCTTTTTGATTTTAATTTCCCTAAGCTATAGGACCATAAGTGGAAGTGCCCTAGGCTCTGTTGCTTTGTTTTTTGGATGTTTCAGGAAACACCATACACTTCTCCAGAGTGGCTGCTGGCAATTTACATCCCGCCCATCAGCATAACAAGGCTCCCAGTTCTCCATGGCCTGTCCTGCCTTTCTGGATTTTACACTTTTTTCAGATGGCCCTTTTGACCGGGGGGCAGTGAGACTTCATTGTAGTGCAGATTTCCTTTGCAAGCTTGCTTGGTTGGCCTAAAAGGGCGTATGCGTTTTTTCCTGAATATATTCAGGAAAAAACGCATACGCCCTTTTTGGCCAAGTGCATCATTGTGGACGTTCTGCCTCTTTTCCTATGCTTTACATGCAATTCCAGTCTACCTCCTGAAATCGGTTTCCTGCAATTCTGCCCCCCTTTCAACTTCTCTTGGCATCCTTACTTCAATATATTTTTGGAAGATAGCTGTCCTTTATAACTCTGCAGGTTTGTGAATTACAGTGCCCCTGAGCTCCTTTCTTCAACTCGCTTTCTTGTGAGCTGGCCGCAACACCGCAGGATTGCTTCTGGCCCTAGTGTGGTTCCGGCATGGCACGCTGAGCCTTTGGTTAATTCCTCTTCCTGGTGGGAAATGAGAGTTAAATTTGCCCGTCTGGACACCTCCACCTAGTCTCTCATTGGTTCTCCCTATTCCTGTTCATTTTCCACAGAAATTGCAAACTGGGCCAAACAGGAGGTTAAAGGCACGGACTCTCCAAGTGGGGAGAGTGTTAGTAAAGCGTCTGGAATGTTGCACCCGAGTACCAGGGGACGAAAACTGAGACACATTTGAACACGTTTTCCAATCACACGGTGGATCATACTCTGGGTTCCACATGCATGTTTTAGCTGAAGGAAGAATCCCTTAAACAGGGAGAGTTCAGACCCATGGAATGGGTACCATGCAATATGACTTCAAAGGGTCTGCATTTGCTCACCGAACCTCAGCAATCCTATCACTGCTGCGTTTATGCCGCTGTACACACGCTTGATTCTCTTTCGGAGACATATAAATCCATAGGTTTTAAGATTCTTACTAGTCAGGTAGATTCTTACTAGTCAGGTATATTCTTAGGCGTTTAATATGGGGTGTTGAGTCCACTTCGTTGAGCAAGGAGTAGCTCTTGTCTATTACATATTTGGCTTATGGAACGGTATCTGTGCTAATTTCAATCTCTGGTTTTATGCAGCACCCCAACTCACCCGTCCCCTTAAGCAAGCATAAGTTGGTTTTCTACATTTGACACCCTGTTCTGTTTTGTAATTCAGTTCTTGTGTAGCCAAGTTTACATTCCGTGTATTAGTGATATCTTATGATGTTTCTTTTTCTGTGTGACTAATTTCACTTAGAATCATCGTACCTGAATCCACTCATTATGCTGCTACGGGCCTGATGACATAGATTTCATTGCTGAGTGATATTGCATTGTACGTAAGTACCACAGTTTCTTTATCCATTTTTCGCTTTCTGTGATATTGAACTTGTACCGTAAACGAGGTTCTTGTAAACAGAGCCGTCCCAAACTTTGGGGTGGCTGTGTCTTTTTGATTTTAATTTCCCTAAGCTATAGGACCATAAGTGGAAGTGCCCTAGGCTCTGTTGCTTTGTTTTTTGGATGTTTCAGGAAACACCATACACTTCTCCAGAGTGGCTGCTGGCAATTTACATCCCGCCCATCAGCATAACTAGGCTCCCAGTTCTCCATGGCCTGTCCTGCCTTTCTGGATTTTACACTTTTTTCAGATGGCCCTTTTGACCGGGGGGCAGTGAGACTTCATTGTAGTGCAGGTTTCCTTTGCAAGCTTGCTTGGTTGGCCAAAAAGGGCGTATGCGTTTTTTCCTGAATATATTCAGGAAAAAACGCATACGCCCTTTTTGGCCAAGTGCATCATTGTGGACGTTCTGCCTCTTTTCCTATGCTTTACATGCAATTCCAGTCTACCTCCTGAAATCGGTTTCCTGCAATTCTGCCCTGCTTTCAACTCCTCTTGGCATCCTAATTCAATATATTTTTGGAAGATAGCTGTCCTTTATAACTCTGCAGGTTTGTGAATTACAGTGCCCCTGAGCTCCTTTCTTCAACTCGCTTTCTTGTGAGCTGGCCGCAACACCGCAGGATTGCTTCTGGTCCTAGTGTGGTTCCGGCATGGCACGCTGAGCCTTTGGTTAATTCCTCTTCCTGGTGGGAAATGAGAGTTAAATTTGCCCGTCCGGACACCTCCACCTAGTCTCTCATTGGTTCTCCCTATTCCTGTTCATTTTCCACAGAAATTGCAAATTGGGCCATACAGGAGGTTAAAGGCACTGACTCTCCAAGTGGGGAGAGTGTTAGTAAAGCGTCTGGAATGTTGCACCCGAGTACCAGGGGACGAAAACTGAGACACATTTGAACACGTTTCCCGATCACACGGTGGATCATACTCTGGGTTCCACATGCATGTTTTAGCTGAAGGAAGAATCCCTTAAACATGGAGAGTTGAGACCCATGGAATGGGTACCATGCAATATGACTTCAAAGGGTCTGCATTTGCTCACCGAACCTCACCAATCCTATCACTGCTGCGTTTATGCCGCTGTACACACGCTTGATTCTCTTTCGGAGACATATGAATCTATAGGTTTTAAGATTCTTACTAGTCAGGTAGGTTCTTACTAGTCAGGTATATTCCTAGGCGTTTAATATAGGGTTTTGAGTCCACTTCGTTGAGCAAGGAGTACCTTTTGTCTATTATATTTTTGGCTTATGGAACGGTATCTGTGCCAATTTTAATCTCTGGTTTCATGCAGCACCCCATATCGGCTTTCCCCTTAAGCATGCATAAGTTGGTTTTCTACATTTTTGACCCTGTTCTGTTTTGTAATTCAGTTCCTGTGTAGCCAAGTTTACATTCCGTGTAGTAGTGATATCTTATGATGTTTCTTTTTCTGTGTGACTAATTTCACTTAGAATCATCGTACCTGAATCCACTCATTATGCTGCTCCGGGCCTGATGACATAGATTTCATTGCTGAGTGATATTGCATTGTACGTAAGTACCACAACTTCTTTATCCATTTTTCGCTTTTTGCGATATTTAACTTGTACCGTAAACGAGGTTCTTGTAAACAGAGCCATCCCAAACTTTGGGGTGGCTGTGTCTTTTTGATTTTAATTTCCCTAAGCTATAGGACCATAAGTGGAAGTGCCCTAGGCTCTGTTGCTTAGTTTTTTGGATGTTTCAGGAAACACCATACACTTCTCCAGAGTGGCTGTTGGCCATTTACATCTCGCCCATCAGCATAACAAGGCTCCCAGTTCTCCATGGCCTGTCCTGCCTTTCTGGATTTTACACTTTTTTCAGAAGGCCCTTTGACCGGGGGGCAGTGAGACTTCATTGTAGTGCAGATTTCCTTTGCGAGCTTGCTTGGTTGGCCAGAAAGGGCGTATGCGTTTCTTCCTGAATATATTCAGGAAAGAACGCATACGCCCTTTTTGGCCAAGTGCATCATTGTCGACGTTCTGAGTCTTTTCATATGTTTTCAGTGCAATTCCAGTCTACCTCCTGAAATCGGTTTCCTGCAGTTCTGCCTTGCTCTCAGTTCCTCTTCATAGCCTTACCTCAATATACGTTTGGAAAATAGTTGGCCTTTATAACTCTGCAGGTTTTTCAATTGCAGTGGCCCTTAGCTCCATTTTTCAGCTCTTAGTTTTGTGATCTTGCCTCATATCCACAGGATTTCTTCAGGCCCTATTCTTCTTCTGGGGCGCCTTGCTCTGCCTTTGGTTAATTCTTCTTCCTGATGTGAAATTAGAGTGACATGTGCCCATTGAAACCGCTACAGCTATTTTCTCACTGGTTCCCCCTATTCCCATTCATCCTCCGCACTAACTGCAGACTGTGCGATACCGGAACTTAAAGGCATTGACTCTCCATGTGGAGATGTTGTTAGTAAAGTGGCTGGAATGTTGATCCGGAGCCCCAGGAGAGGAAAATGAGGTGCATTTTAGAAACCTTTCCCGATCATATGGTATACCATCTGCTGGATTTCCCATGCATGGTTTAGCTGTAGGAAGATTCCCTTCAACTTGGAGTGTTGGGACCCTTGGAATAAGTAGCATGAAGTATTGCATTAAACTTTCGGCAGTTGCTCACCAAAGCTCTCCAATCCTTTCAGCCCCAAGTGTCCAGCCTTATGTCTTATCCAGCTGTGGGTTTATATGTGGTCATTCCAGGTTGCATCACAGCCCCTGAGCGAATTTTGTAAGAATTTTTCTCTCTTTCATTGTTTCTGCGTTTTGGTTTTAAAATTTATTTCTATAATGGGGTTTAGCTCATTTTCACTGCTGTGTTTGTGCCGCTCTGCGCACACTTGATTCCCTTATGGAGATATATCAATACATGGGTTTTAAGATTCTTATTACTCAGATATATTTCTCTGTGGTGTATAGGGTGTGTTGAGGCCAGTTCATTGAGCAAGGTGTAGATCTTGTCTGATACCTATTTGGTTTATTGAACGGTATCTGTGCTAATTTCAAACTCTGGTTTTATGCATCACCCCACCTCTCCTTTCCCCTTAAGCTGACATAAGTGTGTTTTCTAAATGTGAGACACTGTTCTGTTTTGTCATTCATTTTTTGTGCAGCCATATTTATCCTCCCTCTATAAGTGATATCTTATGATATGTTTCTTTTTCTGTTTGACTTATTTCAAGTAGTATTATCGGACCTCAATCCACTCTTTATCCTTCTACTAGCCTTATTACATTGATTTCATGGTGAAGAGATATTCCATTGTACATAAGTACCACATTTTCTTTATCCATTGTTCTCTTTCCTGGGATATTTAAGGTGTACTGAAGTTGAGGTTCTTGTAAACAGAGTAGCCCTAAACTGTGGTGTGCTTGTGTCTTGTTGATTTTTAGACTTCCCTAGATATACTCCCGTGATTGGAAGTGCCCTATGCTCTGTCGCTCTGTTTTTTAGATGATTTAGGAACCACCATACACTTCTCCAGAGTGGCTCTCGGCAGTTCACACACTGTCCATCAGCGTATAAAGGCTCCCTGTTCTCCATGGCCTGTCCTGCATTTCTGGTTTTTACAATTTTTTCGGATGGCCCTTTTGACCGGTGGGAAATGAGACTTCTTTGTTGTGCACATTTGCATTGCTTGCTTGCTTGGTTGCCCATAAAGTGCGTATGCGTTTTTTCCTGGATATATTCAGGAAATAACACATACTCCCTTTTGGGCCAACTGCATCATTGTCGAAATTCTGCCGCTTTTCATGTGCTTTAAAGGCGAGTCCAATCTATCTCTTGAAATCTGTTTCTTGCAATTCTGTCTTGCATTCAGATCCTCTTCTTTGCCTTACCTCAACATATTTTTGGACGTTAGTTTTCATTTATAACTCTGCAGGTTTGTGAATTGCAGTGACCCTGAGCTCCATTTTTTAAGTTGCTCTTTTGTGAGCTGGCCTCAAAACTGCAGGATTGCTTCAGGCCCTATTTTGGCTCCGGCGAGGCGGGCTGAGCCTTTTTTTAATTCTTATTCTTAATGGGAAATTAGAGTGACATGTGCCCGTCCAAACCCCTACAACTATTCTCTCATTGTTTCCCCCTGTTCCCGTTCATCCTCCTCACAATTTGCAAAATGTGTGAAACAGAAGTTTAAATGTGCTGATTCTCTAAGTGGGGAGATTCTAAGTAACGTGGCTGGAATGATGAACAGGAGCACCAGGAGAGGATAAATGAGGTGCATTTTAGACACATCTCCCGATCACATGGTGTACAGTCCTCTGGGTTTTCCATGCATGTTTTAGCTGTAGGAAGATTCCTTGAACCTGCAGATTTGGGACCCATTGAATGGGTACCAGGTAGTATTACTTTAAAGGGTGTGCATTTCCTCACCCAACCCCACATTTCTCTTAGTGCGAACAGTTTCCAGCCTTATGTCTCATCCTGCTGTGGGTCTAGATGTGTTCAATCCATGTTGCATCACCGTCCCTGAGGAAAAGTTGTAAGAGGTTTTCTCTGTCTCTCTCTCGTTTATTTTTTTCAATTTATTACTATGTTGTTTACAGCTGATTTTCAAAGCTCTGTTTCTTGCTGCTGTACATCTACTTGATTCACGTACAGAGAGACATCAATAATTTCTTTTTCAGATTCTTACCAGTCATAGATATTCTTTTCCGGTGACTTGAGTGTGCTGAGTGCAGTTCTTTTAGTTACCGTGTAGGCCTTGTTGATTATCAGTTTGGTATTTGGAATGGTATCTTTGCTAATTTCAACCTCCTGGATGATGCCTCACCCCTCCCCACCTTTCCCGTTTAGCAGCCTTACACGTGTTTTCTACATATTTATGTCACTTAGAATGATCATACGTAACTCCTCCGGAGTTGTTACAACTGGCCATATTTCATTGATTTCCAGGCTGAGTAATATTCCACTCTACATAAGTACCACATCTCTATCCATTTTTTCCCTCCAGAGACATTTAAGTTATATCCTAGTCGAGGATCTTTTAAACAGAGAGGCAGTAAACATTGGGGTGCCTGTGTCCTCTCGATTTTTGTTTTTCCCAAGATATACGCCCATGAGTGCAAGTGCCCTATGCTCTGTAGCTCATTTTTTAGATGCTTTAGTAAACACAATACAGTTCTCCAGAATGGCCGTTGGCAATATACATTTCCACTATAAGCCTCACAGGGCTCCCTCCTCTCCTTGCCCTGTCCTGCATTTCTGGCGTTTACACTTTATGAGGATGGCTCTTCTGACTGATGCGAAGTGATATCTTTTGTAGTATTGATTTCCAGTGCCCACCTGTTTGGTTGGCTAAAAAAGTGTATGCCCTTTTCTTGAATATATACAGAAAAAAACGCATACAGCCTTTTTGGCCAACTGCAATGTCGGCAATGTTCAGCCCCTTTTCTTGTGCTTAATGGCGAGTCCTTTCTACCTCCTCAAATCCCTTTCCTGCCATTCTCCCTTGCTTGCCAATCCTTTTCTCTGACTTTCCTCAAGACATTTTTCAGTGATAGATATTTTCAACTCTGCAGTTTCGTGAATTTTACTGCCCCTGAGTTCCATTGTTCAACTTGTGTTTATGGGAACTGGCCACAAAGCAGTGGGATTTCCTCAAGCCCTATACTGTTTCCATGGGCAACCCTAGCCTTTGGTCAATTCATCTTCCTGATTGGAAATTAGAGTGACATGTGCCTGTCTGAACACCTAGGACTTGTCTCTCATTGTTCCTCATCCTTCCGCTTCATCCTCTGGACAAATTCCAAACTGTACGCAACAGGATGTTGACAGTGTTGACATCTCCAAGTGGGGAGACTGTTAGTAAAGACGCTGGAGGGGTGAACCCGAGCACCAGGAGATGAGGAGATGAGATGCCTTTTCCAAACTCTTCCCGATCAGACGGTATACCATCCTCTGGATGTGACAGACATGTTTTAGCAGTAGGAAGAGTCCCATTCATGTAAGGAGAACACCAGGGCTTTTTCAAAATCAGTGTCTCCCCGAAACCCAAACTGGGGAGTTTTTTAAGCTACGGCTACACATATGTTCATTAAGGGCCTTGGGAAGTAGGCAGAGTCCAAACTTTAGATGACTGAAGTCTTCAGGGTCAGAAGCACTCACCACCGGCTTCCCTTAGGTTACACTTTAACTGTCATTGATAGATGATGTCAATAAAAATATCTATTCTTTTTCCGATTATTTCCCCTTATAGGTTATTGCACAATATTGAGTGTAGTTCCCTGTGCTATACAGTAGTTCCTTGTTGATGATCTATTTTATACATAGCAGTGTGTATGTGTTAATTCCAAACTGTTAATTTATCCCTCCTCCCACCTTTCCCCTTTGGTAATAATAAATTATAAGATTTTATACTTCTCAGAAATGGGGGAGCTGAAAGAGAGGTATCATTTTCAATGGAAAAGCATTTAAAACAAGATTGAAGCTTTAACCAAGATTATTAGATGTACATCCTTGGAAAGAAATCACTTCATTTCTCTAATATTGACCTGACAAATAGGACAAACCTTCTCACTGAACTTGCTTATAATAAAGTGATGGAAATATCAAATGGAAGTGTTAGAAACATCTTATTTTACCCGAGCCTTATAAACTGTTCTATGTTAACTACAGTTTGGCTCACACATCTGTTCATTGAAGTTACAATAGTCTCAATTTCTGTTACTGATCCTCCAGAGTGGACCCCAACAAGGGTCCCCCTGCCCAGTGTCATTGGGGCCAACAGATCGAGACTGAGTTTGGTTCCCAAGCAAAGGAAACTTTATATTTTCATCAGAGAATGGAGAGGTGAGAGCATGCACTACCCCGTGGGCTGTGGGCTGGGCTGCTGTGTAGAGATCCTGTCAGAGTCAGTGGGAGGGAGGGGGCGGAGCTCTCAAGGGCCGGGTTGGCTGCAGCTCAGGCTCTATATCTCGGAGTCTGCACTGGGCCCCAGGAGCTGAGGTGTCGACCCAGCCATTCTGCACCAGGAAATCTGGTCTGAAGTGCCGGGTGTGGAACCTCTGCATGCGGGACCCTAGGAGCACGTGAAATTAGACAAAGCACAAAGGATAAAAAAGGTCAGACTTGACTTTATTGCCCAGATTCTATTTTTATCTCCCAGGGATTTTTAATGGGCTTTGCTGGGGACAAACCCCTCCTCTGCCTTTTGTCCCGTTCCTCACTCTTGGAGTGCTGAGGGTGCAGACCCTTCTTCTGTAACTGCTGAGTGCTGAGTTGGGAGCCCTCATACCAGGGGACGAGGGTCAGAACTTCTCCCCAGCAGCCTCCAGGTGACGTTGATTGGCCCCAGGACCCCTGCCTCCCTGCTCGTCCGCCTGAGCACCAGCATTGGAAGTGTTATAGATTCTAATGACCTTTAAGGGTCCAGGAAAGAGATGTGCAGAGACGCTGTGGGGGCCGGTTTCACCCCGCCCCACATTTGTTCGGCCACCTTAGGCTGACCGTTTCTGCCAGCCTAGATGCTCTGACCAGTAGTCTGCTCTTTCTTCAATTAGGCCCCTGAATTAACATAAAAACAGCACCAGGTGTCAGAGCCCTGCCCGCTCAACTCCCAGACAGTCCAGGGTCAGTGGTGATCAAGGACCATGATGGCCACTGAGTCAACAGCCTTTTGAAGTAAACAGGAGTCCAGCCGGTCTTATTGGCCACCATCATCACGGTGTCTGTAGGCTTTTCTATGGTGACAGTGTGATATACGGTTCCCCCGCCAAGATTATTAGCTCCCCTCCGGGTGCAGGAAGTCCTGCAAGCAGTAGTCTACTCCTTCGGGACACACTATTGTTGTTTTATGAGAGAAACTCCAGATCAAGTGATGTTCACATGAGTCGTCATGGTGCCCTGTTGCCTCCGGTTATCTCTCTGGATGTTGGAGTTGGAGGGCCTCCTCACTCGAGGTCGGTGTGCCCACGGAGCGAACCCTGCAACTTCAGGGCATGGTTGGTGATTAGGATCACCACGTGGGGTCCTTTTCCCTTAGGAGGGAGGTGGCCTTTTGGGCTGCTGATTTCCAGGTTTTTAGATACCGCCAGTATCTTGGCCAGATGTGGCAGTGGGCCAAGCCCCTTGGTGACTGTAGTTTATCCTACCTGGATGGCATTCTTGCGTTGTTCCATTTCAAGTGGTCCCAGTTTTTGCACTAATTCTCCAATGGCGATTCACCTTTCACCGGGAATGGAAAGGTCAAAGGGTTTAGCTCAATTAGGGAGTTCCAGGGCAAGGGTCTGAATTGACTGCTCTTTCCATTCTTGAAAGGCCACTTCTGGATTCTGTTCAAAAGGATCATCATCTTTTCCTTTCAGTGTTTCATATAGAGGCCCAGCTAGTAGACTGTAGTTAGGGATCCAGAAGCAGCAAACCCTGGCCTCCCCAGGAACCCCTAAGCTGTCTTCTAGTTTTAGAAAGGGGTAAGGCTGCAAATGGTTTCTTCCCTTTCCTGGGATGGGCTTCTCTGACCTTGTGTGAGAATGAAGCCCAGGCAGGTCACCGCAGTCTGTGATATTTGAGCTTTTTCTTGGACAACTTCTATCCTTTATTGGCTTGGTAGTTCAGAGGCCTCCTTAGTAGGGCTGGCGATCAGAATGTCGTCTGCATATTGAAGGAGGGTTTCCTTTTCCAGAGGTAGAACTTTTCGGTCGTTAGCTAAGCTTTCCCCAAAGATGGTGTGGGAATTTTTGAACCCTTGGGGCAAGACGGCCCGGAAGTATTGTTTTAGTTGTATGTTGAGTCCTGCCACTCACAAGCCAAAATTTCTTGTGACTCTGGGACTAATGGAATACAAAAGAAGGCATCATTGAAGACTAATACAGAATACCATGTCCTGGTGGTTGGTAGAATGACCAGCAGGGTGTAGGAATCAGGAGCAACTGGAGGTATATCCTCGGTGGCTTCACTGACTGTCCTGACATCCTTTACCAGGTCCCCAGCAGCCCATGGGGCTCTCGTGGTCAGGCCAATCCCAGGATATGGAGCTCTCCTGGGCAGGTACCCCACCCCCAACCCAGCCCACGGGGCTCTCATGGTCAGGCCCCTCCCAGGATACAGAGCTACCCTTGCAGGTACCGTGGCAGGGCTGGGCACACAGGAACCGTGCACATAGCCCTCATTGAAGAGCACCCCCAGCTCACCTGTCGCTCAGAGCTGACACAGAGCACCTCAGAGCAGGACTTGAACTAACAAACAGCAGCTCCGACAGGTCTGTGACCCTGGGCATCACTCTGTGTGGCCTCCCTCCACCTGGTCTTCCAGAGACTTCCACTGCACCCAGGGCACCAGGCCTCTGTCTCCAACCACCACCCACCCCTCCTCTCCCTGACTCCTGGGTTCCTCTCATTAGGAGAGGGTTTTCTTGAAGTTGTCTCCCACTCATGGGCCAGATAAAATGATTAGAAAACAAGCCAAAGCTGCAGCCCCTTGTCTATCCTGACTCTCAGGAGCCCACACCTGTTCCTTGGACCTGGCCGGTTCAGCAAGTTCCATTTTCTGCAACTGTGAGCCCCTGAGGGGTGATGATTGGCTACCTGGGCAGCCTTACCATGCTGGCCAGCCCTCCCCAGGTGTGCCTGGGTTGAGATCAATATAAATACCACTCCAGGCAGCAAAAGCCCCTGCAGCTGTGCCTGACGCCATTTTCTCTGCCCTGTCAGCAGTCTCGGGGCTGGGCTGGTGGGAGGGAGTGAGAGGCCACGGCTTTGTGGGTGGCCCAGTGTGAGTGGGGCTCTGCTGGACTTTCTGCAGCAGATGCCAGGCTGCCACCTGCTAAAGAAGAGGATGTGTCACCCATACCTGCTGCTGGAATTTCTCCCTGGGCAGAGGTGAGGAAGGAAAAAAGCAGTGGGGGCAGGGACAGGACGGGTATCTCAGGCAGGGAAATGGAAATCTTCCAGAAGAGCACCCAGGGCCAGGACCATCCTGGCTGGCCTGCAGGCACCAAGTCAGCTGGCATGCTGTCACTCGTGTGGCTCCATGGCCCTTCCTCTAGGCTTTCAAGTCCTTGTATATATTCAGGTGTTTTACCTGGGAAGGGTGGGAACAGTTCAGCAGCAAGTGGCCTGGGGCTCAGCTCACGTTTACTCACAGATGCCTCGGCACGGTGCCCCAGCTTTGCAATGAGGACGCTTGTTGTGTGGGGGCTGCTGGCTGAATGGGAGACGATTCCCCACCACTGACCAACTTCAGAATTGTTTACAACTGGAGCAAGTGCCCTGATACGGTTTTCCTCTGAGTAACTGGTGGGTTCTGTTTTTTTTTTTCTCTTTTTCGTTTTTGGTTCAAGGTAGATTTTATTCCTCTTTTTTGTATTTACAGATATAAGCATGGAAATAATTTATTCATATAAATACATGTATGTGAAGGGAATAATTGTTTTTTCTGTTTTATTTTTTAAATTTTATTTCTTTTTAATTTTGAATTTTATTTTATATTTTTATACAGCAGGTTCTCATTGGTTATCTATTTTATACATATAAATGTTTACATGCCAATCCCAATCTCTCAACTCCTCCCACCACCACCCCTCCAAGAGCTTTCCCCCCTTGTTGTCCATACGATTGTTGTCTACATCTGTTGCTCTATTTATGCCTTGCAAAACGGTTAATCTGTACAGTTTTTCTAGGTTCCACATATATGCATGAATATACAAGATTTGTTTTTCTCTTTCTGACTTACTTCACTCTGTAGGACAGTCTCTAGATCCATCGACGTCTCTACAAATGACCCAATTTCATTCCTTTCATGGCTTAGTAATATTCCATTTTATATATGTACCACAGCTTTATGCATTCGTCTGTCTGTGGGCATTTAGGTTGCTTCCATTACCTCGATATTGTAAATAGTGATGCAATGAACATTGCGGTGAATGTCTCTTTTTGATTTATGGTTTTGTCTGAGTATATGTCCAGTCCTGGGATTGCTGTATCATATGGTAATTCTATTATTAGTTTCTTAAGAAACTCCATATTGTTCTCCATAGTGACTGTATCAATTTATATTCCCAACAATAGTGGAAGAGTGTTCCTTTTCTCCACACCCTTTCCAGCATTTGTTGTTTGTAGATTTTCAGATGATGCCCATTCTAACAGGTGTGAGGTGATACCTCATTGTTGAGTCCATTTCGTTGAGCAACGGGTAGGTCTTGTCTATTACATATTTGGCTTATGGAACGGTATCTGTGCTAATTTCAAACTCTGGTTTTATGCAGCACCCCAACTCACCTTTCCCCTTAAGCAAGCATAAGTTGGTTTTCTAAACTTGAGACCCTGTTCTGTTTTGTAATTCAGTTCATGTGTAGCCAAGTTGACATTCCGTGCATTAGTGATACCTTATGATGTTTCTTTTTCTGTGTGACTTATTTCACTTAGAATCATCATGCCTCAATCCACTCATTATGCTGGTACAGGCCTGGTGACACAGATTTCATTGCTGAGTGGTATTCTGTTGTACATAAGTACCGCAACTTCTTTATCAATTATTTGTTCTCTGGGATATTTAACTTGTACTGTAGAAGAGGCTCCTGTAAACAGAGCCGTTGTAAATTTTGGGGTGGCTGTGTCTTTTTGATTTTAATTTCCCTAAGCTATAGGACCATAAGTGGAAATGCCCTAGATTCTGTTGCTTTCTTTTTCAGATGTATCAGGAAACACCATACACTTCTCCAGAGTGGCTGTTGGCAATGTACATCCCGCCCATAAGCATAACAAGGCTCCTTTTTCCCCATGGCCTGTCTTGCCTTTCTGGATTTTACACTTTTCTCAGTGGCCCTTTAGACCGGGGGGAAGTGACACTTCATAGTAGTTCGGATTTCCATTGCAAGCTTGCTTGGTTTGCCAAAAAGGGCGTATGTGTTTTTTCCTGAATATATTCAGGAACAAACTCATACGCCCTTTGTTGCCAAGTGCATCATTGTCGATGTTCTGCCTCTTTTCCTATGCTTTAAATGCAAATCCAGTCTACCTCCTGAAATCGGTTTCCTGCAATTCTGCCCCGCTTTCAAGTCCTCTTCGCAGCCTTACTTCAATATATTTTTGGACGTTATCTGTCATTTATAACTCTGCAGGTTTGTGAATTACAGGGCCCCTGAGCTCCTTTCTTCAACTCGCTTTCTTGTGAGCTGGCCGCAAACCCGCAAGACTGCTTCAGGCCCTAATCTGCTTCTGGCAGGGCACGCTGAGCCTTTGGTTAATTCCTCTTCCTGGTGGGAAATGAGTGTTAAATATGCCCGTCCAGACACCTACCTCACTCTCAACCCCTTGGTGATGTGGGTCCTCTGGTTTGTGGCCACTTTTGCTGGGTTCCTCACCTTTCAATGATGTGGCCCCACTAGTGTGAGGACACTCCTGCTTGGTTCTCATCCACGTGGTTATGTGGACCCCCTGGTGAGAGTCTGTTCCTGGCTTTGTTCCTCACCCACCTGTGAGGGAGACCCTCTGCTGATAGGTCACTCCTGCATGGCTGGCACACATTGCCTTGGTGAAGTCAGCCGTGTGGTGGCAGTTGGAGCGTGCTGGGAATCTCTTCCCCCGGTGATGAGGGTCCTCTTGCGTCAGGCCCTAACTGCTGGGCTCACCAACTTTTCTTAGGGAGCCCAGTGATGCTTTGGCACTCCTCTTAGGATCCCATCTCCATGGGGATGTGGGCCTTCTGCTCTGAGGTCCCAACGGCTGGGTTGTTCACATTTTCATGATGTGGGCTCTCTGGTGTTAGTTCACAGAAGCCTGGATCCCATAGCCTCTGTGCTCTTGGCTGCCTGCTGGGAGGTTCCAACTGCTGGATTCCTCACTTTTTTAATTTTTTGGGCCCTCTGTTGTGAGGATCCTCCTGCCTGCCTCACTCCCAGCCCCTTCGTGATGTGTGTCGTCTGGTTTGAGGCCACATGTGCTGGGTTCCTCACCTTTCGATGATGTGGGACCAATGGTCTTAGGAGACTCCTGCCTGGTTCACATCCCCTTGGTGATTTGGGCCCTCTGTTGAGAGTCTGATCCCGGCTGGGTTCCTCACCCATCTGTGAGGTAGGCCGTCTGATGTGAGGTCACTCTTGCCTGGCTTGCTCACCTCGCCTTGTGGACATGAGCCCTCTGGTGGCACTTGGAGCCTGCTGGGAGCCTCCTCTCCTCGGTGATGAGGGCCCTCTGGCATCAGGCCCTAACTGCTGGGCTCCCTACATTTTGTGATGTGCGCCCAGTGGTGCGAGGACACTCCAGCCAGGTTCACATCCCCATTGGGGTGTGGGCCTTCTGCTCTGAGGTCCCAAAGCCTGGGTTGCTCACAGTTTCATGATGTGGGCTCTCTGCTGTTAGTTCACTCCTGCCTGCATCCCATAGCTTCTGTGCTCTGGGCCGCCTGCTGGGAGGTTCCAACTGCTGGATTCCTCACCTTTCTTATTCTTTGGGCCCTCTGTTTTTAGGCTACTCCTGCCTGCCTCACTCCCATTCCCTTTGTGATATGTGTCCTCTGATTTGAGGCCACATGTGCTGGGTTCCGCACCTTTCGATGATGTGACCCCACTGGAGGGAAGACAGTCCTGACTGGTTCCCATCCCCTTGCTGATGTGGGCCCTCAGGTGAGAGTCTGATCCTGGCTGGGTTCCTCACCCTTCTGTGAGGTGGGCCCTCTGCTGTGAGGTCAATCATGCCTGTCTGGCACACGTCACCTTGGCGACGTGGGCCCTCTGGTGGCAGTTGGAGTGTGCTGGGATCCTCCTCCCCTCGGTGATGAGGGCCCTCTTGCCTTAGGCCATAACTGCTGGGCTCCCCACATTTTCTGATGTGCGCCAAGTGAGTGAGGAGACTCTTGCCAGGTTCCCATCCCCATGGCGATATGGGCCTTCTGCTCTGAGGTCAAAACGGCTGGCTTGCTCACAGTACCATGATGTGGGCCCTCTGCTGTGAGTTCACTCCGGCAAGGATCCCTTATCATCGGTGCTCTGAGCCGCCTGCTGGGAGGTTCCAACTGCTGGATTCCTCAACTTTTTTATTCTATGTGCCCTCTGTTGTGAGGCTCCTCCTGCCTGCCTCACTGCCAGCCCCTTGGTGATGACTGTCCTATGGCTTGAGGCCACATGTGCTGCGTTCCTCACCTTTCGATGATGTGACCCCACTCGTGTGAGGACACTCCTGCCTGGTTCCCATCCCCTTGGTGAGGTGGGCCCTCTGGCGAGAGTCTAATCCTGGCTGGGTTCCTCAACGTTCTGTGAGGTAGGCCCTCTGCTGTGAGGTCACTCCTGCCTGGCTGGCACACGTCACCTTGGAGACGTGAGCCCTCTGGTGGCAGTTGGAGCGTGCAGGGCGCCTCCTCCTCTCGGTGATGACGGCCCTCTGGCGTCAGGCCCTAAATGGTGGGCTCCCCACATTTTCTGATGTGCGCCCAGTGGTGCGAGGACACTCCAGCCAGGTTCCCATTCCCATGGGGATGTGGTCCTTCTGCGCTGAGGTCTCAACTCCTGGGTTGCTCACAGTTTTGTGATGTGGGCCCTCTGCTGTGAGTTCACTGTGGCCTGGATCCCATAGCCTCGCTGTTCTGGGCCGCCTGCTGGAAGGTCTAAATGCTGGAATCCTCACGTTTTTTATATTATGTGCCCTGTGTTGTGAGGCTACTCCTGCCTGCCTCACTCCAAGGCCCTTGGTGATGTGGGTCCTCTGGTTTGAGGACACATGTGCTGGGTTCCTCACCTTAAGATGATGAGGCCCCACTGGTGTGAGGATAATCCTGACTGGGTCCCATCCCCTTTGTGATGTGGGCCCTCTGGTGAGAGTCTGATCCTGGCTGGGTTCCTCACCCATCTGTGAGGTGGGCCCTCTACTATCAGGTAACTCTTGCCTGGGTTGCTCACCTCGCCTTGTTGACATGAGCCCTCTGGTGGCAATTGGACCCTGCTGGGAGCCTCCTCAGCTCTGTGATGAGGGCCCTCTGACGTCAGGCCCTAACTGCTGGGCTCCCCAACTTTTCTTAGTGAGCCCAGTGTTGCTCAAGCACTCCTCTTAGGTTCCCATCCCCATGGGGATGTGGGCCTTCTGCTCTGAGGTTCCAACGGCTGGGTTGATCACAATTTCATGATGTGGGCTCTCTGGTGTTAGTTCACTGTGGCCTGGATCCCATAGCCTCTGTGGTCTTGGCTGCCTGCTGGGAGGTTCCAACTGCTCGATTCCTCAACTTTTGTATTCTATGGGTCCTGTGTTGTGATGCTCCTCCTGCCTGCCTCACTCGCAACCCCTTCGTGATGTGGGTCTTCTGGTTTGAGGCCACATGTGCTGGGTTAGGCAACTTTCAATGATGTGGCCCCACTGGTGTGAGGACACTCCTGCCTGGTTCCCATCCCCTTGGTGATGTGGGCCTTCTGGTGACAGTCTTATCCTGGCTGAGTTCCTCACTCTTCTGTGAGGTAGGCCCTCTGCTGTGAGGTCAATCCTGCCTGACTTGCACACATCACCTTGGCGACGTGGGCCCTCTGTTGGCACATGGAACCTGCTGGGAGCCTCCTGCCCTCGGTGATGATGGCCCTCTAGCATCAGGCTCTAACTGCTGGGCTCCCCACGTTTTCTGATGTGAGCCCAGTGATGCCAGGACACTCCTGTCAGGTTCCCATCCCCATGGGGATGTGGGCTTTCTGCTCTGAGGTCCCAATGCCTGGGTTGCTCACAGTTTCATGATGTGGGCTCTCTGGTGTTAGTTAACTCCTGCCTGCATCCCATAGCTTCTGTGCTCTCGGCCGCCTGCTGGGAGGTTCCAAATGCTGGATTCCTCACTTTTTTTATTCTTTGGGCCCTCTGTTTTTAGGCTACTCCTACCTGCCTCACTCCCATCCCCTTTGTGATGTATGTCCTCTGATATGAGGCCACATGTGCTGGGTTCCTCACCTTTCGATGATGTGGTCCCACTGGTGGGAGGACAGTCCTGACTGGTTCCCATCCCCTTGGTGTTGTGGGCCCTCTGGTGAGAGTCTCATCCTGCCTCGGTTCCTCACCCTTCTGTGAGATAGGCCCTCTGCTGTGAGGTCACTACTGCCTGGCTGGTGCATGCCACCTTGTAGACGTGGGCCCTCTGTTGGCAGTTGGAACCTGCTGGGAGTCTCCTCCCCTCAGTTATGAGGGCCCCCTGGCATCAGGCCCTAACTGCTGGGCTCCTAACATTTTCTGATATGTGCTAAGTGGTGCAAAGCCACTCCTGCCAGGTTCCCATCCCAATGGGGATGTGGGCCTTCTGTTCTGAGGTCCCAACAGCTGGGCTGCTCACAGGTTCATGATGTGGGCCCTCTGCTGTGAGTTCACTGCGGCCTGGATCCCATAGCCTCGGTGCTCTGGGCCACTTGCTGGGAGGTTCCAACTGCTGGATTCCTCAACTTTTATATTCTATGGACCCTGTGTTGTGAGGCCAGTCCTGCCAGCCTCATTCCGAACCCCTTGGTGATGTGGTTCCTCTGGTTTGAGGACACATGTGCTGGGATCCTCACCTTTCGATGATGTTGTCCCACTGGTGTGGGGACACTCCTGCCTGGTTCCCATCCCCTTGGTGATGTGGGCCCTCTGGTGAGAGTCTGATCCTGGCTGTGTTCCTCACCCTTCTGTGAGGTGGGCCCTCTGCTGTGAGGTCACTCCTGCCAGGCTGGCACACATCGCCTTGGCGACGTTGGCCCTCTGGTGGCAGCTGGAGCCTGCTGGGAGCCTCCTCCTCTCGGTGATGAGTGCCCTCTAGCGTCAGGCCCTAACTTCTGAGCACCCCACGTTTTCTGATGTGAGCCCAGTGATGCCAGGACACTCCTGTCATGTTCCCATCACCATGGGGATGTGGGCCTTCTGCTCTGAGGTCCCAATGTCTGGGTTGCTCACAGTTTCATGATGTGGGCTGTCTGGTGTTAGTTCACTCTGGCCTGGTTCCTCTAGCCTCTGTGCTCTGGGCCGCCTGCTGGGAGGTTCCAACTGCTGGATTCCTCACCTTTCTTATTTTTGGGCCCTCTGTTATGAGGCTCCTCCTGCCTGCCTCACTCCCAGCCCCTTGGTGATGGGTGTCCTATGGTTTGAAGCCACATGTTCTGGGTTCCTCACCTTTAGATGATGTGGCCCTACTCATGTGAGGACACTCCTGCCTGGTTCCAATCCATTTGGTGATGTGGGCCCTCTGGTGCGAGTCTGATCCTGACTGGGTTCGTCACACTTCTCTGAGGTGGACCCTCTGCTGTGAGGTCATTCGTGCCTGGTTGGCACACATCGCCTTGGCGACGTCAGCCCTCTGGTGGCAGTTGGAGCCTGCTGGGAGCCTCCTTCCCTTGGTGATGAGGGTCCTCTGGCGCCAGGCCCTAACTGCTGGTCGCCCAAAATTTTCTGATACGTTCTCAGTGGTGCGAGGACACTCCTACCAGAATTCCATCCCCATGGGGATGTGGGCCTCCTGCTCTGAGGTCCCAATGGCTGGGTTGCTCAGTTTCATGACATGGGCCCTCTTCTGTGAGTTCACTGTGGCCTGGATCCCATAGCCTCGGTGCTCTGGGCCGCCTGCTGGGAGGTTCCAACTGCTGGATTCCTCACTTTTTTATTCTATGTGCCCAGTGTTGTGAGGCTACTCCTGCCTGCCTCACTCCGAGGTCCTTGGTGATGTGGGTCCTCTGGTTTGAGGACACATGTGCTGAGTACCTCAGCTTTCGATGATGTGGCCCCACTGATGTGAAGACACTCCTGCCTGGTTCCCATCCCCTTGGTGATGTGGGCCCTCTGGTGAGAGTCTGATGTTGGCTGGGTTTCTCACCCTTCTGTGAGGTGGGACCTCTGCTGTGAGGTAACTCCTGCCTGGCATGCTAACGTTGCCTTGGCAATGTGAGCCCTCAGGTGGCAGTTGGAGCCTGCTGGGAATCTCCTCCCCTCAGTTATGAGAGCTCTGGATAAAACACATATGCCCTTTTTTGCCAAGTGCATTATTTTCCAAGTTCTGTCTCTTTTCCTATGCTTTAAGAGCTACTCCCGTGTACGTTTTGAAATCAATTTCCAGCAATTCTGCCCTGCATTCAAGTCCTCTTCGCAGCCTTACTTCAGCATAATTTTGGATGATAGCTGTCATTTATAACTCCGAAGGTTTCTGAATTACAGTGCCCCTGAGCTCCTTTCTTCAACTCGCTTTCTTGTGAGCTGGCCGCAACACCGCAGGATCTCCTCAGGCCCTAATTTAGTTCCAGCATGGCACGCGGAGCCTTTGGTTAATTCCTCTTCCTGGTGGGAAATGAGAGTTAAATTTGCCCGTCCGGACACCTCCACCTAGTCTCTCATTGGTTCTCCCTATTCCTGTTCATTTTCCACAGAAATTGCAAACTGGGCCAAACAGGAGGTTAAAGGCACTGACTCTCCAAGTGGGGAGAGTGTTAGTAAAGCGTCTGGAATGTTGCACCCGAGTACCAGGGGACGAAAACTGAGACACATTTGAACACGTTTTCCGATCACACGGTGGATCATACTCTGGGTTCCACATGCATGTTTTAGCTGAAGGAAGAATCCCTTAAACAGGGAGAGTTGAGACCCATGGAATGGGTACCATGCAATATGACTTCAAAGGGTCTGCATTTGCTCACCGAACCTCACCAATCCTATCACTGCTGCGTTTATGCCGCTGTACACACGCTTGATTCTCTTTCGGAGACATATAAATCCATAGGTTTTAAGATTCTTACTAGTCAGGTAGATTCTTACTAGTCAGGTATATTCTTAGGCGTTTAATATGGGGTGTTGAGTCCACTTCGTTGAGCAAGGAGTAGCTCTTGTCTATTACATATTTGGCTTATGGAACGGTATCTGTGCTAATTTCAATCTCTGGTTTTATGCAGCACCCCAACTCACCCGTCCCCTTAAGCAAGCATAAGTTGGTTTTCTACATTTGACAACCTGTTCTGTTTTGTAATTCAGTTCTTGTGTAGCCAAGTTTACATTCCGTGTATTAGTGATATCTTATGATGTTTCTTTTTCTGTGTGACTAATTTCACTTAGAATCATCGTACCTGAATCCACTCATTATGCTGCTACGGGCCTGATGACATAGATTTCATTGCTGAGTGATATTGCATTGTACATAAGTACCACAACTTCTTTATCCATTTTTCGCTTTCTGTGATATTGAACTTGTTCGGTAAATGAGGTTCTTGTAAACAGAGCCGTCCCAAACTTTGGGGTGGCTGTGTCTTTTTGATTTTAATTTCCCTAAGCTATAGGACCATAAGTGGAAATGCCCTAGATTCTGTTGCTTTCTTTTTTGGATGTTTCAGGAAACACCATACACTTCTCCAGAGTGGCTGTTGGCAATGTACATCCCGCCCATAAGCATAACAAGGCTCCTTTTTCCCCATGGCCTGTCTTGCCTTTCTGGATTTTACACTTTTCTCAGTGGCCCTTTAGACCGGGGGGAAGTGACACTTCATAGTAGTTCGGATTTCCATTGCAAGCTTGCTTGGTTTGCCAAAAAGGACGTATGTGTTTTTTCCTGAATATATTCAGGAACAAACTCATACGCCCTTTGTTGCCATGTGCATCATTGTCGATGTTCTGCCTCTTTTCCTATGCTTTAAATGCAAATCCAGTCTACCTCCTGAAATCGGTTTCCTGCAATTCTGCCCCGCTTTCAAGTCCTCTTCGCAGCCTTACTTCAATATATTTTTGGACGTTATCTGTCATTTATAACTCTGCAGGTTTGTGAATTACAGTGCCCCTGAGCTCCTTTCTTCAACTCGCTTTCTTGTGAGCTGGCCGCAAACCCGCAAGACTGCTTCAGGCCCTAATCTGCTTCTGGCAGGGCACGCTGAGCCTTTGGTTAATTCCTCTTCCTGGTGGGAAATGAGTGTTAAATATGCCCGTCCAGACACCTACCTCACTCTCAACCCCTTGGTGATGTGGGTCCTCTGGTTTGTGGCCACTTTTGCTGGGTTCCTCACCTTTCAATGATGTGGTCCCACTAGTGTGAGGACACTCCTGCTTGGTTCTCATCCACGTGGTTATGTGGACCCCCTGGTGAGAGTCTGTTCCTGGCTTTGTTCCTCACCCACCTGTGAGGGAGACCCTCTGCTGATAGGTCACTCCTGCATGGCTGGCACACATTGCCTTGGTGAAGTCAGCCGTGTGGTGGCAGTTGGAGCGTGCTGGGAATCTCTTCCCCCGGTGATGAGGGCCCTCTTGCGTCAGGCCCTAACTGCTGGGCTCACCAACTTTTCTTAGGGAGCCCAGTGATGCTTTGGCACTCCTCTTAGGATCCCATCTCCATGGGGATGTGGGCCTTCTGCTCTGAGGTCCCAACGGCTGGGTTGTTCACATTTTCATGATGTGGGCTCTCTGGTGTTAGTTCACAGAAGCCTGGATCCCATAGCCTCTGTGCTCTTGGCTGCCTGCTGGGAGGTTCCAACTGCTGGATTCCTCACTTTTTTAATTTTTTGGGCCCTCTGTTGTGAGGATCCTCCTGCCTGCCTCACTCCCAGCCCCTTCGTGATGTGTGTCGTCTGGTTTGAGGCCACATGTGCTGGGTTCCTCACCTTTCGATGATGTGGGACCAATGGTCTTAGGAGACTCCTGCCTGGTTCACATCCCCTTGGTGATGTGGGCCCTCTGTTGAGAGTCTGATCCCGGCTGGGTTCCTCACCCATCTGTGAGGTAGGCCGTCTGATGTGAGGTCACTCTTGCCTGGCTTGCTCACCTCGCCTTGTGGACATGAGCCCTCTGGTGGCACTTGGAGCCTGCTGGGAGCCTCCTCTCCTCGGTGATGAGGGCCCTCTGGCATCAGGCCCTAACTGCTGGGCTCCCTACATTTTGTGATGTGCGCCCAGTGGTGCGAGGACACTCCAGCCAGGTTCACATCCCCATTGGGGTGTGGGCCTTCTGCTCTGAGGTCCCAAAGCCTGGGTTGCTCACAGTTTCATGATGTGGGCTCTCTGCTGTTAGTTCACTCCTGCCTGCATCCCATAGCTTCTGTGCTCTGGGCCGCCTGCTGGGAGGTTCCAACTGCTGGATTCCTCACCTTTCTTATTCTTTGGGCCCTCTGTTTTTAGGCTACTCCTGCCTGCCTCACTCCCATTCCCTTTGTGATATGTGTCCTCTGATTTGAGACCACATGTGCTGGGTTCCGCACCTTTCGATGATGTGACCCCACTGGAGGGAAGACAGTCCTGACTGGTTCCCATCCCCTTGCTGATGTGGGCCCTCAGGTGAGAGTCTGATCCTGGCTGGGTTCCTCACCCTTCTGTGAGGTGGGCCCTCTGCTGTGAGGTCAATCATGCCTGTCTGGCACACGTCACCTTGGCGACGTGGGCCCTCTGGTGGCAGTTGGAGTGTGCTGGGATCCTCCTCCCCTCGGTGATGAGGGCCCTCTTGCCTTAGGCCATAACTGCTGGGCTCCCCACATTTTCTGATGTGCGCCAAGTGAGTGAGGAGACTCTTGCCAGGTTCCCATCCCCATGGCGATATGGGCCTTCTGCTCTGAGGTCAAAACGGCTGGCTTGCTCACAGTACCATGATGTGGGCCCTCTGCTGTGAGTTCACTCCGGCAAGGATCCCTTATCATCGGTGCTCTGAGCCGCCTGCTGGGAGGTTCCAACTGCTGGATTCCTCAACTTTTTTATTCTATGTGCCC
Organism: Leucopleurus acutus; assembly: GCF_964270905.1. Lineage (NCBI taxonomy): Eukaryota > Metazoa > Chordata > Mammalia > Artiodactyla > Delphinidae > Leucopleurus > Leucopleurus acutus. The sequence goes on from NW_028139180.1 coordinate 787,982, forward strand.
TCTGTTGTGAGGCTCCTCCTGCCTGCCTCACTGCCAGCCCCTTGGTGATGACTGTCCTATGGCTTGAGGTCACATGTGCTGCGTTCCTCACCTTTCGATGATGTGACCCCACTCGTGTGAGGACACTCCTGCCTGGTTCCCATCCCCTTGGTGAGGTGGGCCCTCTGGCGAGAGTCTAATCCTGGCTGGGTTCCTCAACGTTCTGTGAGGTAGGCCCTCTGCTGTGAGGTCACTCCTGCCTGGCTGGCACACGTCACCTTGGAGACGTGAGCCCTCTGGTGGCAGTTGGAGCGTGCAGGGCGCCTCCTCCTCTCGGTGATGACGGCCCTCTGGCGTCAGGCCCTAAATGGTGGGCTCCCCACATTTTCTGATGTGCGCCCAGTGGTGCGAGGACACTCCAGCCAGGTTCCCATTCCCATGGGGATGTGGTCCTTCTGCGCTGAGGTCTCAACTCCTGGGTTGCTCACAGTTTTGTGATGTGGGCCCTCTGCTGTGAGTTCACTGTGGCCTGGATCCCATAGCCTCGCTGTTCTGGGCCGCCTGCTGGAAGGTCTAAATGCTGGAATCCTCACGTTTTTTATATTATGTGCCCTGTGTTGTGAGGCTACTCCTGCCTGCCTCACTCCAAGGCCCTTGGTGATGTGGGTCCTCTGGTTTGAGGACACATGTGCTGGGTTCCTCACCTTAAGATGATGAGGCCCCACTGGTGTGAGGATAATCCTGACTGGGTCCCATCCCCTTTGTGATGTGGGCCCTCTGGTGAGAGTCTGATCCTGGCTGGGTTCCTCACCCATCTGTGAGGTGGGCCCTCTACTATCAGGTAACTCTTGCCTGGGTTGCTCACCTCGCCTTGTTGACATGAGCCCTCTGGTGGCAATTGGACCCTGCTGGGAGCCTCCTCAGCTCTGTGATGAGGGCCCTCTGACGTCAGGCCCTAACTGCTGGGCTCCCCAACTTTTCTTAGTGAGCCCAGTGTTGCTCAAGCACTCCTCTTAGGTTCCCATCCCCATGGGGATGTGGGCCTTCTGCTCTGAGGTTCCAACGGCTGGGTTGATCACAATTTCATGATGTGAGCTCTCTGGTGTTAGTTCACTGTGGCCTGGATCCCATAGCCTCTGTGGTCTTGGCTGCCTGCTGGGAGGTTCCAACTGCTCGATTCCTCAACTTTTGTATTCTATGGGTCCTGTGTTGTGATGCTCCTCCTGCCTGCCTCACTCGCAACCCCTTCGTGATGTGGGTCTTCTGGTTTGAGGCCACATGTGCTGGGTTAGGCAACTTTCAATGATGTGGCCCCACTGGTGTGAGGACACTCCTGCCTGGTTCCCATCCCCTTGGTGATGTGGGCCTTCTGGTGACAGTCTTATCCTGGCTGAGTTCCTCACTCTTCTGTGAGGTAGGCCCTCTGCTGTGAGGTCAATCCTGCCTGACTTGCACACATCACCTTGGCGACGTGGGCCCTCTGTTGGCACATGGAACCTGCTGGGAGCCTCCTGCCCTCGGTGATGATGGCCCTCTAGCATCAGGCTCTAACTGCTGGGCTCCCCACGTTTTCTGATGTGAGCCCAGTGATGCCAGGACACTCCTGTCAGGTTCCCATCCCCATGGGGATGTGGGCTTTCTGCTCTGAGGTCCCAATGCCTGGGTTGCTCACAGTTTCATGATGTGGGCTCTCTGGTGTTAGTTAACTCCTGCCTGCATCCCATAGCTTCTGTGCTCTCGGCCGCCTGCTGGGAGGTTCCAAATGCTGGATTCCTCACTTTTTTTATTCTTTGGGCCCTCTGTTTTTAGGCTACTCCTACCTGCCTCACTCCCATCCCCTTTGTGATGTATGTCCTCTGATATGAGGCCACATGTGCTGGGTTCCTCACCTTTCGATGATGTGGTCCCACTGGTGGGAGGACAGTCCTGACTGGTTCCCATCCCCTTGGTGTTGTGGGCCCTCTGGTGAGAGTCTCATCCTGCCTCGGTTCCTCACCCTTCTGTGAGATAGGCCCTCTGCTGTGAGGTCACTACTGCCTGGCTGGTGCATGCCACCTTGTAGACGTGGGCCCTCTGTTGGCAGTTGGAACCTGCTGGGAGTCTCCTCCCCTCAGTTATGAGGGCCCCCTGGCATCAGGCCCTAACTGCTGGGCTCCTAACATTTTCTGATATGTGCTAAGTGGTGCAAAGCCACTCCTGCCAGGTTCCCATCCCAATGGGGATGTGGGCCTTCTGTTCTGAGGTCCCAACAGCTGGGCTGCTCACAGGTTCATGATGTGGGCCCTCTGCTGTGAGTTCACTGCGGCCTGGATCCCATAGCCTCGGTGCTCTGGGCCACTTGCTGGGAGGTTCCAACTGCTGGATTCCTCAACTTTTATATTCTATGGACCCTGTGTTGTGAGGCCAGTCCTGCCAGCCTCATTCCGAACCCCTTGGTGATGTGGTTCCTCTGGTTTGAGGACACATGTGCTGGGATCCTCACCTTTCGATGATGTTGTCCCACTGGTGTGGGGACACTCCTGCCTGGTTCCCATCCCCTTGGTGATGTGGGCCCTCTGGTGAGAGTCTGATCCTGGCTGTGTTCCTCACCCTTCTGTGAGGTGGGTCCTCTGCTGTGAGGTCACTCCTGCCAGGCTGGCACACATGGCCTTGGCGACGTTGGCCCTCTGGTGGCAGCTGGAGCCTGCTGGGAGCCTCCTCCTCTCGGTGATGAGTGCCCTCTAGCGTCAGGCCCTAACTTCTGAGCACCCCACGTTTTCTGATGTGAGCCCAGTGATGCCAGGACACTCCTGTCATGTTCCCATCACCATGGGGATGTGGGCCTTCTGCTCTGAGGTCCCAATGTCTGGGTTGCTCACAGTTTCATGATGTGGGCTGTCTGGTGTTAGTTCACTCTGGCCTGGTTCCTCTAGCCTCTGTGCTCTGGGCCGCCTGCTGGGAGGTTCCAACTGCTGGATTCCTCACCTTTCTTATTTTTGGGCCCTCTGTTATGAGGCTCCTCCTGCCTGCCTCACTCCCAGCCCCTTGGTGATGGGTGTCCTATGGTTTGAAGCCACATGTTCTGGGTTCCTCACCTTTAGATGATGTGGCCCTACTCATGTGAGGACACTCCTGCCTGGTTCCAATCCATTTGGTGATGTGGGCCCTCTGGTGCGAGTCTGATCCTGACTGGGTTCGTCACACTTCTCTGAGGTGGACCCTCTGCTGTGAGGTCATTCGTGCCTGGTTGGCACACATCGCCTTGGCGATGTCAGCCCTCTGGTGGCAGTTGGAGCCTGCTGGGAGCCTCCTTCCCTTGGTGATGAGGGTCCTCTGGCGCCAGGCCCTAACTGCTGGTCGCCCAAAATTTTCTGATACGTTCTCAGTGGTGCGAGGACACTCCTACCAGAATTCCATCCCCATGGGGATGTGGGCCTCCTGCTCTGAGGTCCCAATGGCTGGGTTGCTCAGTTTCATGACATGGGCCCTCTTCTGTGAGTTCACTGTGGCCTGGATCCCATAGCCTCGGTGCTCTGGGCCGCCTGCTGGGAGGTTCCAACTGCTGGATTCCTCACTTTTTTATTCTATGTGCCCAGTGTTGTGAGGCTACTCCTGCCTGCCTCACTCCGAGGTCCTTGGTGATGTGGGTCCTCTGGTTTGAGGACACATGTGCTGAGTACCTCAGCTTTCGATGATGTGGCCCCACTGATGTGAAGACACTCCTGCCTGGTTCCCATCCCCTTGGTGATGTGGGCCCTCTGGTGAGAGTCTGATGTTGGCTGGGTTTCTCACCCTTCTGTGAGGTGGGACCTCTGCTGTGAGGTAACTCCTGCCTGGCATGCTAACGTTGCCTTGGCAATGTGAGCCCTCAGGTGGCAGTTGGAGCCTGCTGGGAATCTCCTCCCCTCAGTTATGAGAGCTCTGGATAAAACACATATGCCCTTTTTTGCCAAGTGCATTATTTTCCAAGTTCTGTCTCTTTTCCTATGCTTTAAGAGCTACTCCCGTGTACGTTTTGAAATCAATTTCCAGCAATTCTGCCCTGCATTCAAGTCCTCTTCGCAGCCTTACTTCAGCATAATTTTGGATGATAGCTGTCATTTATAACTCCGAAGGTTTCTGAATTACAGTGCCCCTGAGCTCCTTTCTTCAACTCGCTTTCTTGTGAGCTGGCCGCAACACCGCAGGAACTCCTCAGGCCCTAATTTAGTTCCAGCATGGCACGCGGAACCTTTGGTTAATTCCTCTTCCTGGTGGGAAATGAGAGTTAAATTTGCCCGTCCGGACACCTCCACCTAGTCTCTCATTGGTTCTCCCTATTCCTGTTCATTTTCCACAGAAATTGCAAACTGGGCCAAACAGGAGGTTAAAGGCACTGACTCTCCAAGTGGGGAGAGTGTTAGTAAAGCGTCTGGAATGTTGCAACCGAGTACCAGGGGACGAAAACTGAGACACATTTGAACACGTTTCCCGATCACACGGTGGATCATACTCTGGGTTCCACATGCATGTTTTAGCTGAAGGAAGAATCCCTTAAACATGGAGAGTTGAGACCCATGGAATGGGTACCATGCAATATGACTTCAAAGGGTCTGCATTTGCTCACCGAACCTCACCAATCCTATCACTGCTGTGTTTATGCCACTGTACACACGCTTGATTCTCTTTCGGAGACATATAAATCCATAGGTTTTAAGATTCTTACTAGTCAGGTAGATTCTTAGGCGTTTAATATGGATTGTTGAGTCCACTTCGTTGAGCAAGGAGTAGCTCTTGTCTATTACATATTTGGCTTATGGAACGGTATCTGTGCTCATTTCAATCTCTGGTTTTATGCAGCACCCCAACTCACCCGTCCCCTTAAGCAAGCATAAGTTGGTTTTCTACATTTGACACCCTGTTCTGTTTTGTAATTCAGTTCTTGTGTAGCCAAGTTTACATTCCTTGTATTAATGATATCTTATGATGTTTCATTTTATGTGTGACTAATTTCACTTAGAATCATCGTACCTGAATCCACTCATTATGCTGCTACGGGCCTGATGACATAGATTTCATTGCTGAGTGATATTGCATTGTACATAAGTACCACAACTTCTTTATCCATTTTTCGCTTTCTGCGATATTGAACTTGTACCGTAAACGAGGTTCTTATAAACAGAGCCGTCCCAAACTTTGGGGTGGCTGTGTCTTTTTGATTTTAATTTCCCTAAGCTATAGGACCATAAGTGGAAGTGCCCTAGGCTCTGTTGCTTTGTTTTTTGGATGTTTCAGGAAACACCATACACTTCTCCAGAGTGGCTGCTGGCAATTTACATCCCGCCCATCAGCATAACAAGGCTCCCAGTTCTCAATGGCCTGTCCTGCCTTTCTGGATTTTACACTTTTTTCAGATGGCCCTTTTGACCGGGGGACAGTGAGACTTCATTGTAGTGCAGATTTCCTTTGCAAGCTTGCTTGGTTGGCCAAAAAGGGCGTATGCGTTTTTCCCTGAATATATTCAGGAAAAAACGCATACGCCCTTTTTGGCCAAGTGTATCATTGTGGACGTTCTGCCTCTTTTCCTATGCTTTACATGCAATTCCAGTCTACCTCCTGAAATCGGTTTCCTGCAATTCTGCCCCGCTTTCAACTCCTCTTGGCAGCCTTACTTCAATATATTTTTGGAAGATAGCTGTCATTTATAACTCTGCAGGTTTGTGAATTACAGTGCCCCTGAGCTTCTTTCTTCAACTCGCTTTCTTGTGAGCTGGCCGCAACATCGCAGGATTGCTTCAGGCCCTAGTTTGGTTCCGGCACGGCATGCTGCGCCTTTGGTTAATTCCTCTTACAGGTGGGAAATGAGAGTTAAATTTGCCCGTCCAGACACCTCCACCTAGTCTCTCATTGGTTCTCCCTATTCCTGTTCATTTTCCACAGAAATTGCAAACTGGGCCAAACAGGAGGTTAAAGGCACTGACTCTCCAAGTGGGGAGAGTGTTAGTAAAGCGTCTGGAATGTTGCACCCGAGTACCAGGGGACAAAAACTGAGACACATTTGAACACGTTTTCCGACCACATGGTGGATCATACTCTGGGTTCCACATGCATGTTTTAGCTGAAGGAAGAATCCCTTAAACATGGAGAGTTGAGACCCATGGAATGGGTACCATGCAATATGACTTCAAAGGGTCTGCATTTGCTCACCGAACCTCACCAATCCTATCACTGCTGCGTTTATGCCGCTGTACACACGCTTGATTCTCTTTTGGAGACATATAAATCCATAGGTTTTAAGATTCTTACTAGTCATGTATATTCTTAGGTGTTTAATATGGGGTGTTGAGTCCACTTCGTTGAGCAAGGAGTGGCTCTTGTCTATTACATATTTGGCTTATGGAACGGTATCTGTGCTAATTTCAATCTCTGGTTTGATGCAGCACCCCAACTCACCTTTCCCCTTAAGCAAGCATAAGTTGGTTTTCTACATTTGACACCCTGTTCTGTTTTGTAATTCAGTTCTTGTGTAGCCAAGTTTACATTCCGTGTAGTAGTGATATCTTATGATGTTTCTTTTTCTGTGTGACTTATTTCACTTAGAATCATCGTACCTGAATCCACTCATTATGCTGCTACGGGCCTGATGACATAGATTTCATTGCTGAGTGATATTGCATTGTACGTAAGTACCACAACTTCTTTATCCATTTTTCGCTTTCTGTGATATTGAACTTGTACCGTAAACGAGGTTCTTATAAACAGAGCCGTCCCAAACTTTGGGGTGGCTGTGTCTTTTTGATTTTAATTTCCCTAAGCTATAGGACCATAAGTGGAAGTGCCCTAGGCTCTGTTGCTTTGTTTTTTGGATGTTTCAGGAAACACCATACACTTCTCCAGAGTGGCTGCTGGCAATTTACATCCCGCCCATCAGCATAACTAGGCTCCCAGTTCTCCATGGCCTGTCCTGCCTTTCTGGATTTTACACTTTTTACAGATGGCCCTTTTGACCAGGGGGCAGTGAGACTTCATTGTAGTGCAGATTTCCTTTGCAAGCTTGCTTGGTTGGCCAAAAAGGGCGTATGCGTTTTTTTCCTGAATAGATTCAGGAAAAAACGCATACGCCCTTTTTGGCCAAGTGCATCATTGTGGACGTTCTGCCTCTTTTCCTATGCTTTACATGCAATTCCAGTGTACCTCCTGAAATCGGTTTCCTGCAATTCTGTCCCGCTTTCAACTCCTCTTGGTAGCCTAACTTCAATATATTTTTGGAAGATAGCTGTCATTTATAACTCTGCAGGTTTGTGAATTACAGTGCCCCTGAGCTCCTTTCTTCAACTCGCTTTCTTGTGAGCTGGCCGCAACACCGCAGGATTGCTTTAGGCCCTAGTTTGGTTCCGGCACGGCATGCTGAGCCTTTGGTTAATTCCTCTTCCTGGTGGGAAATGAGAGTTAAATTTGCCAGTCCAGACACCTCCACCTAGTCTCTCATTGGTTCTCCCTATTCCTGTTCATTTTCCACAGAAATTGCAAACTGGGCCAAACAGGAGGTTAAAGGCACTGACTCTCCAAGTGGGGAGAGTGTTAGTAAAGCGTCTGGAATGTTGCACCCGAGTACCAGGGGACGAAAACTGAGACACATTTGAACACGTTTTCCGATCACACGGTGGATCATACTCTAGGTTCCACATGCATGTTTTAGCTGAAGGAAGAATCCCTTAAACCTGGAGAGTTGAGACCCATGGAATGGGTACCATGCAATATGACTTGAAAGGGTCTGCATTTGCTCACCAAACCTCACCAGTCCTATCACTGCTGCGTTTATGCCGCTGTACACATGCTTGATTCTCTTTCGGAGACTTATAAATCCATAGGTTTTAAGATTCTTACTAGTCATGTATATTCTTAGGTTTTTAATATGGGGTGTTGAGTCCACTTCGTTGAGCAAGGAGTAGCTCTTGTCTATTACATATTTGGCTTATGGAACGGTATCTGTGCTAATTTCAATCTCTGGTTTTATGCAGCACCCCAACTCACCTTTCCCCTTAAGCAAGCATAAGTTGGTTTTCTACATTTGACACCCTGTTCTGTTTTGTAATTCAGTTCTTGTGTAGCCAAGTTTACATTCCGTGTAGTAGTGATATCTTATGATGTTTCTTTTTCTGTGTGACTTATTTCACTTAGAATCATCGTACCTGAATCCACTCATTATGCTGCTATGGGCCTGATGACATAGATTTCATTGCTGAGTGATATTGCATTGTACATAAGTACCACAACTTCTTTATCCATTTTTCGCTTTCTGTGATATTGAACTTGTACCGTAAACGAGGTTCTTGTAAACAGAGCCGTCCCAAACTTTGGGGTGGCTGTGTCTTTTTGATTTTAATTTCCCTAAGCTATAGGACCATAAGTGGAAGTGCCCTAGGCTCTGTTGCTTTGTTTTTTGGATGTTTCAGGAAACACCATACACTTCTCCAGAGTGGCTGCTGGCAATTTACATCCCGCCCATCAGCATAACAAGGCTCTCAGTTCTCCATGGCCTGTCCTGCCTTTTTGGATTTTACACTTTTTACAGATGGCCCTTTTGACCAGGGGGCAGTGAGACTTCATTGTAGTGCAGATTTCCTTTGCAAGCTTGCTTGGTTGGCCAAAAAGGGCGTATGCGTTTTTTTCCTGAATAGATTCAGGAAAAAACGTATACGCCCTTTTTGGCCAAGTGCATCATTGTGGACGTTCTGCCTCTTTTCCTATGCTTTACATGCAATTCCAGTCTACATCCTGAAATCGGTTTCCTGCAATTCTGCTCCGCTTTCAAGTCCTCTTGACAGCCTAACTTCAATATATTTTTGGAAGATAGCTGTCATTTATAACTCTGCAGGTTTGTGAATTACAGTGCCCCTTAGCTCCTTTCTTCAACTCGCTTTCTTGTGAGATGGCCGAAACACCGCAGGATTGCTTCAGGCCCTCGTTTGATTCCGGCACGGCATGCTGAGCCTTTGGTTAATTCCTCTTCCTGGTGGGAAATGAGAGTTAAATTTGCCCGTCCAGACACCTCCACCTAGTCTCTCATTGGTTCTCCCTACTCCTGTTTATTTTCCACAGAAATTGCAAACTGGGCCAAACAGGAGGTTTTAGGCACTGACTCTCCAAGTGGGGAGAGCGTTAGTAAAGCGTCTGGAATGTTGCACCCGAGTACCAGGGGACGAAAACTGAGACACATTTGAACACGTTTCCCGATCACACAGTGGATGATACTCTGGGTTCCACAGGCATGTTTTAGCTGAAGGAAGAATCCCTTAAACATGGAGAGTTGAGACCCATGGAATGGGTACCATGCAATATGACTTCAAAGGGTCTGCATTTGCTCACCGAACCTCAACAGTCCTATCACTGCTGCGTTTATGCCGCTGTACACACGCTTGATTCCCTTTCGGAGACATATAAATCCATAGGTTTTAAGATTCTTACTAGTCATGTATATTCTTAGGCGTTTAACATGGGGTGTTGAGTCCACTTCGTTGAGCAAGGAGTAGCTCTTGTCTATTACATATTTGGCTTATGGAACGGTATCTGTGCTCATTTCAATCTCTGGTTTTATGCAGCACCCCAACTCACCTTTCCCCTTAAGCAAGCATAAGTTGGTTTTCTCCATTTGACACCCTGTTCTGTTTTGTAATTCAGTTCTTGTGAAGCGAAGTTTACATTCCGTGTAGTAGTGATATCTTATGATGTTCCTTTTTCTGTGTGACTTATTTCACTTAGAATCATCGTACCTGAATCCACTCATTATGCTGCTACGGGCCTGATGACATAGATTTCATTGCTGAGTGATATTGCATTGTACGTAAGTACCACAACTTCTTTATCCATTTTTCGCTTTCTGTGATATTGAACTTGTACCGTAAACGAGTTTCTTGTAAACAGAGCCGTCCCAAACTTTGGGGTGGCTGTGTCTTTTTGATTTTAATTTCCCTAAGCTATAGGACCATAAGTGGAAGTGCCCTAGGCTCTGTTGCTTTGTTTTTTAGATGTTTCAGGAAACACCATACACTTCTCCAGAGTGGCTGCTGGCAATTTTCATCCCGCCCATCAGCATAACAAGGCTCCCAGTTCTCCATGGCCTGTCCTGCCTTTCTGGATTTTACACTTTTTTCAGATGGCCCTTTTGACCGGGGGGAAGTGAGACTTCATTGTAGTGCAGATTTCCTTTGCAAGCTTGCTTGGTTGGCCAAAAAGGGCGTATGCGTTTTTTTCCTGAATATATTCAGGAAAAAACGCATAAGCCCTTTTTGGCCAAGTGCATCATTGTGGACGTTCTGCCTCTTTTCCTATGCTTTACATGCAATTCCAGTCTACCTCCTGAAATCTGTTTCCTGCAATTCTGCCCGCTTTCAACTCCTCTTGGCAGCCTTACTTCAATATATTTTTGGAAGATAGCTGTCATTTAAAACTCTGCAGGTTTGTGAATTACAGTGCCCCTGAGCTCCTTTCTTCAACTCGCTTTCTTGTGAGCTGGCTGCAACACCGCAGTATTGCTTCAGGCCCTAGTTTGGTTCCGGCACGGCATGCTGAGCCTTTGGTTAATTCCTCTTCCTGGTGGGAAATGAGAGTTAAATTTGCCAGTCCAGACACCTCCACCTAGTCTCTCATTGGTTCTCCCTATTCCTGTTCATTTTCCACAGAAATTGCAAACTGGGCCAAACAGGAGGTTAAAGGCACTGATTCTCCAAGTGGGGAGAGTGTTAGTAAAGCGTCTGGAATGTTGCACCCGAGTACTAGGGGACGAAAACTGAGACACATTTGAACACGTTTCCCGATCACACGGTGGTTCATACTCTGTGTTCCACATGCATGTTTTAGCTGAAGGAAGAATCCCTTAAACATGGAGAGTTGAGACCCGTGGAATGGGTACCATGCAATATGACTTCAATGGGTCTGCATTTGCTCACCGAACCTCACCAGTCCTATCACTGCTGCGTTTATGCCACTGTACACACGCTTGATTCTCTTTCGGAGACATATAAATTCATAGGTTTTAAGATTCTTACTAGTCAGGTATATTCTTAGGCGTTTAATATGGGGTGTTGAGTCCACTTCGTTGAGCAAGGAGTAGCTCTTGTCTATAACATATTTGGATTATGGAACGGTATCTGTGTTAATTTCAATCTCTGGTTTTATGCAACACCCCAACTCACCTTTCCCCTTAAGCAAGCATAAGTTGGTTTTCTACATTTGACACCCTGTTCTGTTTTGTAATTCACTTCCTGTGTAGCCAAGTTTACATTCCGTGTAGTAGTGATATCTTATGATGTTTCTTTTTCTGTGTGACTTATTTCACTTAGAATCATCGTACCTGAATCCACTCATTATGCTGCTATGGGCCTGATGACATAGATTTCATTGCTGAGTGATATTGCATTGTACGTAAGTACCACAACTTCTTTATCCATTTATCGCTTTGTGTGATATTGAACTTGTACCGTAAAAGAGGTTCTTGTAAACAGAGCCGTCCCAATCTTTGGGGTGGCTGTGTCTTTTTGATTTTAATTTCCCTAAGCTATAGGACCATAAGTGGAAGTGCCCTAGGCTCTGTTGCTTTGTTTTTTGGATGTTTCAGGAAACACCATACACTTCTCCAGAGTGGCTGCTGGCAATTTACATCCCGCCCATCAGCATAACTATGCTCCCAGTTCTCCATGGCCTGTCCTGCCTTTCTGGATTTTACACTTTTTTCAGATGGCCCTTTTGACCGGGGGGCAGTGAGACTTCATTGTAGTGCAGATTTCCTTTGCAAGCTTGCTTGTTTGGCCAAAAAGGGCGTATGCGTTTTTTCCTGAATATATTCAGGAAACAACGCATACGCCCTTTTTGGCCAAGTGCATCATTGTGGACGTTCTGCCTCTTTTCCTATGCTTTACATGCAATTCCAGTCTACCTCCTGAAATCGGTTTCCTGCAATTTTGCCCTGCTTTCAACTCCTCTTGGCATCCTAATTCAATATATTTTTGGAAGATAGCTGTCATTTATAACTCTGCAGGTTTGTGAATTACAGTGCCCCTGAGCTCCTTTCTTCAACTCGCTTTCTTGTGAGCTGGCCGCAACACCGCAGGATTGCTTCAGGCCCTAGTTTTGTTCTGGCACGGCATGCTGAGCCTTTGGTTAATTCCTCTTCCTGGTGGGAAATGAGAGTTAAATTGGCCCGTCCGTACACCTCCACCTAATCTCTCATTGGTTCTCCCTATTCCTGTTCATCTTCCGCAGAAATTGCTAACTGGGCCAAACAGGAGGTTAAAGGCACTGACTCTCCAAGTGGGGAGAGTGTTAGTAAAGCGTCTGGAATGTTGCACCCGAGTACCAGGGGACGAAAACTGAGACACATTTGAACACGTTTTCCGACCACATGGTGGATCATACTCTGGGTTCCACATGCATGTTTTAGCTGAAGGAAGAATCCCTTAAACATGGAGAGTTGAGACCCATGGAATGGGTACCATGCAATATGACTTCAAAGGGTCTGCATTTGCTCACCGAACCTCACAATCCTATCACTGCTGCGTTTATGCCGCTGTACACATGCTTGATTCTCTTTCGGAGACATATAAATCCATAGGTTTTAAGATTCTTACTAGTAAGGTAGATTCTTACTAGTCAGGTATATTCTTAGGCGTTTAATATGGGGTGTTGAGTCCACTTCGTTGAGCAAGGAGTAGCTCTTGTCTATTACATATTTGGCTTATGGAACGGTATCTGTGCTCATTTCAATCTCTGGTTTTATGCAGCACCCCAACTCACCCGTCCCCTTAAGCAAGCATAAGTTGGTTTTCTACATTTGACACCCTGTTCTGTTTTGTAATTCACTTCTTGTGTAGCCAAGTTTACATTCCGTGTATTAGTGATATCTTATGATGTTTCTTTTTCTGTGTGACTAATTTCACTTAGAATCATCGTACCTGAATCCACTCATTATGCTGCTACGGGCCTGATGACATAGATTTCATTGCTGAGTGATATTGCATTGTACGTAAGTACCACAGTTTCTTTATCCATTTTTCGCTTTCTGTGATATTGAACTTGTACCGTAAACGAGGTTCTTGTAAACAGAGCCGTCCCAAAATTTGGGGTGGCTGTGTCTTTTTTATTTTAATTTCCCTAAGCTATAGGACCATAAGTGGAAGTGCCCTAGGCTCTGTTGCTTTGTTTTTTGGATGTTTCAGGAAACACCATACATTTCTCCAGAGTGGCTGCTGGCAATTTACATCCCGCCCATCAGCATAACTAGGCTCCCAGTTCTCCATGGCCTGTCCTGCCTTTCTGGATTTTACACTTTTTTCAGATGGCCCTTTTGACCGGGGGGCAGTGAGACTTCATTGTAGTGCAGATTTCCTTTGCAAGCTTGCTTGTTTGGCCAAAAAGGGCGTATGCGTTTTTTCTTGAATATATTCAGGAAAAAACGCATACGCCCTTTTTGGCCAAGTGCATCATTGTGGACGTTCTGCCTCTTTTCCTATGCTTTACATGCAATTCCAGTCTACCTCCTGAAATCGGTTTCCTGCAATTCTGCCCCCCTTTCAACTCCTCTTGGCATCCTAATTCAATATATTTTTGGAAGATAGCTGTCATTTATAACTCTGCAGGTTTTTGAATTACAGTGCCCCTGAGCTCTTTTCTTCAACTCGCTTTCTTGTGAGCTGGCCGCAACACCGCAGGATTGCTTCAGGCCCTAGTTTGGTTCCGGCACGGCATGCTGAGCCTTTGGTTAATTCCTCTTCCTGGTGGGAAATGAGAGTTAAATTGGCCCGTCCGGACACCTCCACCTAATCTCTCATTGGTTCTCCCTATTCCTGTTCATCTTCCGCAGAAATTGCTAACTGGGCCAAACAGGAGGTTAAAGGCACTGACTCTCCAAGTGGGGAGAGTGTTAGTAAAGCGTCTGGAATGTTGCACCCGAGTACCAGGGGACGAAAACTGAGACACATTTGAACACGTTTTCCGACCACATGGTGGATCATACTCTGGGTTCCACATGCATGTTTTAGCTGAAGGAAGAATCCCTTAAACATGGAGAGTTGAGACCCATGGAATGGGTACCATACAATATGACTTCAAAGGGTCTGCATTTGCTCACCGAACCTCACCAATCCTATCACTGCTGCGTTTATGCCGCTGTACACACGCTTGATTCTCTTTCGGAGACATATAAATCCATAGGTTTTAAGATTCTTACTAGTCAGGTAGATTCTTACTAGTCAGGTATATTCTTAGGCGTTTAATATGGGGTGTTGAGTCCACTTCGTTGAGCAAGGAGTAGCTCTTGTCTATTACATATTTGGCTTATGGAACGGTATCTGTGCTCATTTCAATCTCTGGTTTTATGCAGCACCCCAACTCACCTTTCCCCTTAAGCAAGCATAAGTTGGTTTTCTACATTTGACACCCTGTTCTGTTTTGTAATTCAGTTCTTGTGTAGCCAAGTTTACATTCCGTGTAGTAGTGATAACATATGATGTTCCTTTTTCTGTGTGACTTATTTCACTTAGAATCATTGTACCTGAATCCACTCATTATGCTGCTATGGGCCTGATGACATAGATTTCATTGCTGAGTGATATTGCATTGTACGTAAGTACCACAACTTCTTTATCCATTTTTCGCTTTCTGTGATATTGAACTTGTACGGTAAACGGGGTTCTTGTAAACAGAGCCCTCCCAAACTTTGGGGTGGCTGTGTCTTTTTGATTTTAATTTCCCTAAGCTATAGGACCATAAGTGGAAGTGCCCTAGGCTCTGTTGCTTTGTTTTTTGGATGTTTCAGGAAACACCATACACTTCTCCAGAGTGGCTGCTGGCAATTTACATCCCGCCCATCAGCATAACAAGGCTCCCAGTTCTCCATGGCCTGTCCTGCCTTTCTGGATTTTATACTTTTTTCAGATGGCCCTTTTGACCAGGGGGAAGTGAGACTTCATTGTAGTGCAGATTTCCTTTGCAAGCTTGCTTGGTTGGCCAAAAAGGGCGTATGCGTTTTTTCCTCAGGAAAAAACGCATACGCCCTTTTTGGCCAAGTGCATCATTGTGGACGTTCTGCCTCTTTTCCTATGCTTTACATGCAATTCCAGTCTACCTCCTGAAATCGGTTTTGTGCAATTCTGCCCCGCTTTCAACTCCTCTTGGCAGCCTTACTTCAATATATTTTTTGAAGATAGCTGTCATTTATAACTCTGCAGGTTTGTGAATTACAGTGTCCCTGAGCTCCTTTCTTCAACTCGCTTTCTTGTGAGCTGGCCGCAACACCGCAGGATTGCTTCTGGCCCTAGTGTGGTTCCGGCATGGCACGCTGAGCCTTTGGTTAATTCCTCTTCCTGGTCGGATATGAGAGTTAAATTTGCCCGTCCGGACACCTCCACCTAGTCTCTCATTGGTTCTCCCTATTCCTGTTCATTTTCCACAGAAATTGCAAACTGGGCCAAACAGGAGATTAAAGGCACTGACTCTCCAAGTTAGGAGAGTGTTAGTAAAGCATCTGGAATGTTGCACCCGAGTACCAGGGGACGAAAACTGAGACACATTTGAACACGTTTGCCTATCACACGGTGGATCATACTCTGGGTTCCACATGCATGTTTTAGCTGAAGGAAGAATCCCTTAAACCTGGAGAGTTTAGACCCATGGAATGGGTACCATGCAATATGACTTCAAAGGGTCTGCATTTGCTCACCGAACCTCACCAATCCTATCACTGCTGCGTTTATGCCGCTGTACACACGCTTGATTCACTTTCGGAGACATATAAATCCATAGGTTTTAAGATTCTTACTAGTCAGGTATATTGTTAGGCGTTTAATATGGGGTGTTGATTCCACTTCGTTGAGCAAGGAGTAGCTCTTGTCTATTACATATTTGGCTTATGGAACAGTACCTGTGCTAATTTCAATCTCTGGTTTTATGCAGCACCCCAACTCACCTTTCCCCTTAAGCAAGCATAAGTTGGTTTTCTACATTTGACACCCTGTTCTGTTTTGTAATTCAGTTCTTGTGTAGCCAAGTTTACATTCCGTGTAGTAGTGATATCTTATGATGTTTCTTTTTCTGTGTGACTTATTTCACTTAGAATCATCGTACCTGAATCCACTCATTATGCTGCTACGGGCCTGATGACATAGATTTCATTGCTGAGTGATATTGCATTGTACGTAAGTACCACAACTTCTTTATCCATTTTTTGCTTTCTGTGATATTGAACTTGTACCGTAAACGAGGTTCTTGTAAACAGAGCCGTCCCAAACTTTGGGGTGGCTGTGTCTTTTTGATTTTAATTTCCCTAAGCTATAGGACCATAAGTGGAAGTGCCCTAGGCTCTGTTGCTTTGTTTTTTGGATGTTTCAGGAAACACCATACACTTCTCCAGAGTGGCTGCTGGCAATTTACATCCCACCCTTCAGCATAAGAAGGCTCCTAGTTCTCCTTGGCCTGTCCTGCCTTTCTGGATTTTACACTTTTTTCGGATGGCCCTTTTGACCGGGGGGCAGTGAGACTTCATTGTAGTGCAGATTTCCTTTGCAAGCTTGCTTGGTTGGCCAAAAAGGGCGTATGCGTTTTTTCCTGAATATATTCAGGAAAAAACGCATACGCCCTTTTTGGCCAAGTGCATCATTGTGGACGTTCTGCCTCTTTTCCTATGCTTTACATGCAATTCCAGTCTACCTCCTGAAATTGGTTTCCTGCAATTCTGCCCGCTTTCAACTCCTCTTGGCAGCCTTACTTCAATATATTTTTGGAAGATAGCTGTCATTTAAATCTCTGCAGGTTTGTGAATTACAGTGCCCCTGAGCTCCTTTCTTCAACTCGCTTTCTTGTGAGCTGGCCCCAACACCGCAGGATTGCTTCAGGCCCTAGTTTTGTTCCGGCACGGCATGCTGAGCCTTTGGTTAATTCCTCTTCCTGGTGGGAAATGAGAGTTAAATTGGCCCGTCCGTACACCTCCACCTAATCTCTCATTGGTTCTCCCTATTCCTGTTCATCTTCCGCAGAAATTGCTAACTGGGCCAAACAGGAGGTTAAAGGCACTGACTCTCCAAGTGGGGAGAGTGTTAGTAAAGCGTCTGGAATGTTGCACCCGAGTACCAGGGGACGAAAACTGAGACACATTTGAACACGTTTTCCGACCACATGGTGGATCATACTCTGGGTTCCACATGCATGTTTTAGCTGAAGGAAGAATCCCTTAAACATGGAGAGTTGAGACCCATGGAATGGGTACCATGCAATATGACTTCAAAGGGTCTGCATTTGCTCACCGAACCTCACAATCCTATCACTGCTGCGTTTATGCCGCTGTACACATGCTTGATTCTCTTTCGGAGACATATAAATCCATAGGTTTTAAGATTCTTACTAGTAAGGTAGATTCTTACTAGTCAGGTATATTCTTAGGCGTTTAATATGGGGTGTTGAGTCCACTTCGTTGAGCAAGGAGTAGCTCTTGTCTATTACATATTTGGCTTATGGAACGGTATCTGTGCTCATTTCAATCTCTGGTTTTATGCAGCACCCCAACTCACCCGTCCCCTTAAGCAAGCATAAGTTGGTTTTCTACATTTGACACCCTGTTCTGTTTTGTAATTCAGTTCTTGTGTAGCCAAGTTTACATTCCATGTATTAGTGATATCTTATGATGTTTCATTTTCTGTGTGACTAATTTCACTTAGAATCATCGTACCTGAATCCACTCATTATGCTGCTACGGGCCTGATGACATAGATTTCATTGCTGAGTGATATTGCATTGTACGTAAGTACCACAATTTCTTTATCCATTTTTCGCTTTCTGTGATATTGAACTTGTACCTTAAACGAGGTTCTTGTAAACAGAGCCGTCCCAAACTTTGGGGTGGCTGTGTCTTTTTGATTTTAATTTCCCTAAGCTATAGGACCATAAGTGGAAGTGCCCTAGGCTCTGTTGCTTTGTTTTTTGGATGTTTCAGGAAACACCATACACTGCTCCAGAGTGGCTGCTGGCAATTTACATCCCGCCCATTAGCATAACAAGGCTCCCAGTTCTCAATGGCCTGTCCTGCCTTTCTGGATTTTACACTTTTTTCAGATGGCCCTTTTGACCGGGGGGCAGTGAGACTTCATTGTAGTGCAGATTTCATTTGCAAGCTTGCTTGGTTGGCCAAAAAGGGCGTATGCGTTTTTCCTGAATATATTCAGGAAAAAACGCATACGCCCTTTTTTGCCAAGTGTATCATTGTGGACGTTCTGCCTCTTTTCCTATGCTTTACATGCAATTCCAGTCTACCTCCTGAAATCGGTTTCCTGCAATTCTGCCCCGCTTTCAACTCCTCTTGGCAGCCTTACTTCAATATATTTTTGGAAGATAGCTGTCATTTATAACTCTGCAGGTTTGTGAATTACAGTGCCCCTGAGCTCCTTTCTTCAACTCGCTTTCTTGTGAGCTGGCCGCAACACCGCAGGATTGCTTCAGGCCCTAGTTTGGTTCCGGCACGGCATGCTGAGCCTTTGGTTTATTCCTCTTCCTGGTGGGAAATGAGAGTTAAATTTGCCCGTCCGGACACCTCCACCTAGTCTCTCATTGGTTCTCCCTATTCCTGTTCATTTTCCACAGAAATTGCAAACTGGGCCAAACAGGAGGTTAAAGGCACTGACTCTCCAAGTGGGGAGAGTGTTAGTAAAGCGTCTGGAATGTTGCACCCGAGTACCAGGGGACGAAAACTGAGACACATTTGAACACGTTTCCCGATCACACGGTGGATCATACTCTGGGTTCCACATGCATGTTTTAGCTGAAGGAAGAATCCATTAAACCTGGAGAGTTGAGACCCATGGAATGGGTACCATGCAATATGATTTCAAAGGGTCTGCATTTGCTCACCGAACCTCAGCAATCCTATCACTGCTGCGTTTATGCCGCTGTACACACGCTTGATTCTCTTTCCGAGATATATAAATCCATAGGTTTTAAGATTCTTACTAGTCAGATATATTCTTAGGCGTTTAATATGGGGTGTTGAGTCCACTTCGTTGAGCAAGGAGTAGCTCTTGTCTATTACATATTTGGCTTATGGAACGGTATCTGTGCTAATTTCAATCTCTGGTTTTATGCAGCACCCCAACTCACCCGTCCCCTTAAGCAAGCATAAGTTGGTTTTCTACATTTGACACCCTGTTCTGTTTTGTAATTCACTTCTTGTGTAGCCAAGTTTACATTCCGTGTATTAGTGATATCTTATGATGTTTCTTTTTCTGTGTGACTAATTTCACTTAGAATCATCGTACCTGAATCCACTCATTATGCTGCTACGGGCCTGATGACATAGATTTCATTGCTGAGTGATATTGCATTGTACGTAAGTACCACAGTTTCTTTATCCATTTTTCGCTTTCTGTGATATTGAACTTGTACCGTAAACGAGGTTCTTGTAAACAGAGCCGTCCCAAAATTTGGGGTGGCTGTGTCTTTTTTATTTTAATTTCCCTAAGCTATAGGACCATAAGTGGAAGTGCCCTAGGCTCTGTTGCTTTGTTTTTTGGATGTTTCAGGAAACACCATACATTTCTCCAGAGTGGCTGCTGGCAATTTACATCCCGCCCATCAGCATAACTAGGCTCCCAGTTCTCCATGGCCTGTCCTGCCTTTCTGGATTTTACACTTTTTTCAGATGGCCCTTTTGACCGGGGGGCAGTGAGACTTCATTGTAGTGCAGATTTCCTTTGCAAGCTTGCTTGTTTGGCCAAAAAGGGCGTATGCGTTTTTTCTTGAATATATTCAGGAAAAAACGCATACGCCCTTTTTGGCCAAGTGCATCATTGTGGACGTTCTGCCTCTTTTCCTATGCTTTACATGCAATTCCAGTCTACCTCCTGAAATCGGTTTCCTGCAATTCTGCCCCCCTTTCAACTCCTCTTGGCATCCTTACTTCAATATATTTTTGGAAGATAGCTGTCATTTATAACTCTGCAGGTTTTTGAATTACAGTGCCCCTGAGCTCTTTTCTTCAACTCGCTTTCTTGTGAGCTGGCCGCAACACCGCAGGATTGCTTCAGGCCCTAGTTTGGTTCCGGCACGGCATGCTGAGCCTTTGGTTAATTCCTCTTCCTGGTGGGAAATGAGAGTTAAATTGGCCCGTCCGGACACCTCCACCTAATCTCTCATTGGTTCTCCCTATTCCTGTTCATCTTCCGCAGAAATTGCTAACTGGGCCAAACAGGAGGTTAAAGGCACTGACTCTCCAAGTGGGGAGAGTGTTAGTAAAGCGTCTGGAATGTTGCACCCGAGTACCAGGGGACGAAAACTGAGACACATTTGAACACGTTTTCCGACCACATGGTGGATCATACTCTGGGTTCCACATGCATGTTTTAGCTGAAGGAAGAATCCCTTAAACATGGAGAGTTGAGACCCATGGAATGGGTACCATGCAATATGACTTCAAAGGGTCTGCATTTGCTCACCGAACCTCACCAATCCTATCACTGCTGCGTTTATGCCGCTGTACACACGCTTGATTCTCTTTCGGAGACATATAAATCCATAGGTTTTAAGATTCTTACTAGTCAGGTAGATTCTTACTAGTCAGGTATATTCTTAGGCGTTTAATATGGGGTGTTGAGTCCACTTCGTTGAGCAAGGAGTAGTTCTTGTCTATTACATATTTGGCTTATGGAACGGTATCTGTGCTCATTTCAATCTCTGGTTTTATGCAGCACCCCAACTCACCTTTCCCCTTAAGCAAGCATAAGTTGGTTTTCTACATTTGACACCCTGTTCTGTTTTGTAATTCAGTTCTTGTGTAGCCAAGTTTACATTCCGTGTAGTAGTGATAACATATGATGTTCCTTTTTCTGTGTGACTTATTTCACTTAGAATCATTGTACCTGAATCCACTCATTATGCTGCTATGGGCCTGATGACATAGATTTCATTGCTGAGTGATATTGCATTGTACGTAAGTACCACAACTTCTTTATCCATTTTTCGCTTTCTGTGATATTGAACTTGTACGGTAAATGGAGTTCTTGTAAACAGAGCCCTCCCAAACTTTGGGGTGGCTGTGTCTTTTTGATTTTAATTTCCCTAAGCTATAGGACCATAAGTGGAAGTGCCCTAGGCTCTGTTGCTTTGTTTTTTGGATGTTTCAGGAAACACCATACACTTCTCCAGAGTGGCTGCTGGCAATTTACATCCCGCCCATCAGCATAACAAGGCTCCCAGTTCTCCATGGCCTGTCCTGCCTTTCTGGATTTTATACTTTTTTCAGATGGCCCTTTTGACCAGGGGGAAGTGAGACTTCATTGTAGTGCAGATTTCCTTTGCAAGCTTGCTTGGTTGGCCAAAAAGTGCGTATGCGTTTTTTCCTCAGGAAAAAACACATACGCCCTTTTTGGCCAAGTGCATCATTGTGGACGTTCTGCCTCTTTTCCTATGCTTTACATGCAATTCCAGTCTACCTCCTGAAATCGGTTTTGTGCAATTCTGCCCCGCTTTCAACTCCTCTTGGCAGCCTTACTTCAATATATTTTTTGAAGATAGCTGTCATTTATAACTCTGCAGGTTTGTGAATTACAGTGTCCCTGAGCTCCTTTCTTCAACTCGCTTTCTTGTGAGCTGGCCGCAACACCGCAGGATTGCTTCTGGCCCTAGTGTGGTTCCGGCATGGCACGCTGAGCCTTTGGTTAATTCCTCTTCCTGGTCGGATATGAGAGTTAAATTTGCCCGTCCGGACACCTCCACCTAGTCTCTCATTGGTTCTCCCTATTCCTGTTCATTTTCCACAGAAATTGCAAACTGGGCCAAACAGGAGATTAAAGGCACTGACTCTCCAAGTGAGGAGAGTGTTAGTAAAGCGTCTGGAATGTTGCACCCGAGTACCAGGGGACGAAAACTGAGACACATTTGAACACGTTTGCCTATCACACGGTGGATCATACTCTGGGTTCCACATGCATGTTTTAGCTGAAGGAAGAATCCCTTAAACCTGGAGAGTTTAGACCCATGGAATGGGTACCATGCAATATGACTTCAAAGGGTCTGCATTTGCTCACCGAACCTCACCAATCCTATCACTGCTGCGTTTATGCCGCTGTACACACGCTTGATTCACTTTCGGAGACATATAAATCCATAGGTTTTAAGATTCTTACTAGTCAGGTATATTGTTAGGCGTTTAATATGGGGTGTTGAGTCCACTTCGTTGAGCAAGGAGTAGCTCTTGTCTATTACATATTTGGCTTATGGAACAGTACCTGTGCTAATTTCAATCTCTGGTTTTATGCAGCACCCCAACTCACCTTTCCCCTTAAGCAAGCATAAGTTGGTTTTCTACATTTGACACCCTGTTCTGTTTTGTAATTCAGTTCTTGTGTAGCCAAGTTTACATTCCGTGTAGTAGTGATATCTTATGATGTTTCTTTTTCTGTGTGACTTATTTCACTTAGAATCATCGTACCTGAATCCACTCATTATGCTGCTACGGGCCTGATGACATAGATTTCATTGCTGAGTGATATTGCATTGTACGTAAGTACCACAACTTCTTTATCCATTTTTCGCTTTCTGTGATATTGAACTTGTACCGTAAACGAGGTTCTTGTAAACAGAGCCGTCCCAAACTTTGGGGTGGCTGTGTCTTTTTGATTTTAATTTCCCTAAGCTATAGGACCATAAGTGGAAGTGCCCTAGGCTCTGTTGCTTTGTTTTTTGGATGTTTCAGGAAACACCATACACTTCTCCAGAGTGGCTGCTGGCAATTTACATCCCACCCTTCAGCATAAGAAGGCTCCTAGTTCTCCTTGGCCTGTCCTGCCTTTCTGGATTTTACACTTTTTTCGGATGGCCCTTTTGACCGGGGGGCAGTGAGACTTCATTGTAGTGCAGATTTCCTTTGCAAGCTTGCTTGGTTGGCCAAAAAGGGCGTATGCGTTTTTTCCTGAATATATTCAGGAAAAAACGCATACGACCTTTTTGGCCAAGTGCATCATTGTGGACGTTCTGCCTCTTTTCCTATGCTTTACATGCAATTCCAGTCTACCTCCTGAAATTGGTTTCCTGCAATTCTGCCCGCTTTCAACTCCTCTTGGCAGCCTTACTTCAATATATTTTTGGAAGATAGCTGTCATTTAAATCTCTGCAGGTTTGTGAATTACAGTGCCCCTGAGCTCCTTTCTTCAACTCGTTTCTTGTGAGCTGGCCGCAACACCGCAGGATTGCTTCAGGCCCAAGTTTGGTTCCGGCACGGCATGCTGAGCCTTTGGTTAATTCCTCTTCCTGGTGGGAAATGAGAGTTAAATTTGCCCGTCCGGACACCTCCAGCTAGTCTCTCATTGGTTCTCCCTATTCCTGTTCATTTTCCACAGAAATTGCAAACTGGGCCAAACAGGAGGTTAAAGGCACTGACTCTCCAAGTGGGGAGAGTGTTAGTAAAGCGTCTGGAATGTTGCACCCGAGTACCAGGGGACGAAAACTGAGACACATTTGAACACGTTTCCCGATCACACGGTGGATCATACTCTGGGTTCCATATGCATGTTTTAGCTGAAGGAAGAATCCCTTAAACATGGAGAGTTGAGACCCATGGAATGGGTACCATGCAATATGACTTCAAAGGGTCTGCATTTGCTCACCGAACCTCACCAGTCCTATCACTGCTGCGTTTATGCCGCTGTACACACGCTTGATTCTCTTTCGGAGACATATAAATCCATAGGTTTTAATATTCTTACTAGTCAGGTATATTGTTAGGCGTTTAATATGGAGTGTTGAGTCCACTTCGTTGAGCAAGGAGTAGCTCTTTTCTATTACATATTTGGCTTATGGAACGGTATCTGTGCTAATTTCAATCTCTGGTTTTATGCAGCACCCCAACTCACCTTTCCCCTTAAGCAAGCATAAGTTGGTTTTCTACATTTGACACCCTGTTCTGTTTTGTAATTCAGTTCCTGTGTAGCCAAGTTTACATTCCGTGTAGTAGTGATATTTTATGATGTTTCTTTTTCTGTGTGACTTATTTCACTTAGAATCATCGTACCTGAATCCACTCATTATGCTGCTACGGGCCTGATGACATAGATTTCATTGCTGAGTGATATTGCATTGTACGTAAGTACCACAACTTCTTTATCCATTTTTCGCTTTCTGTGATATTGAACTTGTACCGTAAACGAGGTTCTTGTAAACAGAGCCGTCCCAAACATTGGGGTGGCTGTGTCTTTTTGATTTTAATTTCCCTAAGCTATAGGACCATAAGTGGAAGTGCCCTAGGCTCTGTTGCTTTGTTTTTTGGATGTTTCAGGAAACACCATACACTTCTCCAGAGTGGCTGCTGGCAATTTACATCCCGCCCATCAGCATAACTAGGCTCCCAGTTCTCCATGGCCTGTCCTGCCTTTCTGGATTTTACACTTTTTTCAGATGGCCCTTTTGACCGGGGGGCAGTGAGACTTAATTGTAGTGCAGATTTCCTTTGCAAGCTTGCTTGGTTGACCAAAAAGGGCGTATGCGTTTTTTCCTGAATATATTCAGGAAAAAACGCATACGCCCTTTTTGGCCAAGTGCATCATTGTGGACGTTCTGCCTCTTTTCCTATGCTTTACATGCAATTCCAGTCTACCTCTTGAAATCGGTTTCCTGCAATTCTGCCCCCCTTTCAACTCCTCTTGGCCGCCTTACTTCAATATATTTTTGGAAGATAGCTGTCCTTTATAACTCTGCAGGTTTGTGAATTACAGTGCCCCTGAGCTCCTTTCTTCAACTCGCTTTCTTGTGAGCTGGCCGCAACACCGCAGGATTGCTTCTGGTCCTAGTGTGGTTCCGGCATGGCACGCTGAGCCTTTGGTTAATTCCTCTTCCTGGTGGGAAATGAGAGTTAAATTTGCCCGTCTGGACACCTCCAGCTAGTCTCTCATTGGTTCTCCCTATTCCTGTTCATTTTCCACAGAAATTGCAAACTGGGCCAAACAGGAGGTTAAAGGCACTGACTCTCCAAGTGGGGAGAGTGTTAGTAAAGCATCTGGAATGTTGCACCCGAGTACCAGGGAACGAAAATTGAGACACATTTGAACACGTTTTCCGATCACACGGTGGATCATACTCTGGGTTCCACATGCATGTTTTAGCTGAAGGAAGAATTCCTTAAACAGGGAGAGTTGAGACCCATGGAATGGGTACCATGCAATATGATTTCAAAGGGTCTGCATTTGCTCACCGAACCTCAGCAATCCTATCACTGCTGCGTTTATGCCGCTGTACACACGCTTGATTCTCTTTCGGAGACATATAAATCCATAGGTTTTAAGATTCTTACTAGTCAGGTATATTCTTAGGCATTTAATATGGAGTGTTGAGTCCACTTCGTTGAGCAAGGAGTAGCTCTTGTCTATTACATACTTGGCTTATGGAACGGTATCTGTGCTAATTTCAATCTCTGGTTTTATGCAGCACCCGAACTCACCCGTCCCCTTAAGCAAGCATAAGTTGGTTTTCTACATTTGACACCCTGTTCTGTTTTGTAATTCAGTTCTTGTGTAGCCAAGTTTACATTCCGTGTATTAGTGATATCTTATGATGTTTCTTTTTCTGTGTGACTAATTTCACTTAGAATCATCGTACCTGAATCCACTCATTATGCTGCTACGGGCCTGTTGACATAGATTTCATTGCTGAGTGATATTGCATTGTACGTAAGTACCACAACTTCTTTATACATTTTTCGCTTTCTGTGATATTGAACTTGTACCGTAAACGAGGTTCTTGTAAACAGAGCCGTCCCAAACTTTGGGGTGGCTGTGTCTTTTTGATTTTAATTTCCCTAAGCTATAGGACCATAAGTGGAAGTGCCCTAGGCTCTGTTGCCTTGTTTTTTAGATGTTTCAGAAACACCATACACCTCTCCCGAGTGGCTGTTGGCAATTTACATCCCGCCCATCAGCATAACAAGGCTCCCAGTTCTCCATGGCCTGTCCTGCCTTTCTGGATTTTACACTTTTTTCAGATGGCCCTTTTGACCGGGGGGAAGTGAGACTTCATTGTAGTGCAGATTTCCTTTGCAAGCTTGCTTGGTTGGCCAAAAAGGGCGTATGCGTTTTTTCCTGAATATATTCAGGAAAAAACGCATACGCCCTTTTTGGCCAAGTGCATCATTGTGGACGTTCTGCCTCTTTTCCTATGCTTTAAATGCAATTCCAGTCTACCTCCTGAAATCGGTTTCCTGCAATTCTGCCCCGCTTTCAAGTCCTCTTGGCAGCCTTACTTCAGTATATTTTTGGACGATAGCTGTCATTTATAACTCTGCAGGTTTGTGAATTACAGTGCCCCTGAGCTCCTTTCTTCAACTCGCTTTCTTGTGAGCTGGCCGCAACACCGCAGGATTGCTTCAGGCCCTAATCTGGTTCCGGCACGGCACGCTGAGCCTTTGGTTAATTCCTCTTCCTGGTGGGAAATGAGAGTTAAATTTGCCCGTCCAGACACCTCCAGCTAGTCTCTCATTGGTTCTCCCTATTCCTGTTCATCTTCCGCAGAAATTGCAAACTGGGCCAAACAGGAGGTTAAAGGCACTGACTCTCCAAGTCGGGAGAGTGTTAGTAAAGCGTCTGGAATGTTGCACCCGAGTACCAGGGGACGAGAACTGAGACATATTGGAACACGTCTCCCGATCACACGGTTGATCATACTCTGGGTTCCACGTGCATGTTTTAGCTGAAGGCAGAATCCCTTACACCTGGAGAGTTGAGACCCGTGGAATGGGTACCATGCAATATGACTTCAAAGGGTCTTCATTTGCTCACCGAACCTCTCCAATCCTATCACTGCTGCGTTTATGCCCCTGTACACACGCTTGATTTTCTTTCAGAGACATAGCAATCCATAGGTTTTAAGATACTTACTAGTCAGGTACATTCTTAGGCGTTTAATATGGGGTGTTGAGTCCATTTCGTTGAGCAAGGAGTAGTTCTTGTCTATTCCATATTTGGCTTAAGGAACTTTATCTGTGCTCATTTCAATCTCTGCTTTGATGCAGCACCCCAACTCACCTTTCCCCTTAAGCAAGCATAAGTTGGTTTTCTAAATTTGAGACCCTGTTCTGTTTTGTAATCCAGTTCCTGTGTAGCCAAGTTTACATTCCGTGTATTAGTGATATCTTATGATGTTTCTTTTTCTGTGACTTATTTCAGTTAGAATCATCATACCTGAATCCACTCATTATGCTGCTACGGGCCTGATGACATAGATTTCATTGCTGAGTGATATTGCATTGTACGTAAGTACCACAACTTCTTTATCCATTTTTCACTTTCTGCGATATTGAACTTGTACCGTAAACGAGGTTCTTGTAAACAGAGCTGTCCCAAACTTTGGGGTGGCTGTGTCTTTTTGATTTTAATTTCCCTAAGCTATAGGACCATAAGTGGAAGTGCCCTAGGCTCTGTTGCTTTGTTTTTTAGATGTTTCAGGAAACACCATACACCTCTCCCCAGTGGCTGTTGGCAATTTACATCCCGCCCATCAGCATAACAAGGCTCCCAGTTCTCCATGGCCTGTCCTGCCTTTCTGGATTTTACACTTTTTTCAGATGGCCCTTTTGACCGGGGGGAAGTGAGACTTCATTGTAGTGCAGATTTCCTTTGCAAGCTTGCTTGGTTGGCCAAAAAGGGCGTATGCGTTTTTTCCTGAATATATTCAGGAAAAAACGCATACGCCCTTTTTGGCCAAGTGCATCATTGTGGACGTTCTGCCTCTTTTCCTATGCTTTAAATGCAATTCCAGTCTACCTCCTGAAATCGGTTTCCTGCAATTCTGCCCCGCTTTCAAGTCCTCTTGGCAGCCTTACTTCAGTATATTTTTGGACGATAGCTGTCATTTATAACTCTGCAGGTTTGTGAATTACAGTGCCCCTGAGCTCCTTTCTTCAACTCGCTTTCTTGTGAGCTGGCCGCAACACCGCAGGATTGCTTCAGGCCCTAATCTGGTTTCGGCATGGCACGCTGAGCCTTTGGTTAATTCCTCTTCCTGATGGGAAATGAGAGTTAAATTTGCCCGTCCAGACACCTCCACCTAGTCTCTCATTGGTTCTCCCTATTCCTGTTCATCTTCCTCAGAAATTGCAAATGGGCCAAACAGGAGGTTAAAGGCACTGACTCTCCACGTCGGGAGAGTGTTAGTAAAGCGTCTGGAATGTTGCACCCGAGTACCAGGGGACGAGAACTGAGACATATTGGAACACGTCTCCCGATCACACGGTTGATCATACTCTGGGTTCCACGTGCATGTTTTAGCTGAAGGAAGAATCCCTTAAACCTGGAGAGTTGAGACCCGTGGAATGGGTACCATGCAATATGACTTCAAAGGGTCTTCATTTGCTCACCGAACCTCTCCAATCCTATCACTGCTGCGTTTATGCCCCTGTACACACGCTTGATTTTCTTTCAGAGACATAGCAATCCATAGGTTTTAAGATACTTACTAGTCAGGTACATTCTTAGGCGTTTAATATGGGGTGTTGAGTCCATTTCGTTGAGCAAGGAGTAGTTCTTGTCTATTCCATATTTGGCTTAAGGAACTTTATCTGTGCTCATTTAAATCTCTGGTTTTATGCAGCACCCCAACTCACCTTTCCCCTTAAGCAAGCATAAGTTGGTTTTCTAAATTTGAGACCCTGTTCTGTTTTGTAATCCAGTTCCTGTGTAGCCAAGTTTACATCCCGTGTATTAGTGATATCTTATGATGTTTCTTTTTCTGTGTGACTTATTTCAGTTAGAATCATCATACCTGAATCCACTCATTATGCTGCTACGGGCCTGATGACATAGATTTCATTGCTGAGTGATATTGCATTGTACGTAAGTACCACAACTTCTTTATCCATTTTTCACTTTCTGCGCTATTGAACTTGTACCGTAAACGAGGTTCTTGTAAACAGAGCCGTCCCAAACTTTGGGGTGGCTGTGTCTTTTTGATTTTAATTTCCCTAAGCTATAGGACCATAAGTGGAAGTGCCCTAGGCTCTGTTGCTTTGTTTTTTAGATGTTTCAGGAAACACCATACACCTCTCCCGAGTGGCTGTTGGCAATTTACATCCCGCCCATCAGCATAACAAGGCTCCCAGTTCTCCATGGCCTGTCCTGCCTTTCTGGATTTTACACTTTTTTCAGATGGCCCTTTTGACCGGGGGGAAGTGAGACTTCATTGTAGTGCAGATTTCCTTTGCAAGCTTGCTTGGTTGGCCAAAAAGGGCGTATGCGTTTTTTCCTGAATATATTCAGGAAAAAACGCATACGCCCTTTTTGGCCAAGTGCATCATTGTGGACGTTCTGCCTCTTTTCCTATGCTTTAAATGCAATTCCAGTCTACCTCCTGAAATCGGTTTCCTGCAATTCTGCCCCGCTTTCAAGTCCTCTTGGCAGCCTTACTTCAGTATATTTTTGGACGATAGCTGTCATTTATAACTCTGCAGGTTTGTGAATTACAGTGCCCCTGAGCTCCTTTCTTCAACTCGCTTTCTTGTGAGCTGGCCGCAACACCGCAGGATTGCTTCAGGCCCTAATCTGGTTTCGGCATGGCACGCTGAGCCTTTGGTTAATTCCTCTTCCTGATGGGAAATGAGAGTTAAATTTGCCCGTCCAGACACCTCCACCTAGTCTCTCATTGGTTCTCCCTATTCCTGTTCATCTTCCTCAGAAATTGCAAATGGGCCAAACAGGAGGTTAAAGGCACTGACTCTCCACGTCGGGAGAGTGTTAGTAAAGCGTCTGGAATGTTGCACCCGAGTACCAGGGGACGAGAACTGAGACATATTGGAACACGTCTCCCGATCACACGGTTGATCATACTCTGGGTTCCACGTGCATGTTTTAGCTGAAGGAAGAATCCCTTAAACCTGGAGAGTTGAGACCCGTGGAATGGGTACCATGCAATATGACTTCAAAGGGTCTTCATTTGCTCACCGAACCTCTCCAATCCTATCACTGCTGCGTTTATGCCCCTGTACACACGCTTGATTTTCTTTCAGAGACATAGCAATCCATAGGTTTTAAGATACTTACTAGTCAGGTACATTCTTAGGCGTTTAATATGGGGTGTTGAGTCCATTTCGTTGAGCAAGGAGTAGTTCTTGTCTATTCCATATTTGGCTTAAGGAACTTTATCTGTGCTCATTTAAATCTCTGGTTTTATGCAGCACCCCAACTCACCTTTCCCCTTAAGCAAGCATAAGTTGGTTTTCTAAATTTGAGACCCTGTTCTGTTTTGTAATCCAGTTCCTGTGTAGCCAAGTTTACATCCCGTGTATTAGTGATATCTTATGATGTTTCTTTTTCTGTGTGACTTATTTCAGTTAGAATCATCATACCTGAATCCACTCATTATGCTGCTACGGGCCTGATGACATAGATTTCATTGCTGAGTGATATTGCATTGTACGTAAGTACCACAACTTCTTTATCCATTTTTCACTTTCTGCACTATTGAACTTGTACCGTAAACGAGGTTCTTGTAAACAGAGCCGTCCCAAACTTTGGGGTGGCTGTGTCTTTTTGATTTTAATTTCCCTAAGCTATAGGACCATAAGTGGAAGTGCCCTAGGCTCTGTTGCTTTGTTTTTTAGATGTTTCAGGAAACACCATACACCTCTCCCGAGTGGCTGTTGGCAATTTACATCCCGCCCATCAGCATAACAAGGCTCCCAGTTCTCCATGGCCTGTCCTGCCTTTCTGGATTTTACACTTTTTTCAGATGGCCCTTTTGACCGGGGGGAAGTGAGACTTCATTGTAGTGCAGATTTCCTTTGCAAGCTTGCTTGGTTGGCCAAAAAGGGCGTATGCGTTTTTTCCTGAATATATTCAGGAAAAAACGCATACGCCCTTTTTGTCCAAGTGCATCATTGTGGACGTTCTGCCTCTTTTCCTATGCTTTAAATGCAATTCCAGTCTACCTCCTGAAATCGGTTTCCTGCAATTCTGCCCCGCTTTCAAGTCCTCTTGGCAGCCTTACTTCAGTATATTTTTGGACGATAGCTGTCATTTATAACTCTGCAGGTTTGTGAATTACAGTGCCCCTGAGCTCGTTTCTTCAACTCGCTTTCTTGTGAGCTGGCCGCAACACCGCAGGATTGCTTCAGGCCCTAATCTGGTTCCGGCTCGGCACGCTGAGCCTTTGGTTAATTCCTCTTCCTGGTGGGAAATGAGAGTTAAATTTGCCCGTCCAGACACCTCCAGCTAGTCTCTCATTGGTTCTCCCTATTCCTGTTCATCTTCCGCAGAAATTGCAAACTGGGCCAAACAGGAGGTTAAAGGCACTGACTCTCCAAGTCGGGAGAGTGTTAGTAAAGCGTCTGGAATGTTGCACCCGAGTACCAGGGGACGAGAACTGAAACATATTGGAACACGTCTCCCGATCACACGGTTGATCATACTCTGGGTTCCACGTGCATGTTTTAGCTGAAGGAAGAATCCCTTAAACCTGGAGAGTTGAGACCCGTGGAATGGGTACCATGCAATATGACTTCAAAGGGTCTTCATTTGCTCACCGAACCTCTCCAATCCTATCACTGCTGCGTTTATGCCCCTGTACACACGCTTGATTTTCTTTCAGAGACATAGCAATCCATAGGTTTTAAGATACTTACTAGTCAGGTACATTCTTAGGCGTTTAATATGGGGTGTTGAGTCCATTTCGTTGAGCAAGGAGTAGTTCTTGTCTATTCCATATTTGGCTTAAGGAACTTTATCTGTGCTCATTTCAATCTCTGGTTTGATGCAGCACCCCAACTCACCTTTCCCCTTAAGCAAGCATAAGTTGGTTTTCTAAATTTGAGACCCTGTTCTGTTTTGTAATCCAGTTCCTGTGTAGCCAAGTTTACATTCCGTGTATTAGTGATATCTTATGATGTTTCTTTTTCTGTGTGACTTATTTCAGTTAGAATCATCATACCTGAATCCACTCATTATGCTGCTACGGGCCTGATGACATAGATTTCATTGCTGAGTGATATTGCATTGTACGTAAGTACAACAACTTCTTTATCCATTTTTCACTTTCTGCGATATTGAACTTGTACCGTAAACGAGGTTCTTGTAAACAGAGCTGTCCCAAACTTTGGGGTGGCTGTGTCTTTTTGATTTTAATTTCCCTAAGCTATAGGACCATAAGTGGAAGTGCCCTAGGCTCTGTTGCTTTGTTTTTTAGATGTTTCAGGAAACACCATACACCTCTCCTGAGTGGCTGTTGGCAATTTACATCCCGCCCATCAGCATAACAAGGCTCCCAGTTCTCCATGGCCTGTCCTGCCTTTCTGGATTTTACACTTTTTTCAGATGGCCCCTTTGACTGGCGGGAAGTGAGACTTCATTGTAGTGCAGATTTCCTTTGCAAGCTTGCTTGGTTGGCCAAAAAGGGCGTATGCGTTTTTTCCTGCACGAAAATACGCATACGCCCTTTTTGGCCAAGTGCATCATTGTGGACGTTCTGCCTCTTTTCCTATGCTTTAAATGCAATTCCAGTCTACCTCCTGAAATCGGTTTCCTGCAATTCTGCCCCGCTTTCAAGTCCTCTTGGCAGCCTTACTTCAGTATATTTTTGGACGATAGCTGTCATTTATAACTCTGCAGGTTTGTGAATTACAGTGCCCCTGAGCTCGTTTCTTCAACTCGCTTTCTTGTGAGCTGGCCGCAACACCGCAGGATTGCTTCAGGCCCTAATCTGGTTCCGGCACGGCACGCTGAGCCTTTGGTTAATTCCTCTTCCTGGTGGGAAATGAGAGTTAAATTTGCCCGTCCAGACACCTCCAGCTAGTCTCTCATTGGTTCTCCCTATTCCTGTTCATCTTCCGCAGAAATTGCAAACTGGGCCAAACAGGAGGTTAAAGGCACTGACTCTCCAAGTCGGGAGAGTGTTAGTAAAGCGTCTGGAATGTTGCACCCGAGTACCAGGGGACGAGAACTGAGACATATTGGAACACGTCTCCCGATCACACGGTTGATCATACTCTGGGTTCCACGTGCATGTTTTAGCTGAAGGAAGAATCCCTTAAACCTGGAGAGTTGAGACCCGTGGAATGGGTACCATGCAATATGACTTCAAAGGGTCTTCATTTGCTCACCGAACCTCTTTAATCCTATCACTGCTGCGTTTATGCCCCTGTACACACGCTTGATTTTCTTTCAGAGACATAGCAATCCATAGGTTTTAAGATACTTACTAGTCAGGTACATTCTTAGGCGTTTAATATGGGGTGTTGAGTCCATTTCGTTGAGCAAGGAGTAGTTCTTGTCTATTCCATATTTGGCTTAAGGAACTTTATCTGTGCTCATTTCAATCTCTGGTTTTATGCAGCACCCCAACTCACCTTTCCCCTTAAGCAAGCATAAGTTGGTTTTCTAAATTTGAGACCCTGTTCTGTTTTGTAATCCAGTTCCTGTGTAGCCAAGTTTACATCCCGTGTATTAGTGATATCTTATGATGTTTCTTTTTCTGTGTGACTTATTTCAGTTAGAATCATCATACCTGAATCCACTCATTATGCTGCTACGGGCCTGATGACATAGATTTCATTGCTGAGTGATATTGCATTGTACGTAAGTACCACAACTTCTTTATCCATTTTTCACTTTCTGCGCTATTGAACTTGTACCGTAAATGAGGTTCTTGTAAACAGAGCCGTCCCAAACTTTGGGGTGGCTGTGTCTTTTTGATTTTAATTTCCCTAAGCTATAGGACCATAAGTGGAAGTGCCCTAGGCTCTGTTGCTTTGTTTTTTAGATGTTTCAGGAAACACCATACACCTCTCCCGAGTGGCTGTTGGCAATTTACATCCCGCCCATCAGCATAACAAGGCTCCCAGTTCTCCATGGCCTGTCCTGCCTTTCTGGATTTTACACTTTTTTCAGATGGCCCTTTTGACCGGGGGGAAGTGAGACTTCATTGTAGTGCAGATTTCCTTTGCAAGCTTGCTTGGTTGGCCAAAAAGGGCGTATGCGTTTTTTCCTGAATATATTCAGGAAAAAACGCATACGCCCTTTTTGGCCAAGTGCATCATTGTGGACGTTCTGCCTCTTTTCCTATGCTTTAAATGCAATTCCAGTCTACCTCCTGAAATCGGTTTCCTGCAATTCTGCCCCGCTTTCAAGTCCTCTTGGCAGCCTTACTTCAGTATATTTTTGGACGATAGCTGTCATTTATAACTCTGCAGGTTTGTGAATTACAGTGCCCCTGAGCTCCTTTCTTCAACTCGCTTTCTTGTGAGCTGGCCGCAACACCGCAGGATTGCTTCAGGCCCTAATCTGGTTCCGGCACGGCACGCTGAGCCTTTGGTTAATTCCTCTTCCTGGTGGGAAATGAGAGTTAAATTTGCCCGTCCAGACACCTCCAGCTAGTCTCTCATTGGTTCTCCCTATTCCTGTTCATCTTCCGCAGAAATTGCAAACTGGGCCAAACAGGAGGTTAAAGGCACTGACTCTCCAAGTCGGGAGAGTGTTAGTAAAGCGTCTGGAATGTTGCACCCGAGTACCAGGGGACGAGAACTGAGACATATTGGAACACGTCTCCCGATCACACGGTTGATCATACTCTGGGTTCCACGTGCATGTTTTAGCTGAAGGAAGAATCCCTTAAACCTGGAGAGTTGAGACCCGTGGAATGGGTACCATGCAATATGACTTCAAAGGGTCTTCATTTGCTCACCGAACCTCTCTAATCCTATCACTGCTGCGTTTATGCCCCTGTACACACGCTTGATTTTCTTTCAGAGACATAGCAATCCATAGGTTTTAAGATACTTACTAGTCAGGTACATTCTTAGGCGTTTAATATGGGGTGTTGAGTCCATTTCGTTGAGCAAGGAGTAGTTCTTGTCTATTCCATATTTGGCTTAAGGAACTTTATCTGTGCTCATTTCAATCTCTGGTTTGATGCAGCACCCCAACTCACCTTTCCCCTTAAGGAAGCATAAGTTGGTTTTCTAAATTTGAGACCCTGTTCTGTTTTGTAATCCAGTTCCTGTGTAGCCAAGTTTACATCCCGTGTATTAGTGATATCTTATGATGTTTCTTTTTCTGTGTGACTTATTTCAGTTAGAATCATCATACCTGAATCCACTCATTATGCTGCTACGGGCCTGATGACATAGATTTCATTGCTGAGTGATATTGCATTGTACGTAAGTACCACAACTTCTTTATCCATTTTTCACTTTCTGCGATATTGAACTTGTACCGTACACGAGGTTCTTGTAAACAGAGCCGTCCCAAACTTTGGGGTGGCTGTGTCTTTTTGATTTTAATTTCCCTAAGCTATAGGACCATAAGTGGAAGTGCCCTAGGCTCTGTTGCTTTGTTTTTTAGATGTTTCAGGAAACACCATACACCTCTCCCGAGTGGCTGTTGGCAATTTACATCCCGCCCATCAGCATAACAAGGCTCCCAGTTCTCCATGGCCTGTCCTGCCTTTCTGGATTTTACACTTTTTTCAGATGGCCCTTTTGACCGGGGGGAAGTGAGACTTCATTGTAGTGCAGATTTCCTTTGCAAGCTTGCTTGGTTGGCCAAAAAGGGCGTATGCGTTTTTTCCTGCACGAAAATACGCATACGCCCTTTTTGGCCAAGTGCATCATTGTGGACGTTCTGCCTCTTTTCCTATGCTTTAAATGCAATTCCAGTCTACCTCCTGAAATCGGTTTCCTGCAATTCTGCCCCGCTTTCAAGTCCTCTTGGCAGCCTTACTTCAGTATATTTTTGGACGATAGCTGTCATTTATAACTCTGCAGGTTTGTGAATTACAGTGCCCCTGAGCTCCTTTCTTCAACTCGCTTTCTTGTGAGCTGGCCGCAACACCGCAGGATTGCTTCAGGCCCTAATCTGGTTCCGGCTCGGCACGCTGAGCCTTTGGTTAATTCCTCTTCCTGGTGGGAAATGAGAGTTAAATTTGCCCTTCCAGACACCTCCAGCTAGTCTCTCATTGGTTCTCCCTATTCCTGTTCATCTTCCGCAGAAATTGCAAACTGGGCCAAACAGGAGGTTAAAGGCACTGACTCTCCAAGTCGGGAGAGTGTTAGTAAAGCGTCTGGAATGTTGCACCCGAGTACCAGGGGACGAGAACTGAGACATATTGGAACACGTCTCCCGATCACACGGTTGATCATACTCTGGGTTCCACGTGCATGTTTTAGCTGAAGGAAGAATCCCTTAAACCTGGAGAGTTGAGACCCGTGGAATGGGTACCATGCAATATGACTTCAAAGGGTCTTCATTTGCTCACCGAACCTCTCCAATCCTATCACTGCTGCGTTTATGCCCCTGTACACACGCTTGATTTTCTTTCAGAGACATAGCAATCCATAGGTTTTAAGATACTTACTAGTCAGGTACATTCTTAGGCGTTTAATATGGGGTGTTGAGTCCATTTCGTTGAGCAAGGAGTAGTTCTTGTCTATTCCATATTTGGCTTAAGGAACTTTATCTGTGCTCATTTCAATCTCTGGTTTGATGCAGCACCCCAACTCACCTTTCCCCTTAAGCAAGCATAAGTTGGTTTTCTAAATTTGAGACCCTGTTCTGTTTTGTAATCCAGTTCCTGTGTAGCCAAGTTTACATTCCGTGTATTAGTGATATCTTATGATGTTTCTTTTTCTGTGTGACTTATTTCAGTTAAAATCATCATACCTGAATCCACTCATTATGCTGCTACGGGCCTGATGACATAGATTTCATTGCTGAGTGATATTGCATTGTACGTAAGTACCACAACTTCTTTATCCATTTTTCATTTTCTGCGATATTGAACTTGTACCGTAAACGAGGTTCTTGTAAACAGAGCTGTCCCAAACTTTGGGGTGGCTGTGTCTTTTTTATTTTAATTTCCCTAAGCTATAGGACCATAAGTGGAAGTGCCCTAGGCTCTGTTGCTTTGTTTTTTAGATGTTTCAGGAAACACCATACACCTCTCCCGAGTGGCTGTTGGCAATTTACATCCCACCCATCAGCATAACAAGGCTCCCAGTTCTCCATGGCCTGTCCTGCCTTTCTTGATTTTACACTTTTTTCAGATGGCCCCTTTGACTGGCGGGAAGTGAGACTTCATTGTAGTGCAGATTTCCTTTGCAAGCTTGCTTGGTTGGCCAAAAAGGGCGTATGCGTTTTTTCCTGCACGAAAATACGCATACGCCCTTTTTGGCCAAGTGCATCATTGTGGACGTTCTGCCTCTTTTCCTATGCTTTAAATGCAATTCCAGTCTACCTCCTGAAATCGGTTTCCTGCAATTCTGCCCCGCTTTCAAGTCCTCTTGGCAGCCTTACTTCAGTATATTTTTGGATGATAGCTGTCATTTATAACTCTGCAGGTTTGTGAATTACAGTGCCCCTGAGCTCCTTTCTTCAACTCGCTTTCTTGTGAGCTGGCCGCAACACCGCAGGATTGCTTCAGGCCCTAATCTGGTTCTGGCTCGGCACGCTGAGCCTTTGGTTAATTCCTCTTCCTGGTGGGAAATGAGAGTTAAATTTGCCCTTCCAGACACCTCCAGCTAGTCTCTCATTGGTTCTCCCTATTCCTGTTCATCTTCCGCAGAAATTGCAAACTGGGCCAAACAGGAGGTTAAAGGCACTGACTCTCCAAGTCGGGAGAGTGTTAGTAAAGCGCCTGGAATGTTGCACCCGAGTACCAGGGGACGAGAACTGAGACATATTGGAACACGTCTCCCGATCACACGGTTGATCATACTCTGGGTTCCACGTGCATGTTTTAGCTGAAGGAAGAATCCCTTAAACCTGGAGAGTTGAGACCCGTGGAATGGGTACCATGCAATATGACTTCAAAGGGTCTTCATTTGCTCACCGAACCTCTCCAATCCTATCACTGCTGCGTTTATGCCCCTGTACACACGCTTGATTTTCTTTCAGAGACATAGCAATCCATAGGTTTTAAGATACTTACTAGTCAGGTACATTCTTAGGCGTTTAATATGGGGTGTTGAGTCCATTTCGTTGAGCAAGGAGTAGTTCTTGTCTATTCCATATTTGGCTTAAGGAACTTTATCTGTGCTCATTTCAATCTCTGGTTTGATGCAGCACCCCAACTCACCTTTCCCCTTAAGCAAGCATAAGTTGGTTTTCTAAATTTGAGACCCTGTTCTGTTTTGTAATCCAGTTCCTGTGTAGCCAAGTTTACATTCCATGTATTAGTGATATCTTATGATGTTTCTTTTTCTGTGTGACTTATTTCAGTTAGAATCATCATACCTGAATCCACTCATTATGCTGCTACGGGCCTGATGACATAGATTTCATTGCTGAGTGATATTGCATTGTACGTAAGTACCACAACTTCTTTATCCATTTTTCACTTTCTGCGATATTGAACTTGTACCGTAAACGAGGTTCTTGTAAACAGAGCTGTCCCAAACTTTGGGGTGGCTGTGTCTTTTTGATTTTAATTTCCCTAAGCTATAGGACCATAAGTGGAAGTGCCCTAGGCTCTGTTGCTTTGTTTTTTAGATGTTTCAGGAAACACCATACACCTCTCCCGAGTGGCTGTTGGCAATTTACATCCCGCCCATCAGCATAACAAGGCTCCCAGTTCTCCATGGCCTGTCCTGCCTTTCTTGATTTTACACTTTTTTCAGATGGCCCCTTTGACTGGCGGGAAGTGAGACTTCATTGTAGTGCAGATTTCCTTTGCAAGCTTGCTTGGTTGGCCAAAAAGGGCGTATGCGTTTTTTCCTGCACGAAAATACGCATACGCCCTTTTTGGCCAAGTGCATCATTGTGGACGTTCTGCCTCTTTTCCTATGCTTTACATGCAATTCCAGTCTACCTCCTGAAATCGGTTTCCTGCAATTCTGCCCCGCTTTCAAGTCCTCTTGGCAGCCTTACTTCAGTATATTTTTGGACGATAGCTGTCATTTATAACTCTGCATGTTTGTGAATTACAGTGCCCCTGAGCTCGTTTCTTCAACTCGCTTTCTTGTGAGCTGGCCGCAACACCGCAGGATTGCTTCAGGCCCTAATCTGGTTCCGGCACGGCACGCTGAGCCTTTGGTTAATTCCTCTTCCTGGTGGGAAATGAGAGTTAAATTTGCCCGTCCAGACACCTCCAGCTAGTCTCTCATTGGTTCTCCCTATTCCTGTTCATCTTCCGCAGAAATTGCAAACTGGGCCAAATAGGAGGTTAAAGGCACTGACTCTCCAAGTCGGGAGAGTGTTAGTAAAGCGTCTGGAATGTTGCACCCGAGTACCAGGGGACGAGAACTGAGACATATTGGAACACGTCTCCCGATCACACGGTTGATCATACTCTGGGTTCCACGTGCATGTTTTAGCTGAAGGAAGAATCCCTTAAACCTGGAGAGTTGAGACCCGTGGAATGGGTACCATGCAATATGACTTCAAAGGGTCTTCATTTGCTCACCGAACCTCTCTAATCCTATCACTGCTGCGTTTATGCCCCTGTACACACGCTTGATTTTCTTTCAGAGACATAGCAATCCATAGGTTTTAAGATACTTACTAGTCAGGTACATTCTTAGGCGTTTAATATGGGGTGTTGAGTCCATTTCGTTGAGCAAGGAGTAGTTCTTGTCTATTCCATATTTGGCTTAAGGAACTTTATCTGTGCTCATTTCAATCTCTGGTTTTATGCAGCACCCCAACTCACCTTTCCCCTTAAGCAAGCATAAGTTGGTTTTCTAAATTTGAGACCCTGTTCTGTTTTGTAATCCAGTTCCTGTGTAGCCAAGTTTACATCCCGTGTATTAGTGATATCTTATGATGTTTCTTTTTCTGTGTGACTTATTTCAGTTAGAATCATCATACCTGAATCCACTCATTATGCTGCTACGGGCCTGATGACATAGATTTCATTGCTGAGTGATATTGCATTGTACGTAAGTACCACAACTTCTTTATCCATTTTTCACTTTCTGCGATATTGAACTTGTACCGTAAACGAGGTTCTTGTAAACAGAGCCGTCCCAAACTTTGGGGTGGCTGTGTCTTTTTGATTTTAATTTCCCTAAGCTATAGGACCATAAGTGGAAGTGCCCTAGGCTCTGTTGCTTTGTTTTTTAGATGTTTCAGGAAACACCATACACCTCTCCCGAGTGGCTGTTGGCAATTTACATCCCGCCCATCAGCATAACAAGGCTCCCAGTTCTCCATGGCCTGTCCTGCCTTTCTGGATTTTACACTTTTTTCAGATGGCCCTTTTGACCGGGGGGAAGTGAGACTTCATTGTAGTGCAGATTTCCTTTGCAAGCTTGCTTGGTTGGCCAAAAAGGGCGTATGCGTTTTTTCCTGAATATATTCAGGAAAAAACGCATACGCCCTTTTTGGCCAAGTGCATCATTGTGGACGTTCTGCCTCTTTTCCTATGCTTTAAATGCAATTCCAGTCTACCTCCTGAAATCGGTTTCCTGCAATTCTGCCCCGCTTTCAAGTCCTCTTGGCAGCCTTACTTCAGTATATTTTTGGACGATAGCTGTCATTTATAACTCTGCAGGTTTGTGAATTACAGTGCCCCTGAGCTCCTTTCTTCAACTCGCTTTCTTGTGAGCTGGCCGCAACACCGCAGGATTGCTTCAGGCCCTAATCTGGTTCCGGCACGGCACGCTGAGCCTTTGGTTAATTCCTCTTCCTGGTGGGAAATGAGAGTTAAATTTGCCCGTCCAGACACCTCCAGCTAGTCTCTCATTGGTTCTCCCTATTCCTGTTCATCTTCCGCAGAAATTGCAAACTGGGCCAAACAGGAGGTTAAAGGCACTGACTCTCCAAGTCGGGAGAGTGTTAGTAAAGCGTCTGGAATGTTGCACCCGAGTACCAGGGGACGAGAACTGAGACATATTGGAACACGTCTCCCGATCACACGGTTGATCATACTCTGGGTTCCACGTGCATGTTTTAGCTGAAGGAAGAATCCCTTAAACCTGGAGAGTTGAGACCCGTGGAATGGGTACCATGCAATATGACTTCAAAGGGTCTTCATTTGCTCACCGAACCTCTCTAATCCTATCACTGCTGCGTTTATGCCCCTGTACACACGCTTGATTTTCTTTCAGAGACATAGCAATCCATAGGTTTTAAGATACTTACTAGTCAGGTACATTCTTAGGCGTTTAATATGGGGTGTTGAGTCCATTTCGTTGAGCAAGGAGTAGTTCTTGTCTATTCCATATTTGGCTTAAGGAACTTTATCTGTGCTCATTTCAATCTCTGGTTTGATGCAGCACCCCAACTCACCTTTCCCCTTAAGGAAGCATAAGTTGGTTTTCTAAATTTGAGACCCTGTTCTGTTTTGTAATCCAGTTCCTGTGTAGCCAAGTTTACATCCCGTGTATTAGTGATATCTTATGATGTTTCTTTTTCTGTGTGACTTATTTCAGTTAGAATCATCATACCTGAATCCACTCATTATGCTGCTACGGGCCTGATGACATAGATTTCATTGCTGAGTGATATTGCATTGTACGTAAGTACCACAACTTCTTTATCCATTTTTCACTTTCTGCGATATTGAACTTGTACCGTACACGAGGTTCTTGTAAACAGAGCCGTCCCAAACTTTGGGGTGGCTGTGTCTTTTTGATTTTAATTTCCCTAAGCTATAGGACCATAAGTGGAAGTGCCCTAGGCTCTGTTGCTTTGTTTTTTAGATGTTTCAGGAAACACCATACACCTCTCCCGAGTGGCTGTTGGCAATTTACATCCCGCCCATCAGCATAACAAGGCTCCCAGTTCTCCATGGCCTGTCCTGCCTTTCTGGATTTTACACTTTTTTCAGATGGCCCTTTTGACCGGGGGGAAGTGAGACTTCATTGTAGTGCAGATTTCCTTTGCAAGCTTGCTTGGTTGGCCAAAAAGGGCGTATGCGTTTTTTCCTGAATATATTCAGGAAAAAACGCATACGCCCTTTTTGGCCAAGTGCATCATTGTGGACGTTCTGCCTCTTTTCCTATGCTTTAAATGCAATTCCAGTCTACCTCCTGAAATCGGTTTCCTGCAATTCTGCCCCGCTTTCAAGTCCTCTTGGCAGCCTTACTTCAGTATATTTTTGGACGATAGCTGTCATTTATAACTCTGCAGGTTTGTGAATTACAGTGCCCCTGAGCTCCTTTCTTCAACTCGCTTTCTTGTGAGCTGGCCGCAACACCGCAGGATTGCTTCAGGCCCTAATCTGGTTCCGGCACGGCACGCTGAGCCTTTGGTTAATTCCTCTTCCTGGTGGGAAATGAGAGTTAAATTTGCCCGTCCAGACACCTCCAGCTAGTCTCTCATTGGTTCTCCCTATTCCTGTTCATCTTCAGCAGAAATTGCAAACTGGGCCAAACAGGAGGTTAAAGGCACTGACTCTCCAAGTCGGGAGAGTGTTAGTAAAGCGTCTGGAATGTTGCACCCGAGTACCAGGGGACGAGAACTGAGACATATTGGAACACGTCTCCCGATCACATGGTTGATCATACTCTGGGTTCCACGTGCATGTTTTAGCTGAAGGAAGAATCCCTTAAACCTGGAGAGTTGAGACCCGTGGAATGGGTACCATGCAATATGACTTCAAAGGGTCTGCATTTGCTCACCGAACCTCACCAATCCTATCACTGCTGCGTTTATGCCGCTGTACACACGCTTGATTCTCTTTCGGAGACATATAAATCCATAGGTTTTAAGATTCTTACTAGTCAGGTAGATTCTTACTAGTCAGGTATATTCTTAGGCGTTTAATATGGGGTGTTGAGTCCACTTCGTTGAGCAAGGAGTAGTTCTTGTCTATTCCATATTTGGCTTAAGGAACTTTATCTGTGCTCATTTCAATCTCTGGTTTGATGCAGCACCCCAACTCACCTTTCCCCTTAAGCAAGCATAAGTTGGTTTTCTAAATTTGAGACCCTGTTCTGTTTTGTAATCCAGTTCCTGTGTAGCCAAGTTTACATTCCGTGTATTAGTGATATCTTATGATGTTTCTTTTTCTGTGTGACTTATTTCAGTTAGAATCATCATACCTGAATCCACTCATTATGCTGCTACGGGCCTGATGACATAGATTTCATTGCTGAGTGATATTGCATTGTACATAAGTACCACAACTTCTTTATCCATTTTTCACTTTCTGC
Source organism: Leucopleurus acutus (assembly GCF_964270905.1). NCBI lineage: Eukaryota > Metazoa > Chordata > Mammalia > Artiodactyla > Delphinidae > Leucopleurus > Leucopleurus acutus. The sequence goes on from NW_028139180.1 coordinate 831,015, forward strand.
GATATTGAACTTGTACCGTAAACGAGGTTCTTGTAAACAGAGCTGTCCCAAACTTTGGGGTGGCTGTGTCTTTTTGATTTTAATTTCCCTAAGCTATAGGACCATAAGTGGAAGTGCCCTAGGCTCTGTTGCTTTGTTTTTTAGATGTTTCAGGAAACACCATACACCTCTCCCGAGTGGCTGTTGGCAATTTACATCCCGCCCATCAGCATAACAAGGCTCCCAGTTCTCCATGGCCTGTCCTGCCTTTCTTGATTTTACACTTTTTTCAGATGGCCCCTTTGACTGGCGGGAAGTGAGACTTCATTGTAGTGCAGATTTCCTTTGCAAGCTTGCTTGGTTGGCCAAAAAGGGCGTATGCGTTTTTTCCTGCACGAAAATACGCATACGCCCTTTTTGGCCAAGTGCATCATTGTGGACGTTCTGCCTCTTTTCCTATGCTTTAAATGCAATTCCAGTCTACCTCCTGAAATCGGTTTCCTGCAATTCTGCCCCGCTTTCAAGTCCTCTTGGCAGCCTTACTTCAGTATATTTTTGGACGATAGCTGTCATTTATAACTCTGCAGGTTTGTGAATTACAGTGCCCCTGAGCTCGTTTCTTCAACTCGCTTTCTTGTGAGCTGGCCGCAACACCGCAGGATTGCTTCAGGCCCTAATCTGGTTCCGGCACGGCACGCTGAGCCTTTGGTTAATTCCTCTTCCTGGTGGGAAATGAGAGTTAAATTTGCCCGTCCAGACACCTCCAGCTAGTCTCTCATTGGTTCTCCCTATTCCTGTTCATCTTCCGCAGAAATTGCAAACTGGGCCAAACAGGAGGTTAAAGGCACTGACTCTCCAAGTCGGGAGAGTGTTAGTAAAGCGTCTGGAATGTTGCACCCGAGTACCAGGGGACGAGAACTGAGACATATTGGAACACGTCTCCCGATCACACGGTTGATCATACTCTGGGTTCCACGTGCATGTTTTAGCTGAAGGAAGAATCCCTTAAACCTGGAGAGTTGAGACCCGTGGAATGGGTACCATGCAATATGACTTCAAAGGGTCTTCATTTGCTCACCGAACCTCTCTAATCCTATCACTGCTGCGTTTATGCCCCTGTACACACGCTTGATTTTCTTTCAGAGACATAGCAATCCATAGGTTTTAAGATACTTACTAGTCAGGTACATTCTTAGGCGTTTAATATGGGGTGTTGAGTCCATTTCGTTGAGCAAGGAGTAGTTCTTGTCTATTCCATATTTGGCTTAAGGAACTTTATCTGTGCTCATTTCAATCTCTGGTTTGATGCAGCACCCCAACTCACCTTTCCCCTTAAGCAAGCATAAGTTGGTTTTCTAAATTTGAGACCCTGTTCTGTTTTGTAATCCAGTTCCTGTGTAGCCAAGTTTACATCCCGTGTATTAGTGATATCTTATGATGTTTCTTTTTCTGTGTGACTTATTTCAGTTAGAATCATCATACCTGAATCCACTCATTATGCTGCTACGGGCCTGATGACATAGATTTCATTGCTGAGTGATATTGCATTGTACGTAAGTACCACAACTTCTTTATCCATTTTTCACTTTCTGCGATATTGAACTTGTACCGTACACGAGGTTCTTGTAAACAGAGCCGTCCCAAACTTTGGGGTGGCTGTGTCTTTTTGATTTTAATTTCCCTAAGCTATAGGACCATAAGTGGAAGTGCCCTAGGCTCTGTTGCTTTGTTTTTTAGATGTTTCAGGAAACACCATACACCTCTCCCGAGTGGCTGTTGGCAATTTACATCCCGCCCATCAGCATAACAAGGCTCCCAGTTCTCCATGGCCTGTCCTGCCTTTCTGGATTTTACACTTTTTTCAGATGGCCCTTTTGACCGGGGGGAAGTGAGACTTCATTGTAGTGCAGATTTCCTTTGCAAGCTTGCTTGGTTGGCCAAAAAGGGCGTATGCGTTTTTTCCTGCACGAAAATACGCATACGCCCTTTTTGGCCAAGTGCATCATTGTGGACGTTCTGCCTCTTTTCCTATGCTTTAAATGCAATTCCAGTCTACCTCCTGAAATCGGTTTCCTGCAATTCTGCCCCGCTTTCAAGTCCTCTTGGCAGCCTTACTTCAGTATATTTTTGGACGATAGCTGTCATTTATAACTCTGCAGGTTTGTGAATTACAGTGCCCCTGAGCTCCTTTCTTCAACTCGCTTTCTTGTGAGCTGGCCGCAACACCGCAGGATTGCTTCAGGCCCTAATCTGGTTCCGGCACGGCACGCTGAGCCTTTGGTTAATTCCTCTTCCTGGTGGGAAATGAGAGTTAAATTTGCCCGTCCAGACACCTCCAGCTAGTCTCTCATTGGTTCTCCCTATTCCTGTTCATCTTCCGCAGAAATTGCAAACTGGGCCAAATAGGAGGTTAAAGGCACTGACTCTCCAAGTCGGGAGAGTGTTAGTAAAGCGTCTGGAATGTTGCACCCGAGTACCAGGGGACGAGAACTGAGACATATTGGAACACGTCTCCCGATCACACGGTTGATCATACTCTGGGTTCCACGTGCATGTTTTAGCTGAAGGAAGAATCCCTTAAACCTGGAGAGTTGAGACCCGTGGAATGGGTACCATGCAATATGACTTCAAAGGGTCTTCATTTGCTCACCGAACCTCTCTAATCCTATCACTGCTGCGTTTATGCCCCTGTACACACGCTTGATTTTCTTTCAGAGACATAGCAATCCATAGGTTTTAAGATACTTACTAGTCAGGTACATTCTTAGGCGTTTAATATGGGGTGTTGAGTCCATTTCGTTGAGCAAGGAGTAGTTCTTGTCTATTCCATATTTGGCTTAAGGAACTTTATCTGTGCTCATTTCAATCTCTGGTTTTATGCAGCACCCCAACTCACCTTTCCCCTTAAGCAAGCATAAGTTGGTTTTCTAAATTTGAGACCCTGTTCTGTTTTGTAATCCAGTTCCTGTGTAGCCAAGTTTACATCCCGTGTATTAGTGATATCTTATGATGTTTCTTTTTCTGTGTGACTTATTTCAGTTAGAATCATCATACCTGAATCCACTCATTATGCTGCTACGGGCCTGATGACATAGATTTCATTGCTGAGTGATATTGCATTGTACGTAAGTACCACAACTTCTTTATCCATTTTTCACTTTCTGCGATATTGAACTTGTACCGTAAACGAGGTTCTTGTAAACAGAGCCGTCCCAAACTTTGGGGTGGCTGTGTCTTTTTGATTTTAATTTCCCTAAGCTATAGGACCATAAGTGGAAGTGCCCTAGGCTCTGTTGCTTTGTTTTTTAGATGTTTCAGGAAACACCATACACCTCTCCCGAGTGGCTGTTGGCAATTTACATCCCGCCCATCAGCATAACAAGGCTCCCAGTTCTCCATGGCCTGTCCTGCCTTTCTGGATTTTACACTTTTTTCAGATGGCCCTTTTGACCGGGGGGAAGTGAGACTTCATTGTAGTGCAGATTTCCTTTGCAAGCTTGCTTGGTTGGCCAAAAGGGCGTATGCGTTTTTTCCTGAATATATTCAGGAAAAAACGCATACGCCCTTTTTGGCCAAGTGCATCATTGTGGACGTTCTGCCTCTTTTCCTATGCTTTAAATGCAATTCCAGTCTACCTCCTGAAATCGGTTTCCTGCAATTCTGCCCCGCTTTCAAGTCCTCTTGGCAGCCTTACTTCAGTATATTTTTGGACGATAGCTGTCATTTATAACTCTGCAGGTTTGTGAATTACAGTGCCCCTGAGCTCGTTTCTTCAACTCGCTTTCTTGTGAGCTGGCCGCAACACCGCAGGATTGCTTCAGGCCCTAATCTGGTTCCGGCACGGCACGCTGAGCCTTTGGTTAATTCCTCTTCCTGGTGGGAAATGAGAGTTAAATTTGCCCGTCCAGACACCTCCAGCTAGTCTCTCATTGGTTCTCCCTATTCCTGTTCATCTTCCGCAGAAATTGCAAACTGGGCCAAACAGGAGGTTAAAGGCACTGACTCTCCAAGTCGGGAGAGTGTTAGTAAAGCGTCTGGAATGTTGCACCCGAGTACCAGGGGACGAGAACTGAGACATATTGGAACACGTCTCCCGATCACACGGTTGATCATACTCTGGGTTCCACGTGCATGTTTTAGCTGAAGGAAGAATCCCTTAAACCTGGAGAGTTGAGACCCGTGGAATGGGTACCATGCAATATGACTTCAAAGGGTCTTCATTTGCTCACCGAACCTCTCTAATCCTATCACTGCTGCGTTTATGCCCCTGTACACACGCTTGATTTTCTTTCAGAGACATAGCAATCCATAGGTTTTAAGATACTTACTAGTCAGGTACATTCTTAGGCGTTTAATATGGGGTGTTGAGTCCATTTCGTTGAGCAAGGAGTAGTTCTTGTCTATTCCATATTTGGCTTAAGGAACTTTATCTGTGCTCATTTCAATCTCTGGTTTGATGCAGCACCCCAACTCACCTTTCCCCTTAAGCAAGCATAAGTTGGTTTTCTAAATTTGAGACCCTGTTCTGTTTTGTAATCCAGTTCCTGTGTAGCCAAGTTTACATCCCGTGTATTAGTGATATCTTATGATGTTTCTTTTTCTGTGTGACTTATTTCAGTTAGAATCATCATACCTGAATCCACTCATTATGCTGCTACGGGCCTGATGACATAGATTTCATTGCTGAGTGATATTGCATTGTACGTAAGTACCACAACTTCTTTATCCATTTTTCACTTTCTGCGATATTGAACTTGTACCGTACACGAGGTTCTTGTAAACAGAGCCGTCCCAAACTTTGGGGTGGCTGTGTCTTTTTGATTTTAATTTCCCTAAGCTATAGGACCATAAGTGGAAGTGCCCTAGGCTCTGTTGCTTTGTTTTTTAGATGTTTCAGGAAACACCATACACCTCTCCCGAGTGGCTGTTGGCAATTTACATCCCGCCCATCAGCATAACAAGGCTCCCAGTTCTCCATGGCCTGTCCTGCCTTTCTGGATTTTACACTTTTTTCAGATGGCCCTTTTGACCGGGGGGAAGTGAGACTTCATTGTAGTGCAGATTTCCTTTGCAAGCTTGCTTGGTTGGCCAAAAAGGGCGTATGCGTTTTTTCCTGAATATATTCAGGAAAAAACGCATACGCCCTTTTTGGCCAAGTGCATCATTGTGGACGTTCTGCCTCTTTTCCTATGCTTTAAATGCAATTCCAGTCTACCTCCTGAAATCGGTTTCCTGCAATTCTGCCCCGCTTTCAAGTCCTCTTGGCAGCCTTACTTCAGTATATTTTTGGACGATAGCTGTCATTTATAACTCTGCAGGTTTGTGAATTACAGTGCCCCTGAGCTCGTTTCTTCAACTCGCTTTCTTGTGAGCTGGCCGCAACACCGCAGGATTGCTTCAGGCCCTAATCTGGTTCCGGCACGGCACGCTGAGCCTTTGGTTAATTCCTCTTCCTGGTGGGAAATGAGAGTTAAATTTGCCCGTCCAGACACCTCCAGCTAGTCTCTCATTGGTTCTCCCTATTCCTGTTCATCTTCAGCAGAAATTGCAAACTGGGCCAAACAGGAGGTTAAAGGCACTGACTCTCCAAGTCGGGAGAGTGTTAGTAAAGCGTCTGGAATGTTGCACCCGAGTACCAGGGGACGAGAACTGAGACATATTGGAACACGTCTCCCGATCACATGGTTGATCATACTCTGGGTTCCACGTGCATGTTTTAGCTGAAGGAAGAATCCCTTAAACCTGGAGAGTTGAGACCCGTGGAATGGGTACCATGCAATATGACTTCAAAGGGTCTGCATTTGCTCACCGAACCTCACCAATCCTATCACTGCTGCGTTTATGCCGCTCTACACACGCTTGATTCTCTTTCGGAGACATATAAATCCATAGGTTTTAAGATTCTTACTAGTCAGGTAGATTCTTACTAGTCAGGTATATTCTTAGGCGTTTAATATGGGGTGTTGAGTCCACTTCGTTGAGCAAGGAGTAGTTCTTGTCTATTCCATATTTGGCTTAAGGAACTTTATCTGTGCTCATTTCAATCTCTGGTTTGATGCAGCACCCCAACTCACCTTTCCCCTTAAGCAAGCATAAGTTGGTTTTCTAAATTTGAGACCCTGTTCTGTTTTGTAATCCAGTTCCTGTGTAGCCAAGTTTACATTCCGTGTATTAGTGATATCTTATGATGTTTCTTTTTCTGTGTGACTTATTTCAGTTAGAATCATCATACCTGAATCCACTCATTATGCTGCTACGGGCCTGATGACATAGATTTCATTGCTGAGTGATATTGCATTGTACGTAAGTACCACAACTTCTTTATCCATTTTTCACTTTCTGCGATATTGAACTTGTACCGTAAACGAGGTTCTTGTAAACAGAGCTGTCCCAAACTTTGGGGTGGCTGTGTCTTTTTGATTTTAATTTCCCTAAGCTATAGGACCATAAGTGGAAGTGCCCTAGGCTCTGTTGCTTTGTTTTTTAGATGTTTCAGGAAACACCATACACCTCTCCCGAGTGGCTGTTGGCAATTTACATCCCGCCCATCAGCATAACAAGGCTCCCAGTTCTCCATGGCCTGTCCTGCCTTTCTTGATTTTACACTTTTTTCAGATGGCCCCTTTGACTGGCGGGAAGTGAGACTTCATTGTAGTGCAGATTTCCTTTGCAAGCTTGCTTGTTTGGCCAAAAAGGGCGTATGCGTTTTTTCCTGCACGAAAATACGCATACGCCCTTTTTGGCCAAGTGCATCATTGTGGACGTTCTGCCTCTTTTCCTATGCTTTAAATGCAATTCCAGTCTACCTCCTGAAATCGGTTTCCTGCAATTCTGCCCCGCTTTCAAGTCCTCTTGGCAGCCTTACTTCAGTATATTTTTGGACGATAGCTGTCATTTATAACTCTGCAGGTTTGTGAATTACAGTGCCCCTGAGCTCCTTTCTTCAACTCGCTTTCTTGTGAGCTGGCCGCAACACCGCAGGATTGCTTCAGGCCCTAATCTGGTTCCGGCTCGGCACGCTGAGCCTTTGGTTAATTCCTCTTCCTGGTGGGAAATGAGAGTTAAATTTGCCCTTCCAGACACCTCCAGCTAGTCTCTCATTGGTTCTCCTTATTCCTGTTCATCTTCCGCAGAAATTGCAAACTGGGCCAAACAGGAGGTTAAAGGCACTGACTCTCCAAGTCGGGAGAGTGTTAGTAAAGCGTCTGGAATGTTGCACCCGAGTACCAGGGGACGAGAACTGAGACATATTGGAACACGTCTCCCGATCACACGGTTGATCATACTCTGGGTTCCACGTGCATGTTTTAGCTGAAGGAAGAATCCCTTAAACCTGGAGAGTTGAGACCCGTGGAATGGGTACCATGCAATATGACTTCAAAGGGTCTTCATTTGCTCACCGAACCTCTCCAATCCTATCACTGCTGCGTTTATGCCCCTGTACACACGCTTGATTTTCTTTCAGAGACATAGCAATCCATAGGTTTTAAGATACTTACTAGTCAGGTACATTCTTAGGCGTTTAATATGGGGTGTTGAGTCCATTTCGTTGAGCAAGGAGTAGTTCTTGTCTATTCCATATTTGGCTTAAGGAACTTTATCTGTGCTCATTTCAATCTCTGGTTTTATGCAGCACCCCAACTCACCTTTCCCCTTAAGCAAGCATAAGTTGGTTTTCTAAATTTGAGACCCTGTTCTGTTTTGTAATCCAGTTCCTGTGTAGCCAAGTTTACATCCCGTGTATTAGTGATATCTTATGATGTTTCTTTTTCTGTGTGACTTATTTCAGTTAGAATCATCATACCTGAATCCACTCATTATGCTGCTACGGGCCTGATGACATAGATTTCATTGCTGAGTGATATTGCATTGTACGTAAGTACCACAACTTCTTTATCCATTTTTCACTTTCTGCGATATTGAACTTGTACCGTACACGAGGTTCTTGTAAACAGAGCCGTCCCAAACTTTGGGGTGGCTGTGTCTTTTTGATTTTAATTTCCCTAAGCTATAGGACCATAAGTGGAAGTGCCCTAGGCTCTGTTGCTTTGTTTTTTAGATGTTTCAGGAAACACCATACACCTCTCCCGAGTGGCTGTTGGCAATTTACATCCCGCCCATCAGCATAACAAGGCTCCCAGTTCTCCATGGCCTGTCCTGCCTTTCTGGATTTTACACTTTTTTCAGATGGCCCTTTTGACCGGGGGGAAGTGAGACTTCATTGTAGTGCAGATTTCCTTTGCAAGCTTGCTTGGTTGGCCAAAAAGGGCGTATGCGTTTTTTCCTGAATATATTCAGGAAAAAACGCATACGCCCTTTTTGGCCAAGTGCATCATTGTGGACGTTCTGCCTCTTTTCCTATGCTTTAAATGCAATTCCAGTCTACCTCCTGAAATCGGTTTCCTGCAATTCTGCCCCGCTTTCAAGTCCTCTTGGCAGCCTTACTTCAGTATATTTTTGGACGATAGCTGTCATTTATAACTCTGCAGGTTTGTGAATTACAGTGCCCCTGAGCTCCTTTCTTCAACTCGCTTTCTTGTGAGCTGGCCGCAACACCGCAGGATTGCTTCAGGCCCTAATCTGGTTCCGGCACGGCACGCTGAGCCTTTGGTTAATTCCTCTTCCTGGTGGGAAATGAGAGTTAAATTTGCCCGTCCAGACACCTCCAGCTAGTCTCTCATTGGTTCTCCCTATTCCTGTTCATCTTCAGCAGAAATTGCAAACTGGGCCAAACAGGAGGTTAAAGGCACTGACTCTCCAAGTCGGGAGAGTGTTAGTAAAGCGTCTGGAATGTTGCACCCGAGTACCAGGGGACGAGAACTGAGACATATTGGAACACGTCTCCCGATCACACGGTTGATCATACTCTGGGTTCCACGTGCATGTTTTAGCTGAAGGAAGAATCCCTTAAACCTGGAGAGTTGAGACCCGTGGAATGGGTACCATGCAATATGACTTCAAAGGGTCTTCATTTGCTCACCGAACCTCACCAATCCTATCACTGCTGCGTTTATGCCGCTGTACACACGCTTGATTCTCTTTCGGAGACATATAAATCCATAGGTTTTAAGATTCTTACTAGTCAGGTAGATTTTTACTAGTCAGGTATATTCTTAGGCGTTTAATATGGGGTGTTGAGTCCACTTCGTTGAGCAAGGAGTAGTTCTTGTCTATTCCATATTTGGCTTAAGGAACTTTATCTGTGCTCATTTCAATCTCTGGTTTGATGCAGCACCCCAACTCACCTTTCCCCTTAAGCAAGCATAAGTTGGTTTTCTAAATTTGAGACCCTGTTCTGTTTTGTAATCCAGTTCCTGTGTAGCCAAGTTTACATTCCGTGTATTAGTGATATCTTATGATGTTTCTTTTTCTGTGTGACTTATTTCAGTTAGAATCATCATACCTGAATCCACTCATTATGCTGCTACGGGCCTGATGACATAGATTTCATTGCTGAGTGATATTGCATTGTACGTAAGTACCACAACTTCTTTATCCATTTTTCACTTTCTGCGATATTGAACTTGTACCGTAAACGAGGTTCTTGTAAACAGAGCTGTCCCAAACTTTGGGGTGGCTGTGTCTTTTTGATTTTAATTTCCCTAAGCTATAGGACCATAAGTGGAAGTGCCCTAGGCTCTGTTGCTTTGTTTTTTAGATGTTTCAGGAAACACCATACACCTCTCCCGAGTGGCTGTTGGCAATTTACATCCCGCCCATCAGCATAACAAGGCTCCCAGTTCTCCATGGCCTGTCCTGCCTTTCTGGATTTTACACTTTTTTCAGATGGCCCCTTTGACTGGCGGGAAGTGAGACTTCATTGTAGTGCAGATTTCCTTTGCAAGCTTGCTTGGTTGGCCAAAAAGGGCGTATGCGTTTTTTCCTGCACGAAAATACGCATACGCCCTTTTTGGCCAAGTGCATCCTTGTGGACGTTCTGCCTCTTTTCCTATGCTTTAAATGCAATTCCAGTCTACCTCCTGAAATCGGTTTCCTGCAATTCTGCCCCGCTTTCAAGTCCTCTTGGCAGCCTTACTTCAGTATATTTTTGGACGATAGCTGTCATTTATAACTCTGCAGGTTTGTGAATTACAGTGCCCCTGAGCTCGTTTCTTCAACTCGCTTTCTTGTGAGCTGGCCGCAACACCGCAGGATTGCTTCAGGCCCTAATCTGGTTCCGGCACGGCACGCTGAGCCTTTGGTTAATTCCTCTTCCTGGTGGGAAATGAGAGTTAAATTTGCCCGTCCAGACACCTCCAGCTAGTCTCTCATTGGTTCTCCCTATTCCTGTTCATCTTCAGCAGAAATTGCAAACTGGACCAAACAGGAGGTTAAAGGCACTGACTCTCCAAGTCGGGAGAGTGTTAGTAAAGCGTCTGGAATGTTGCACCCGAGTACCAGGGGACAAGAACTGAGACATATTGGAACACGTCTCCCGATCACACGGTTGATCATACTCTGGGTTCCACGTGCATGTTTTAGCTGAAGGAAGAATCCCTTAAACCTGGAGAGTTGAGACCCGTGGAATGGGTATCATGCAATATGACTTCAAAGGGTCTGCATTTGCTCACCGAACATCACCAATCCTATCACTGCTGCGTTTATGCCGCTGTACACACGCTTGATTCTCTTTCGGAGACATATAAATCCATAGGTTTTAAGATTCTTACTAGTCAGGTAGATTCTTACTAGTCAGGTATATTCTTAGGCGTTTAATATGGGGTGTTGAGTCCACTTCGTTGAGCAAGGAGTAGTTCTTGTCTATTCCATATTTGGCTTAAGGAACTTTATCTGTGCTCATTTCAATCTCTGGTTTGATGCAGCACCCCAACTCACCTTTCCCCTTAAGCAAGCATAAGTTGGTTTTCTAAATTTGAGACCCTGTTCTGTTTTGTAATCCAGTTCCTCTGTAGCCAAGTTTACATTCCGTGTATTAGTGATATCTTATGATGTTTCTTTTTCTGTGTGACTTATTTCAGTTAGAATCATCATACCTGAATCCACTCATTATGCTGCTACGGGCCTGATGACATAGATTTCATTGCTGAGTGATATTGCATTGTACGTAAGTACCACAACTTCTTTATCCATTTTTCACTTTCTGCGATATTGAACTTGTACCGTAAACGAGGTTCTTGTAAACAGAGCTGTCCCAAACTTTGGGGTGGCTGTGTCTTTTTGATTTTAATTTCCCTAAGCTATAGGACCATAAGTGGAAGTGCCCTAGGCTCTGTTGCTTTGTTTTTTAGATGTTTCAGGAAACACCATACACCTCTCCCGAGTGGCTGTTGGCAATTTACATCCCGCCCATCAGCATAACAAGGCTCCCAGTTCTCCATGGCCTGTCCTGCCTTTCTTGATTTTACACTTTTATCAGATGGCCCCTTTGACTGGCGGGAAGTGAGACTTCATTGTAGTGCAGATTTCCTTTGCAAGCTTGCTTGGTTGGCCAAAAAGGGCGTATGCGTTTTTTCCTGCACGAAAATACGCATACGCCCTTTTTGGCCAAGTGCATCATTGTGGACGTTCTGCCTCTTTTCCTATGCTTTAAATGCAATTCCAGTCTACCTCCTGAAATCGGTTTCCTGCAATTCTGCCCCGCTTTCAAGTCCTCTTGGCAGCCTTACTTCAGTATATTTTTGGACGATAGCTGTCATTTATAACTCTGCAGGTTTGTGAATTACAGTGCCCCTGAGCTCGTTTCTTCAACTCGCTTTCTTGTGAGCTGGCCGCAACACCGCAGGATTGCTTCAGGCCCTAATCTGGTTCCGGCACGGCACGCTGAGCCTTTGGTTAATTCCTCTTCCTGGTGGGAAATGAGAGTTAAATTTGCCCGTCCAGACACCTCCAGCTAGTCTCTCATTGGTTCTCCCTATTCCTGTTCATCTTCCGCAGAAATTGCAAACTGGGCCAAACAGGAGGTTAAAGGCACTGACTCTCCAAGTCGGGAGAGTGTTAGTAAAGCGTCTGGAATGTTGCACCCGAGTACCAGGGGACGAGAACTGAGACATATTGGAACACGTCTCCCGATCACACGGTTGATCATACTCTGGGTTCCACGTGCATGTTTTAGCTGAAGGAAGAATCCCTTAAACCTGGAGAGTTGAGACCCGTGGAATGGGTACCATGCAATATGACTTCAAAGGGTCTTCATTTGCTCACCGAAGCTCTCTAATCCTATCACTGCTGCGTTTATGCCCCATGTACACACGCTTGATTTTCTTTCAGAGACATAGCAATCCATAGGTTTTAAGATACTTACTAGTCAGGTACATTCTTAGGCGTTTAATATGGGGTGTTGAGTCCATTTCGTTGAGCAAGGAGTAGTTCTTGTCTATTCCATATTTGGCTTAAGGAACTTTATCTGTGCTCATTTCAATCTCTGGTTTTATGCAGCACCCCAACTCACCTTTCCCCTTAAGCAAGCATAAGTTGGTTTTCTAAATTTGAGACCCTGTTCTGTTTTGTAATCCAGTTCCTGTGTAGCCAAGTTTACATTCCGTGTATTAGTGATATCTTATGATGTTTCTTTTTCTGTGTGACTTATTTCAGTTAGAATCATCATACCTGAATCCACTCATTATGCTGCTACGGGCCTGATGACATAGATTTCATTGCTGAGTGATATTGCATTGTACGTAAGTACCACAACTTCTTTATCCATTTTTCACTTTCTCCGATATTGAACTTGTACCGTAAACGAGGTTCTTGTAAACAGAGCCGTCCCAAACTTTGGGGTGGCTGTGTCTTTTTGATTTTAATTTCCCTAAGCTATAGGACCATAAGTGGAAGTGCCCTAGGCTCTGTTGCTTTGTTTTTTGGATGTTTCAGGAAACACCATACACTTCTCCAGAGTGGCTGCTGGCAATTTACATCCCGCCCATCAGCATAACTAGGCTCCCAGTTCTCCATGGCCTGTCCTGCCTTTCTGGATTTTACACTTTTTTCAGATGGCCCTTTTGACCGGGGGGCAGTGAGACTTCATTGTAGTGCAGATTTCCTTTGCAAGCTTGCTTGGTTGGCCAAAAAGGGCGTATGCGTTTTTTCCTGAATATATTCAGGAAAAAACGCATACGCCCTTTTTGTCCAAGTGCATCATTGTGGACGTTCTGCCTCTTTTCCTATGCTTTACATGCAATTCCAGTCTACCTCCTGAAATCAGTTTCCTGCAATTCTGCCCCCCTTTCAACTCCTCTTGGCAGCCTTACTTCAATATATTTTTGGAAGATAGCTGTCCTTTATAACTCTGCAGGTTTGTGAATTACAGTGCCCCTGAGCTCCTTTCTTCAACTCGCTTTCTTGTGAGCTGGCCGCAACACCGCAGGATTGCTTCTGGTCCTAGTGTGGTTCCGGCATGGCACGCTGAGCCTTTGGTTAATTCCTCTTCCTGGTTGGAAATGAGAGTTAAATTTGCCCGTCTGGACACCTCCAGCTTGTCTCTCATTGGTTCTCCCTTTTCCTGTTCATTTTCCACAGAAATTGCAAACTGGGCCAAACAGGAGGTTAAAAGCACTGACTCTCCAAGTGGGGAGAGTGTTAGTAAAGCGTCTGGAATGTTGCACCCGAGTACCAGGAAACGAAAATTGAGACACATTTGAACATGTTTTCCGATCACACGGTGGATCATACTCTGGATTCCACATGCATGTTTTAGCTGAAGGAAGAATCCCTTAAACAGGGAGAGTTGAGACCCATGGAATGGGTACCATGCAATATGACTTCAAAGGGTCTGCATTTGCTCACCGAACCTCAGCAATCCTATCACTGCTGCGTTTATGCCACTGTACACACGCTTGATTCTCTTTCGGAGACATATAAATCCATAGGTTTTAAGATTCTTACTAGTCAGGTAGATTCCCACTAGTCAGGTATATTCTTAGGCGTTTAATATGGGGTGTTGAGTCCACTTCGTTGAGCAAGGAGTAGCTCTTGTCTATTACATATTTGGCTTATGGAACGGTATCTGTGCTCATTTCAATCTCTGGTTTTATGCAGCACCCCAACTCACCCGTCCCCTTAAGCAAGCATAAGTTGGTTTTCTACATTTGACACCCTGTTCTGTTTTGTAATTCAGTTCTTGTGTAGCCAAGTTTACATTCCGTGTATTAGTGATATCTTATGATGTTTCTTTTTCTGTGTGACTAATTTCACTTAGAATCATCGTACCTGAATCCACTCATTATGCTGCTACGGGCCTGATGACATAGATTTCATTGCTGAGTGATATTGCATTGTACGTAAGTACCACAGTTTCTTTATCCATTTTTCGCTTTCTGTGATATTGAACTTGTACCGTAAACGAGGTTCTTGTAAACAGAGCCGTCCCAAACTTTGGGGTGGCTGTGTCTTTTAATTTTAATTTCCCTAAGCTATAGGACAATAAGTGGAAGTGCCCTAGGCTCTGTTGCTTTGTTTTTTGGATGTTTCAGGAAACACCATACACTTCTCCAGAGTGGCTGCTGGCAATTTACATCCCGCCCATCAGCATAACTAGGCTCCCAGTTCTCCATGGCCTGTCCTGCCTTTCTGGATTTTACACTTTTTTCAGATGGCCCTTTTGACCGGGGGGCAGTGAGACGTCATTGTAGTGCAGATTTCCTTTGCAAGCTTGCTTGGTTGGCCAAAAAGGGCGTATGCGTTTTTTCCTGAATATATTCAGGAAAAAACGCATACGCCCTTTTTGGCCAAGTGCATCATTGTGGACGTTCTGCCTCTTTTCCTATGCTTTACATGCAATTCCAGTCTACCTCCTGAAATCGGTTTCCTGCAATTCTGCCCTGCTTTCAACTCCTCTTGGCATCCTAATTCAATATATTTTTGGAAGATAGCTGTCATTTATAACTCTGCAGGTTTGTGAATTACAGTGCCCCTGAGCTCCTTTCTTCAACTCGCTTTCTTGTGAGCTGGCCGCAACACCGCAGGATTGCTTCAGGCCCTAGTTTGTTTCCGGCACGGCATGCTGAGCCTTTGGTTAATTCCTCTTCCTGGTGGGAAATGAGAGTTAAATTGGCCCGTCCGGACACCTCCACCTAATCTCTCATTGGTTCTCCCTATTCCTGTTCATCTTCCGCAGAAATTGCTAACTGGGCCAAACAGGAGGTTAAAGGCACTGACTCTCCAAGTGGGGAGAGTGTTAGTAAAGCGTCTGGAATGTTGCACCCGAGTACCAGGGGACGAAAACTGAGACACATTTGAACACGTTTTCTGACCACATGGTGGATCATACTCTGGGTTCCACATGCATGTTTTAGCTGAAGGAAGAATCCATTAAACCTGGAGAGTTGAGACCCATGGAATGGGTACCATGCAATATGTCTTCAAAGGGTCTGCATTTGCTCACCGAACCTCACCAATCCTATCACTGCTGCGTTTATGCCGCTGTACACACACTTGATTCTCTTTCGGAGACATATAAATCCATAGGTTTTAAGATTCTTACTAGTCAGGTAGATTCTTACTAGTCAGGTATATTCTTAGGCGTTTAATATGGGGTGTTGAGTCCACTTCGTTGAGCAAGGAGTAGCTCTGTCTATTACATATTTGGCTTATGGAACGGTATCTGTGCTCATTTCAATCTCTGGTTTTATGCAGCACCCCAACTCACCCGTCCCCTTAAGCAAGCATAAGTTGGTTTTCTACATTTGACACCCTGTTCTGTTTTGTAATTCAGTTCTTGTGTAGCCAAGTTTACATTCCGTGTATTAGTGATATCTTATGATGTTTCTTTTTCTGTGTGACTAATTTCACTTAGAATCATCGTACCTGAATCCACTCATTATGCTGCTACGGGCCTGTTGACATAGATTTCATTGCTGAGTGATATTGCATTGTACGTAAGTACCACAATTTCTTTATCCATTTTTCGCTTTCTGTGATATTGAACTTGTACCGTAAACGAGGTTCTTGTAAACAGAGCCGTCCCAAACTTTGGGGTGGCTGTGTCTTTTTGATTTTAATTTCCCTAAGCTATAGGACCATAAGTGGAAGTGCCCTAGGCTCTGTTGCTTTGTTTTTTGGATGTTTCAGGAAACACCATACACTTCTCCAGAGTGGCTGCTGGCAATTTACATCCCGCCCATCAGCATAACTAGGCTCCCAGTTCTCCATGGCCTGTCCTGCCTTTCTGGATTTTACACTTTTTTCAGATGGCCCTTTTGACCGGGGGGCAGTGAGACTTCATTGTAGTGCAGATTTCCTTTGCAAGCTTGCTTGGTTGGCCAAAAAGGGCGTATGCGTTTTTTCCTGAATATATTCAGGAAAAAACGCATACGCCCTTTTTGGCCAAGTGCATCATTGTGGACGTTCTGCCTCTTTTCCTATGCTTTACATGCAATTCCAGTCTACCTCCTGAAATCGGTTTCCTGCAATTCTGCCCTGCTTTCAACTCCTCTTGGCATCCTAATTCAATATATTTTTGGAAGATAGCTGTCATTTATAACTCTGCAGGTTTGTGAATTACAGTGCCCCTGAGCTCCTTTCTTCAACTCGCTTTCTTGTGAGCTGGCCGCAACACCGCAGGATTGCTTCTGGTCCTAGTGTGGTTCCGGCATGGCACGCTGAGCCTTTGGTTAATTCCTCTTCCTGGTGGGAAATGAGAGTTAAATTTGCCCGTCCAGACACCTCCACCTAATCTCTCATTGGTTCTCCCTATTCCTGTTCATTTTCCACAGAAATTGCAAATTGGGCCATACAGGAGTTTAAAGGCACTGACTCTCCAAGTGGGGAGAGTGTTAGTAAAGCGTCTGGAATGTTGCACCCGAGTACCAGGGGACGAAAACTGAGACACATTTGAACACGTTTCCCGATCACACGGTGGATCATACTCTGGGTTCCACATGCATGTTTTAGCTGAAGGAAGAATCCCTTAAACCTGGAGAGTTGAGACCCATGGAATGGGTACCATGCAATATGACTTCAAAGGGTCTGCATTTGCTCACCGAACCTCACCAATCCTATCACTGCTGCGTTTATGCCGCTGTACACACGCTTGATTCTCTTTCGGAGACATATAAATCTATAGGTTTTAAGATTCTTACTAGTCAGGTAGATTCTTACTAGTCAGGTATATTCCTAGGCGTTTAATATAGGGTGTTGAGTCCACTTCGTTGAGCAAGGGGTACCTTTTGTCTATTATATTTTTGGCTTATGGAACGGTATCTGTGCCAATTTTAATCTCTGGTTTCATGCAGCACCCCATATCGGCTTTCCCCTTAAGCAAGCATAAGTTGGTTTTCTACATTTTTGACCCTGTTCTGTTTTGTAATTCAGTTCCTGTGTAGCCAAGTTTACATTCCGTGTAGTAGTGATATCTTATGATGTTTCTTTTTCTGTGTGACTAATTTCACTTAGAATCATCGTACCTGAATCCACTCATTATGCTGCTCCGGGCCTGATGACATAGATTTCATTGCTGAGTGATATTGCATTGTACGTAAGTACCACAACTTCTTTATCCATTTTTCACTTTTTGCGATATTTAACTTGTACCGTAAACGAGGTTCTTGTAAACAGAGCCATCCCAAACTTTGGGGTGGCTGTGTCTTTTTGATTTTAATTTCCCTAAGCTATAGGACCATAAGTGGAAGTGCCCTAGGCTCTGTTGCTTAGTTTTTTGGATGTTTCAGGAAACACCATACACTTCTCCAGAGTGGCTGTTGGCCATTTACATCTCGCCCATCAGCATAACAAGGCTCCCAGTTCTCCATGGCCTGTCCTGCCTTTCTGGATTTTACACTTTTTTCAGAAGGCCCTTTGACCGGGGGGCGGTGAGACTTCATTGTAGTGCAGATTTCCTTTGCGAGCTTGCTTGGTTGGCCAGAAAGGGCGTATGCGTTTCTTCCTGAATATATTCAGGAAAGAACGCATACGCCCTTTTTGGCCAAGTGCATCATTGTCGACGTTCTGAGTCTTTTCATATGTTTTCAGTGCAATTCCAGTCTACCTCCTGAAATCGGTTTCCTGCAGTTCTGCCTTGCTCTCAGTTCCTCTTCATAGCCTTACCTCAATATACGTTTGGAAAATAGTTGGCCTTTATAACTCTGCAGGTTTTTCAATTGCAGTGGCCCTTAGCTCCATTTTTCTGCTCTTATTTTTGTGATCTTGCCTCATATCCACAGGATTTCTTCAGGCCCTATTCTTCTTCTGGGGCGCCTTGCTCTGCCTTTGGTTAATTCTTCTTCCTGATGTGAAATTAGAGTGACATGTGCCCATTGAAACCGCTACAGCTATTTTCTCACTGGTTCCCCCTATTCCCATTCATCCTCCGCACTAACTGCAGACTGTGCGATACCGGAACTTAAAGGCATTGACTCTCCATGTGGAGATGTTGTTAGTAAAGTGGCTGGAATGTTGATCCGGAGCCCCAGGAGAGGAAAATGAGGTGCATTTTAGAAACCTTTCCCGATCATATGGTATACCATCTGCTGGATTTCCCATGCATGGTTTAGCTGTAGGAAGATTCCCTTCAACTTGGAGTGTTGGGACCCTTGGAATAAGTAGCATGAAGTATTGCATTAAACTTTCGGCAGTTGCTCACCAAAGCTCTCCAATCCTTTCAGCCCCAAGTGTCCAGCCTTATGTCTTATCCAGCTGTGGGTTTATATGTGGTCATTCCAGGTTGCATCACAGCCCCTGAGCGAATTTTGTAAGAATTTTTCTCTCTTTCATTGTTTCTGCGTTTTGGTTTTAAAATTTATTTCTATAATGGGGTTTAGCTCATTTTCACTGCTGTGTTTGTGCCGCTCTGCACACACTTGATTCCCTTATGGAGATATATCAATACATGGGTTTTAAGATTCTTATTACTCAGATATATTTCTCTGTGGTGTATAGGGTGTGTTGAGGCCAGTTCATTGAGCAAGGTGTAGATCTTGTCTGATACCTATTTGGTTTATTGAACGGTATCTGTGCTAATTTCAAACTCTGGTTTTATGCATCACCCCACCTCTCCTTTCCCCTTAAGCTGACATAAGTGTGTTTTCTAAATGTGAGACACTGTTCTGTTTTGTCATTCATTTTTTGTGCAGCCATATTTATCCTCCCTCTATAAGTGATATCTTATGATATGTTTCTTTTTCTGTTTGACTTATTTCAAGTAGTATTATCGGACCTCAATCCACTCTTTATCCTTCTACTAGCCTTATTACATTGATTTCATGGTGAAGAGATATTCCATTGTACATAAGTACCACATTTTCTTTATCCATTGTTCTCTTTCCTGGGATATTTAAGGTGTACTGAAGTTGAGGTTCTTGTAAACAGAGTAGCCCTAAACTGTGGTGTGCTTGTGTCTTGTTGATTTTTAGACTTCCCTAGATATACTCCCGTGATTGGAAGTGCCCTATGCTCTGTCGCTCTGTTTTTTAGATGATTTAGGAACCACCATACACTTCTCCAGAGTGGCTCTCGGCAGTTCACACACTGTCCATCAGCGTATAAAGGCTCCCTGTTCTCCATGGCCTGTCCTGCATTTCTGGTTTTTACAATTTTTTCGGATGGCCCTTTTGACCGGTGGGAAATGAGACTTCTTTGTTGTGCACATTTGCATTGCTTGCTTGCTTGGTTGCCCATAAAGTGCGTATGCGTTTTTTCCTGGATATATTCAGGAAATAACACATACTCCCTTTTGGGCCAACTGCATCATTGTCGAAATTCTGCCGCTTTTCATGTGCTTTAAAGGCGAGTCCAATCTATCTCTTGAAATCTGTTTCTTGCAATTCTGTCTTGCATTCAGATCCTCTTCTTTGCCTTACCTCAACATATTTTTGGACGTTAGTTTTCATTTATAACTCTGCAGGTTTGTGAATTGCAGTGACCCTGAGCTCCATTTTTTAAGTTGCTCTTTTGTGAGCTGGCCTCAAAACTGCAGGATTGCTTCAGGCCCTATTTTGGCTCCGGCGAGGCGGGCTGAGCCTTTTTTTAATTCTTATTCTTAATGGGAAATTAGAGTGACATGTGCCCGTCCAAACCCCTACAACTATTCTCTCATTGTTTCCCCCTGTTCCCGTTCATCCTCCTCACAATTTGCAAAATGTGTGAAACAGAAGTTTAAATGTGCTGATTCTCTAAGTGGGGAGATTCTAAGTAACGTGGCTGGAATGATGAACAGGAGCACCAGGAGAGGATAAATGAGGTGCATTTTAGACACATCTCCCGATCACATGGTGTACAGTCCTCTGGGTTTTCCATGCATGTTTTAGCTGTAGGAAGATTCCTTGAACCTGCAGATTTGGGACCCATTGAATGGGTACCAGGTAGTATTACTTTAAAGGGTGTGCATTTCCTCACCCAACCCCACATTTCTCTTAGTGCGAACAGTTTCCAGCCTTATGTCTCATCCTGCTGTGGGTCTAGATGTGTTCAATCCATGTTGCATCACCGTCCCTGAGGAAAAGTTGTAAGAGGTTTTCTCTGTCTCTCTCTCGTTTATTTTTTTCAATTTATTACTATGTTGTTTACAGCTGATTTTCAAAGCTCTGTTTCTTGCTGCTGTACATCTACTTGATTCACGTACAGAGAGACATCAATAATTTCTTTTTCAGATTCTTACCAGTCATAGATATTCTTTTCCGGTGACTTGAGTGTGCTGAGTGCAGTTCTTTTAGTTACCGTGTAGGCCTTGTTGATTATCAGTTTGGTATTTGGAATGGTATCTTTGCTAATTTCAACCTCCTGGATGATGCCTCACCCCTCCCCACCTTTCCCGTTTAGCAGCCTTACACGTGTTTTCTACATATTTATGTCACTTAGAATGATCATACGTAACTCCTCCGGAGTTGTTACAACTGGCCATATTTCATTGATTTCCAGGCTGAGTAATATTCCACTCTACATAAGTACCACATCTCTATCCATTTTTTCCCTCCAGAGACATTTAAGTTATATCCTAGTCGAGGATCTTTTAAACAGAGAGGCAGTAAACATTGGGGTGCCTGTGTCCTCTCGATTTTTGTTTTTCCCAAGATATACGCCCATGAGTGCAAGTGCCCTATGCTCTGTAGCTCATTTTTTAGATGCTTTAGTAAACACAATACAGTTCTCCAGAATGGCCGTTGGCAATATACATTTCCACTATAAGCCTCACAGGGCTCCCTCCTCTCCTTGCCCTGTCCTGCATTTCTGGCGTTTACACTTTATGAGGATGGCTCTTCTGACTGATGCGAAGTGATATCTTTTGTAGTATTGATTTCCAGTGCCCACCTGTTTGGTTGGCTAAAAAAGTGTATGCCCTTTTCTTGAATATATACAGAAAAAAACGCATACAGCCTTTTTGGCCAACTGCAATGTCGGCAATGTTCAGCCCCTTTTCTTGTGCTTAATGGCGAGTCCTTTCTACCTCCTCAAATCCCTTTCCTGCCATTCTCCCTTGCTTGCCAATCCTTTTCTCTGACTTTCCTCAAGACATTTTTCAGTGATAGATATTTTCAACTCTGCAGTTTCGTGAATTTTACTGCCCCTGAGTTCCATTGTTCAACTTGTGTTTATGGGAACTGGCCACAAAGCAGTGGGATTTCCTCAAGCCCTATACTGTTTCCATGGGCAACCCTAGCCTTTGGTCAATTCATCTTCCTGATTGGAAATTAGAGTGACATGTGCCTGTCTGAACACCTAGGACTTGTCTCTCATTGTTCCTCATCCTTCCGCTTCATCCTCTGGACAAATTCCAAACTGTACGCAACAGGATGTTGACAGTGTTGACATCTCCAAGTGGGGAGACTGTTAGTAAAGACGCTGGAGGGGTGAACCCGAGCACCAGGAGATGAGGAGATGAGATGCCTTTTCCAAACTCTTCCCGATCAGACGGTATACCATCCTCTGGATGTGACAGACATGTTTTAGCAGTAGGAAGAGTCCCATTCATGTAAGGAGAACACCAGGGCTTTTTCAAAATCAGTGTCTCCCCGAAACCCAAACTGGGGAGTTTTTTAAGCTACGGCTACACATATGTTCATTAAGGGCCTTGGGAAGTAGGCAGAGTCCAAACTTTAGATGACTGAAGTCTTCAGGGTCAGAAGCACTCACCACCGGCTTCCCTTAGGTTACACTTTAACTGTCATTGATAGATGATGTCAATAAAAATATCTATTCTTTTTCCGATTATTTCCCCTTATAGGTTATTGCACAATATTGAGTGTAGTTCCCTGTGCTATACAGTAGTTCCTTGTTGATGATCTATTTTATACATAGCAGTGTGTATGTGTTAATTCCAAACTGTTAATTTATCCCTCCTCCCACCTTTCCCCTTTGGTAATAATAAATTATAAGATTTTATACTTCTCAGAAATGGGGGAGCTGAAAGAGAGGTATCATTTTCAATGGAAAAGCATTTAAAACAAGATTGAAGCTTTAACCAAGATTATTAGATGTACATCCTTGGAAAGAAATCACTTCATTTCTCTAATATTGACCTGACAAATAGGACAAACCTTCTCACTGAACTTGCTTATAATAAAGTGATGGAAATATCAAATGGAAGTGTTAGAAACATCTTATTTTACCCGAGCCTTATAAACTGTTCTATGTTAACTACAGTTTGGCTCACACATCTGTTCATTGAAGTTACAATAGTCTCAATTTCTGTTACTGATCCTCCAGAGTGGACCCCAACAAGGGTCCCCCTGCCCAGTGTCATTGGGGCCAACAGATCGAGACTGAGTTTGGTTCCCAAGCAAAGGAAACTTTATATTTTCATCAGAGAATGGAGAGGTGAGAGCATGCACTACCCCGTGGGCTGTGGGCTGGGCTGCTGTGTAGAGATCCTGTCAGAGTCAGTGGGAGGGAGGGGGCGGAGCTCTCAAGGGCCGGGTTGGCTGCAGCTCAGGCTCTATATCTCGGAGTCTGCACTGGGCCCCAGGAGCTGAGGTGTCGACCCAGCCATTCTGCACCAGGAAATCTGGTCTGAAGTGCCGGGTGTGGAACCTCTGCATGCGGGACCCTAGGAGCACGTGAAATTAGACAAAGCACAAAGGATAAAAAAGGTCAGACTTGACTTTATTGCCCAGATTCTATTTTTATCTCCCAGGGATTTTTAATGGGCTTTGCTGGGGACAAACCCCTCCTCTGCCTTTTGTCCCGTTCCTCACTCTTGGAGTGCTGAGGGTGCAGACCCTTCTTCTGTAACTGCTGAGTGCTGAGTTGGGAGCCCTCATACCAGGGGACGAGGGTCAGAACTTCTCCCCAGCAGCCTCCAGGTGACGTTGATTGGCCCCAGGACCCCTGCCTCCCTGCTCGTCCGCCTGAGCACCAGCATTGGAAGTGTTATAGATTCTAATGACCTTTAAGGGTCCAGGAAAGAGATGTGCAGAGACGCTGTGGGGGCCGGTTTCACCCCGCCCCACATTTGTTCGGCCACCTTAGGCTGACCGTTTCTGCCAGCCTAGATGCTCTGACCAGTAGTCTGCTCTTTCTTCAATTAGGCCCCTGAATTAACATAAAAACAGCACCAGGTGTCAGAGCCCTGCCCGCTCAACTCCCAGACAGTCCAGGGTCAGTGGTGATCAAGGACCATGATGGCCACTGAGTCAACAGCCTTTTGAAGTAAACAGGAGTCCAGCCGGTCTTATTGGCCACCATCATCACGGTGTCTGTAGGCTTTTCTATGGTGACAGTGTGATATACGGTTCCCCCGCCAAGATTATTAGCTCCCCTCCGGGTGCAGGAAGTCCTGCAAGCAGTAGTCTACTCCTTCGGGACACACTATTGTTGTTTTATGAGAGAAACTCCAGATCAAGTGATGTTCACATGAGTCGTCATGGTGCCCTGTTGCCTCCGGTTATCTCTCTGGATGTTGGAGTTGGAGGGCCTCCTCACTCGAGGTCGGTGTGCCCACGGAGCGAACCCTGCAACTTCAGGGCATGGTTGGTGATTAGGATCACCACGTGGGGTCCTTTTCCCTTAGGAGGGAGGTGGCCTTTTGGGCTGCTGATTTCCAGGTTTTTAGATACCGCCAGTATCTTGGCCAGATGTGGCAGTGGGCCAAGCCCCTTGGTGACTGTAGTTTATCCTACCTGGATGGCATTCTTGCGTTGTTCCATTTCAAGTGGTCCCAGTTTTTGCACTAATTCTCCAATGGCGATTCACCTTTCACCGGGAATGGAAAGGTCAAAGGGTTTAGCTCAATTAGGGAGTTCCAGGGCAAGGGTCTGAATTGACTGCTCTTTCCATTCTTGAAAGGCCACTTCTGGATTCTGTTCAAAAGGATCATCATCTTTTCCTTTCAGTGTTTCATATAGAGGCCCAGCTAGTAGACTGTAGTTAGGGATCCAGAAGCAGCAAACCCTGGCCTCCCCAGGAACCCCTAAGCTGTCTTCTAGTTTTAGAAAGGGGTAAGGCTGCAAATGGTTTCTTCCCTTTCCTGGGATGGGCTTCTCTGACCTTGTGTGAGAATGAAGCCCAGGCAGGTCACCGCAGTCTGTGATATTTGAGCTTTTTCTTGGACAACTTCTATCCTTTATTGGCTTGGTAGTTCAGAGGCCTCCTTAGTAGGGCTGGCGATCAGAATGTCGTCTGCATATTGAAGGAGGGTTTCCTTTTCCAGAGGTAGAACTTTTCGGTCGTTAGCTAAGCTTTCCCCAAAGATGGTGTGGGAATTTTTGAACCCTTGGGGCAAGACGGCCCGGAAGTATTGTTTTAGTTGTATGTTGAGTCCTGCCACTCACAAGCCAAAATTTCTTGTGACTCTGGGACTAATGGAATACAAAAGAAGGCATCATTGAAGACTAATACAGAATACCATGTCCTGGTGGTTGGTAGAATGACCAGCAGGGTGTAGGAATCAGGAGCAACTGGAGGTATATCCTCGGTGGCTTCACTGACTGTCCTGACATCCTTTACCAGGTCCCCAGCAGCCCATGGGGCTCTCGTGGTCAGGCCAATCCCAGGATATGGAGCTCTCCTGGGCAGGTACCCCACCCCCAACCCAGCCCACGGGGCTCTCATGGTCAGGCCCCTCCCAGGATACAGAGCTACCCTTGCAGGTACCGTGGCAGGGCTGGGCACACAGGAACCGTGCACATAGCCCTCATTGAAGAGCACCCCCAGCTCACCTGTCGCTCAGAGCTGACACAGAGCACCTCAGAGCAGGACTTGAACTAACAAACAGCAGCTCCGACAGGTCTGTGACCCTGGGCATCACTCTGTGTGGCCTCCCTCCACCTGGTCTTCCAGAGACTTCCACTGCACCCAGGGCACCAGGCCTCTGTCTCCAACCACCACCCACCCCTCCTCTCCCTGACTCCTGGGTTCCTCTCATTAGGAGAGGGTTTTCTTGAAGTTGTCTCCCACTCATGGGCCAGATAAAATGATTAGAAAACAAGCCAAAGCTGCAGCCCCTTGTCTATCCTGACTCTCAGGAGCCCACACCTGTTCCTTGGACCTGGCCGGTTCAGCAAGTTCCATTTTCTGCAACTGTGAGCCCCTGAGGGGTGATGATTGGCTACCTGGGCAGCCTTACCATGCTGGCCAGCCCTCCCCAGGTGTGCCTGGGTTGAGATCAATATAAATACCACTCCAGGCAGCAAAAGCCCCTGCAGCTGTGCCTGACGCCATTTTCTCTGCCCTGTCAGCAGTCTCGGGGCTGGGCTGGTGGGAGGGAGTGAGAGGCCACGGCTTTGTGGGTGGCCCAGTGTGAGTGGGGCTCTGCTGGACTTTCTGCAGCAGATGCCAGGCTGCCACCTGCTAAAGAAGAGGATGTGTCACCCATACCTGCTGCTGGAATTTCTCCCTGGGCAGAGGTGAGGAAGGAAAAAAGCAGTGGGGGCAGGGACAGGACGGGTATCTCAGGCAGGGAAATGGAAATCTTCCAGAAGAGCACCCAGGGCCAGGACCATCCTGGCTGGCCTGCAGGCACCAAGTCAGCTGGCATGCTGTCACTCGTGTGGCTCCATGGCCCTTCCTCTAGGCTTTCAAGTCCTTGTATATATTCAGGTGTTTTACCTGGGAAGGGTGGGAACAGTTCAGCAGCAAGTGGCCTGGGGCTCAGCTCACGTTTACTCACAGATGCCTCGGCACGGTGCCCCAGCTTTGCAATGAGGACGCTTGTTGTGTGGGGGCTGCTGGCTGAATGGGAGACGATTCCCCACCACTGACCAACTTCAGAATTGTTTACAACTGGAGCAAGTGCCCTGATACGGTTTTCCTCTGAGTAACTGGTGGGTTCTGTTTTTTTTTTTCTCTTTTTCGTTTTTGGTTCAAGGTAGATTTTATTCCTCTTTTTTGTATTTACAGATATAAGCATGGAAATAATTTATTCATATAAATACATGTATGTGAAGGGAATAATTGTTTTTTCTGTTTTATTTTTTAAATTTTATTTCTTTTTAATTTTGAATTTTATTTTATATTTTTATACAGCAGGTTCTCATTGGTTATCTATTTTATACATATAAATGTTTACATGCCAATCCCAATCTCTCAACTCCTCCCACCACCACCCCTCCAAGAGCTTTCCCCCCTTGTTGTCCATACGATTGTTGTCTACATCTGTTGCTCTATTTATGCCTTGCAAAACGGTTAATCTGTACAGTTTTTCTAGGTTCCACATATATGCATGAATATACAAGATTTGTTTTTCTCTTTCTGACTTACTTCACTCTGTAGGACAGTCTCTAGATCCATCGACGTCTCTACAAATGACCCAATTTCATTCCTTTCATGGCTTAGTAATATTCCATTTTATATATGTACCACAGCTTTATGCATTCGTCTGTCTGTGGGCATTTAGGTTGCTTCCATTACCTCGATATTGTAAATAGTGATGCAATGAACATTGCGGTGAATGTCTCTTTTTGATTTATGGTTTTGTCTGAGTATATGTCCAGTCCTGGGATTGCTGTATCATATGGTAATTCTATTATTAGTTTCTTAAGAAACTCCATATTGTTCTCCATAGTGACTGTATCAATTTATATTCCCAACAATAGTGGAAGAGTGTTCCTTTTCTCCACACCCTTTCCAGCATTTGTTGTTTGTAGATTTTCAGATGATGCCCATTCTAACAGGTGTGAGGTGATACCTCATTGTTGAGTCCATTTCGTTGAGCAACGGGTAGGTCTTGTCTATTACATATTTGGCTTATGGAACGGTATCTGTGCTAATTTCAAACTCTGGTTTTATGCAGCACCCCAACTCACCTTTCCCCTTAAGCAAGCATAAGTTGGTTTTCTAAACTTGAGACCCTGTTCTGTTTTGTAATTCAGTTCATGTGTAGCCAAGTTGACATTCCGTGCATTAGTGATACCTTATGATGTTTCTTTTTCTGTGTGACTTATTTCACTTAGAATCATCATGCCTCAATCCACTCATTATGCTGGTACAGGCCTGGTGACACAGATTTCATTGCTGAGTGGTATTCTGTTGTACATAAGTACCGCAACTTCTTTATCAATTATTTGTTCTCTGGGATATTTAACTTGTACTGTAGAAGAGGCTCCTGTAAACAGAGCCGTTGTAAATTTTGGGGTGGCTGTGTCTTTTTGATTTTAATTTCCCTAAGCTATAGGACCATAAGTGGAAATGCCCTAGATTCTGTTGCTTTCTTTTTCAGATGTATCAGGAAACACCATACACTTCTCCAGAGTGGCTGTTGGCAATGTACATCCCGCCCATAAGCATAACAAGGCTCCTTTTTCCCCATGGCCTGTCTTGCCTTTCTGGATTTTACACTTTTCTCAGTGGCCCTTTAGACCGGGGGGAAGTGACACTTCATAGTAGTTCGGATTTCCATTGCAAGCTTGCTTGGTTTGCCAAAAAGGGCGTATGTGTTTTTTCCTGAATATATTCAGGAACAAACTCATACGCCCTTTGTTGCCAAGTGCATCATTGTCGATGTTCTGCCTCTTTTCCTATGCTTTAAATGCAAATCCAGTCTACCTCCTGAAATCGGTTTCCTGCAATTCTGCCCCGCTTTCAAGTCCTCTTCGCAGCCTTACTTCAATATATTTTTGGACGTTATCTGTCATTTATAACTCTGCAGGTTTGTGAATTACAGGGCCCCTGAGCTCCTTTCTTCAACTCGCTTTCTTGTGAGCTGGCCGCAAACCCGCAAGACTGCTTCAGGCCCTAATCTGCTTCTGGCAGGGCACGCTGAGCCTTTGGTTAATTCCTCTTCCTGGTGGGAAATGAGTGTTAAATATGCCCGTCCAGACACCTACCTCACTCTCAACCCCTTGGTGATGTGGGTCCTCTGGTTTGTGGCCACTTTTGCTGGGTTCCTCACCTTTCAATGATGTGGCCCCACTAGTGTGAGGACACTCCTGCTTGGTTCTCATCCACGTGGTTATGTGGACCCCCTGGTGAGAGTCTGTTCCTGGCTTTGTTCCTCACCCACCTGTGAGGGAGACCCTCTGCTGATAGGTCACTCCTGCATGGCTGGCACACATTGCCTTGGTGAAGTCAGCCGTGTGGTGGCAGTTGGAGCGTGCTGGGAATCTCTTCCCCCGGTGATGAGGGTCCTCTTGCGTCAGGCCCTAACTGCTGGGCTCACCAACTTTTCTTAGGGAGCCCAGTGATGCTTTGGCACTCCTCTTAGGATCCCATCTCCATGGGGATGTGGGCCTTCTGCTCTGAGGTCCCAACGGCTGGGTTGTTCACATTTTCATGATGTGGGC
Organism: Leucopleurus acutus; assembly: GCF_964270905.1. Taxonomy (NCBI): domain Eukaryota; kingdom Metazoa; phylum Chordata; class Mammalia; order Artiodactyla; family Delphinidae; genus Leucopleurus; species Leucopleurus acutus. The sequence goes on from NW_028139180.1 coordinate 859,598, forward strand.
TCTCTGGTGTTAGTTCACAGAAGCCTGGATCCCATAGCCTCTGTGCTCTTGGCTGCCTGCTGGGAGGTTCCAACTGCTGGATTCCTCACTTTTTTAATTTTTTGGGCCCTCTGTTGTGAGGATCCTCCTGCCTGCCTCACTCCCAGCCCCTTCGTGATGTGTGTCGTCTGGTTTGAGGCCACATGTGCTGGGTTCCTCACCTTTCGATGATGTGGGACCAATGGTCTTAGGAGACTCCTGCCTGGTTCACATCCCCTTGGTGATTTGGGCCCTCTGTTGAGAGTCTGATCCCGGCTGGGTTCCTCACCCATCTGTGAGGTAGGCCGTCTGATGTGAGGTCACTCTTGCCTGGCTTGCTCACCTCGCCTTGTGGACATGAGCCCTCTGGTGGCACTTGGAGCCTGCTGGGAGCCTCCTCTCCTCGGTGATGAGGGCCCTCTGGCATCAGGCCCTAACTGCTGGGCTCCCTACATTTTGTGATGTGCGCCCAGTGGTGCGAGGACACTCCAGCCAGGTTCACATCCCCATTGGGGTGTGGGCCTTCTGCTCTGAGGTCCCAAAGCCTGGGTTGCTCACAGTTTCATGATGTGGGCTCTCTGCTGTTAGTTCACTCCTGCCTGCATCCCATAGCTTCTGTGCTCTGGGCCGCCTGCTGGGAGGTTCCAACTGCTGGATTCCTCACCTTTCTTATTCTTTGGGCCCTCTGTTTTTAGGCTACTCCTGCCTGCCTCACTCCCATTCCCTTTGTGATATGTGTCCTCTGATTTGAGGCCACATGTGCTGGGTTCCGCACCTTTCGATGATGTGACCCCACTGGAGGGAAGACAGTCCTGACTGGTTCCCATCCCCTTGCTGATGTGGGCCCTCAGGTGAGAGTCTGATCCTGGCTGGGTTCCTCACCCTTCTGTGAGGTGGGCCCTCTGCTGTGAGGTCAATCATGCCTGTCTGGCACACGTCACCTTGGCGACGTGGGCCCTCTGGTGGCAGTTGGAGTGTGCTGGGATCCTCCTCCCCTCGGTGATGAGGGCCCTCTTGCCTTAGGCCATAACTGCTGGGCTCCCCACATTTTCTGATGTGCGCCAAGTGAGTGAGGAGACTCTTGCCAGGTTCCCATCCCCATGGCGATATGGGCCTTCTGCTCTGAGGTCAAAACGGCTGGCTTGCTCACAGTACCATGATGTGGGCCCTCTGCTGTGAGTTCACTCCGGCAAGGATCCCTTATCATCGGTGCTCTGAGCCGCCTGCTGGGAGGTTCCAACTGCTGGATTCCTCAACTTTTTTATTCTATGTGCCCTCTGTTGTGAGGCTCCTCCTGCCTGCCTCACTGCCAGCCCCTTGGTGATGACTGTCCTATGGCTTGAGGCCACATGTGCTGCGTTCCTCACCTTTCGATGATGTGACCCCACTCGTGTGAGGACACTCCTGCCTGGTTCCCATCCCCTTGGTGAGGTGGGCCCTCTGGCGAGAGTCTAATCCTGGCTGGGTTCCTCAACGTTCTGTGAGGTAGGCCCTCTGCTGTGAGGTCACTCCTGCCTGGCTGGCACACGTCACCTTGGAGACGTGAGCCCTCTGGTGGCAGTTGGAGCGTGCAGGGCGCCTCCTCCTCTCGGTGATGACGGCCCTCTGGCGTCAGGCCCTAAATGGTGGGCTCCCCACATTTTCTGATGTGCGCCCAGTGGTGCGAGGACACTCCAGCCAGGTTCCCATTCCCATGGGGATGTGGTCCTTCTGCGCTGAGGTCTCAACTCCTGGGTTGCTCACAGTTTTGTGATGTGGGCCCTCTGCTGTGAGTTCACTGTGGCCTGGATCCCATAGCCTCGCTGTTCTGGGCCGCCTGCTGGAAGGTCTAAATGCTGGAATCCTCACGTTTTTTATATTATGTGCCCTGTGTTGTGAGGCTACTCCTGCCTGCCTCACTCCAAGGCCCTTGGTGATGTGGGTCCTCTGGTTTGAGGACACATGTGCTGGGTTCCTCACCTTAAGATGATGAGGCCCCACTGGTGTGAGGATAATCCTGACTGGGTCCCATCCCCTTTGTGATGTGGGCCCTCTGGTGAGAGTCTGATCCTGGCTGGGTTCCTCACCCATCTGTGAGGTGGGCCCTCTACTATCAGGTAACTCTTGCCTGGGTTGCTCACCTCGCCTTGTTGACATGAGCCCTCTGGTGGCAATTGGACCCTGCTGGGAGCCTCCTCAGCTCTGTGATGAGGGCCCTCTGACGTCAGGCCCTAACTGCTGGGCTCCCCAACTTTTCTTAGTGAGCCCAGTGTTGCTCAAGCACTCCTCTTAGGTTCCCATCCCCATGGGGATGTGGGCCTTCTGCTCTGAGGTTCCAACGGCTGGGTTGATCACAATTTCATGATGTGGGCTCTCTGGTGTTAGTTCACTGTGGCCTGGATCCCATAGCCTCTGTGGTCTTGGCTGCCTGCTGGGAGGTTCCAACTGCTCGATTCCTCAACTTTTGTATTCTATGGGTCCTGTGTTGTGATGCTCCTCCTGCCTGCCTCACTCGCAACCCCTTCGTGATGTGGGTCTTCTGGTTTGAGGCCACATGTGCTGGGTTAGGCAACTTTCAATGATGTGGCCCCACTGGTGTGAGGACACTCCTGCCTGGTTCCCATCCCCTTGGTGATGTGGGCCTTCTGGTGACAGTCTTATCCTGGCTGAGTTCCTCACTCTTCTGTGAGGTAGGCCCTCTGCTGTGAGGTCAATCCTGCCTGACTTGCACACATCACCTTGGCGACGTGGGCCCTCTGTTGGCACATGGAACCTGCTGGGAGCCTCCTGCCCTCGGTGATGATGGCCCTCTAGCATCAGGCTCTAACTGCTGGGCTCCCCACGTTTTCTGATGTGAGCCCAGTGATGCCAGGACACTCCTGTCAGGTTCCCATCCCCATGGGGATGTGGGCTTTCTGCTCTGAGGTCCCAATGCCTGGGTTGCTCACAGTTTCATGATGTGGGCTCTCTGGTGTTAGTTAACTCCTGCCTGCATCCCATAGCTTCTGTGCTCTCGGCCGCCTGCTGGGAGGTTCCAAATGCTGGATTCCTCACTTTTTTTATTCTTTGGGCCCTCTGTTTTTAGGCTACTCCTACCTGCCTCACTCCCATCCCCTTTGTGATGTATGTCCTCTGATATGAGGCCACATGTGCTGGGTTCCTCACCTTTCGATGATGTGGTCCCACTGGTGGGAGGACAGTCCTGACTGGTTCCCATCCCCTTGGTGTTGTGGGCCCTCTGGTGAGAGTCTCATCCTGCCTCGGTTCCTCACCCTTCTGTGAGATAGGCCCTCTGCTGTGAGGTCACTACTGCCTGGCTGGTGCATGCCACCTTGTAGACGTGGGCCCTCTGTTGGCAGTTGGAACCTGCTGGGAGTCTCCTCCCCTCAGTTATGAGGGCCCCCTGGCATCAGGCCCTAACTGCTGGGCTCCTAACATTTTCTGATATGTGCTAAGTGGTGCAAAGCCACTCCTGCCAGGTTCCCATCCCAATGGGGATGTGGGCCTTCTGTTCTGAGGTCCCAACAGCTGGGCTGCTCACAGGTTCATGATGTGGGCCCTCTGCTGTGAGTTCACTGCGGCCTGGATCCCATAGCCTCGGTGCTCTGGGCCACTTGCTGGGAGGTTCCAACTGCTGGATTCCTCAACTTTTATATTCTATGGACCCTGTGTTGTGAGGCCAGTCCTGCCAGCCTCATTCCGAACCCCTTGGTGATGTGGTTCCTCTGGTTTGAGGACACATGTGCTGGGATCCTCACCTTTCGATGATGTTGTCCCACTGGTGTGGGGACACTCCTGCCTGGTTCCCATCCCCTTGGTGATGTGGGCCCTCTGGTGAGAGTCTGATCCTGGCTGTGTTCCTCACCCTTCTGTGAGGTGGGCCCTCTGCTGTGAGGTCACTCCTGCCAGGCTGGCACACATCGCCTTGGCGACGTTGGCCCTCTGGTGGCAGCTGGAGCCTGCTGGGAGCCTCCTCCTCTCGGTGATGAGTGCCCTCTAGCGTCAGGCCCTAACTTCTGAGCACCCCACGTTTTCTGATGTGAGCCCAGTGATGCCAGGACACTCCTGTCATGTTCCCATCACCATGGGGATGTGGGCCTTCTGCTCTGAGGTCCCAATGTCTGGGTTGCTCACAGTTTCATGATGTGGGCTGTCTGGTGTTAGTTCACTCTGGCCTGGTTCCTCTAGCCTCTGTGCTCTGGGCCGCCTGCTGGGAGGTTCCAACTGCTGGATTCCTCACCTTTCTTATTTTTGGGCCCTCTGTTATGAGGCTCCTCCTGCCTGCCTCACTCCCAGCCCCTTGGTGATGGGTGTCCTATGGTTTGAAGCCACATGTTCTGGGTTCCTCACCTTTAGATGATGTGGCCCTACTCATGTGAGGACACTCCTGCCTGGTTCCAATCCATTTGGTGATGTGGGCCCTCTGGTGCGAGTCTGATCCTGACTGGGTTCGTCACACTTCTCTGAGGTGGACCCTCTGCTGTGAGGTCATTCGTGCCTGGTTGGCACACATCGCCTTGGCGACGTCAGCCCTCTGGTGGCAGTTGGAGCCTGCTGGGAGCCTCCTTCCCTTGGTGATGAGGGTCCTCTGGCGCCAGGCCCTAACTGCTGGTCGCCCAAAATTTTCTGATACGTTCTCAGTGGTGCGAGGACACTCCTACCAGAATTCCATCCCCATGGGGATGTGGGCCTCCTGCTCTGAGGTCCCAATGGCTGGGTTGCTCAGTTTCATGACATGGGCCCTCTTCTGTGAGTTCACTGTGGCCTGGATCCCATAGCCTCGGTGCTCTGGGCCACCTGCTGGGAGGTTCCAACTGCTGGATTCCTCACTTTTTTATTCTATGTGCCCAGTGTTGTGAGGCTACTCCTGCCTGCCTCACTCCGAGGTCCTTGGTGATGTGGGTCCTCTGGTTTGAGGACACATGTGCTGAGTACCTCAGCTTTCGATGATGTGGCCCCACTGATGTGAAGACACTCCTGCCTGGTTCCCATCCCCTTGGTGATGTGGGCCCTCTGGTGAGAGTCTGATGTTGGCTGGGTTTCTCACCCTTCTGTGAGGTGGGACCTCTGCTGTGAGGTAACTCCTGCCTGGCATGCTAACGTTGCCTTGGCAATGTGAGCCCTCAGGTGGCAGTTGGAGCCTGCTGGGAATCTCCTCCCCTCAGTTATGAGAGCTCTGGATAAAACACATATGCCCTTTTTTGCCAAGTGCATTATTTTCCAAGTTCTGTCTCTTTTCCTATGCTTTAAGAGCTACTCCCGTGTACGTTTTGAAATCAATTTCCAGCAATTCTGCCCTGCATTCAAGTCCTCTTCGCAGCCTTACTTCAGCATAATTTTGGACGATAGCTGTCATTTATAACTCTGCAGGTTTCTGAATTACAGTGCCCCTGAGCTCCTTTCTTCAACTCGCTTTCTTGTGAGCTGGCCGCAACACCGCAGGATTGCTTCAGGCCCTAATCTGGTTCTGGCACGGCACGCTGAGCCTTTAGTTAATTCCTCTTCCTGGTGGGAAATGAGAGTTAAATTTGCCCGTCCAGACACCTCCAGCTAGTCTCTCATTGGTTCTCCCTATTCCTGTTCATCTTCCGCAGAAATTGCAAACTGGGCCAAACAGGAGGTTAAAGGCACTGACTCTCCAAGTCGGGAGAGTGTTAGTAAAGCGTCTGGAATGTTGCACCCGAGTACCAGGGGACGAGAACTGAGACATATTGGAACACGTCTCCCGATCACACGGTTGATCATACTCTGGGTTCCACGTGCATGTTTTAGCTGAAGGCAGAATCCCTTAAACCTGGAGAGTTGAGACCCGTGGAATGGGTACCATGCAATATGACTTCAAAGGGTCTGCATTTGCTCACCGAACGTCTCCAATCCTATCACTGCTGCGTTTATGCCCCTGTACACACGCTTGATTTTCTTTCAGCGACATAGCATTCCATAGGTTTTAAGATACTTACTAGTCAGGTACATTCTTAGGCGTTTAATATGGGGTGTTGAGTCCATTTCGTTGAGCAAGGAGTAGTTCTTGTCTATTCCATATTTGGCTTAAGGAACTTTATCTGTGCTCATTTCAATCTCTGGTTTGATGCAGCACCCCAACTCACCTTTCCCCTTAAGCAAGCATAAGTTGGTTTTCTAAATTTGAGACCCTGTTCTGTTTTGTAATCCAGTTCCTGTGTAGCCAAGTTTACATTCCGTGTATTAGTGATATCTTATGATGTTTCTTTTTCTGTGTGACTTATTTCAGTTAGAATCATCATACCTGAATCCACTCATTATGCTGCTACGGGCCTGATGACATAGATTTCATTGCTGAGTGATATTGCATTGTACGTAAGTACCACAACTTCTTTATCCATTTTTCACTTTCTGCGATATTGAACTTGTACCGTAAACGAGGTTCTTGTAAACAGAGCTGTCCCAAACTTTGGGGTGGCTGTGTCTTTTTGATTTTAATTTCCCTAAGCTATAGGACCATAAGTGGAAGTGCCCTAGGCTCTGTTGCTTTGTTTTTTAGATGTTTCAGGAAACACCATACACCTCTCCCGAGTGGCTGTTGGCAATTTACATCCCGCCCATCAGCATAACAAGGCTCCCAGTTCTCCATGGCCTGTCCTGCCTTTCTTGATTTTACACTTTTTTCAGATGGCCCCTTTGACTGGCGGGAAGTGAGACTTCATTGTAGTGCAGATTTCCTTTGCAAGCTTGCTTGGTTGGCCAAAAAGGGCGTATGCGTTTTTTCCTGCACGAAAATACGCATACGCCCTTTTTGGCCAAGTGCATCATTGTGGACGTTCTGCCTCTTTTCCTATGCTTTAAATGCAATTCCAGTCTACCTCCTGAAATCGGTTTCCTGCAATTCTGCCCCGCTTTCAAGTCCTCTTGGCAGCCTTACTTCAGTATATTTTTGGACGATAGCTGTCATTTATAACTCTGCAGGTTTGTGAATTACAGTGCCCCTGAGCTCCTTTCTTCAACTCGCTTTCTTGTGAGCTGGCCGCAACACCGCAGGATTGCTTCAGGCCCTAATCTGGTTCCGGCTCGGCACGCTGAGCCTTTGGTTAATTCCTCTTCCTGGTGGGAAATGAGAGTTAAATTTGCCCTTCCAGACACCTCCAGCTAGTCTCTCATTGGTTCTCCCTATTCCTGTTCATCTTCCGCAGAAATTGCAAACTGGGCCAAACAGGAGGTTAAAGGCACTGACTCTCCAAGTCGGGAGAGTGTTAGTAAAGCGTCTGGAATGTTGCACCCGAGTACCAGGGGACGAGAACTGAGACATATTGGAACACGTCTCCCGATCACACGGTTGATCATACTCTGGGTTCCACGTGCATGTTTTAGCTGAAGGAAGAATCCCTTAAACCTGGAGAGTTGAGACCCGTGGAATGGGTACCATGCAATATGACTTCAAAGGGTCTTCATTTGCTCACCGAACCTCTCCAATCCTATCACTGCTGCGTTTATGCCCCTGTACACACGCTTGATTTTCTTTCAGAGACATAGCAATCCATAGGTTTTAAGATACTTACTAGTCAGGTACATTCTTAGGCGTTTAATATGGGGTGTTGAGTCCATTTCGTTGAGCAAGGAGTAGTTCTTGTCTATTCCATATTTGGCTTAAGGAACTTTATCTGTGCTCATTTCAATCTCTGGTTTGATGCAGCACCCCAACTCACCTTTCCCCTTAAGCAAGCATAAGTTGGTTTTCTAAATTTGAGACCCTGTTCTGTTTTGTAATCCAGTTCCTGTGTAGCCAAGTTTACATTCCGTGTATTAGTGATATCTTATGATGTTTCTTTTTCTGTGTGACTTATTTCAGTTAAAATCATCATACCTGAATCCACTCATTATGCTGCTACGGGCCTGATGACATAGATTTCATTGCTGAGTGATATTGCATTGTACGTAAGTACCACAACTTCTTTATCCATTTTTCATTTTCTGCGATATTGAACTTGTACCGTAAACGAGGTTCTTGTAAACAGAGCTGTCCCAAACTTTGGGGTGGCTGTGTCTTTTTTATTTTAATTTCCCTAAGCTATAGGACCATAAGTGGAAGTGCCCTAGGCTCTGTTGCTTTGTTTTTTAGATGTTTCAGGAAACACCATACACCTCTCCCGAGTGGCTGTTGGCAATTTACATCCCGCCCATCAGCATAACAAGGCTCCCAGTTCTCCATGGCCTGTCCTGCCTTTCTTGATTTTACACTTTTTTCAGATGGCCCCTTTGACTGGCGGGAAGTGAGACTTCATTGTAGTGCAGATTTCCTTTGCAAGCTTGCTTGGTTGGCCAAAAAGGGCGTATGCGTTTTTTCCTGCACGAAAATACGCATACGCCCTTTTTGGCCAAGTGCATCATTGTGGACGTTCTGCCTCTTTTCCTATGCTTTAAATGCAATTCCAGTCTACCTCCTGAAATCGGTTTCCTGCAATTCTGCCCCGCTTTCAAGTCCTCTTGGCAGCCTTACTTCAGTATATTTTTGGATGATAGCTGTCATTTATAACTCTGCAGGTTTGTGAATTACAGTGCCCCTGAGCTCCTTTCTTCAACTCGCTTTCTTGTGAGCTGGCCGCAACACCGCAGGATTGCTTCAGGCCCTAATCTGGTTCCGGCTCGGCACGCTGAGCCTTTGGTTAATTCCTCTTCCTGGTGGGAAATGAGAGTTAAATTTGCCCTTCCAGACACCTCCAGCTAGTCTCTCATTGGTTCTCCCTATTCCTGTTCATCTTCCGCAGAAATTGCAAACTGGGCCAAACAGGAGGTTAAAGGCACTGACTCTCCAAGTCGGGAGAGTGTTAGTAAAGCGCCTGGAATGTTGCACCCGAGTACCAGGGGACGAGAACTGAGACATATTGGAACACGTCTCCCGATCACACGGTTGATCATACTCTGGGTTCCACGTGCATGTTTTAGCTGAAGGAAGAATCCCTTAAACCTGGAGAGTTGAGACCCGTGGAATGGGTACCATGCAATATGACTTCAAAGGGTCTTCATTTGCTCACCGAACCTCTCCAATCCTATCACTGCTGCGTTTATGCCCCTGTACACACGCTTGATTTTCTTTCAGAGACATAGCAATCCATAGGTTTTAAGATACTTACTAGTCAGGTACATTCTTAGGCGTTTAATATGGGGTGTTGAGTCCATTTCGTTGAGCAAGGAGTAGTTCTTGTCTATTCCATATTTGGCTTAAGGAACTTTATCTGTGCTCATTTCAATCTCTGGTTTGATGCAGCACCCCAACTCACCTTTCCCCTTAAGCAAGCATAAGTTGGTTTTCTAAATTTGAGACCCTGTTCTGTTTTGTAATCCAGTTCCTGTGTAGCCAAGTTTACATTCCGTGTATTAGTGATATCTTATGATGTTTCTTTTTCTGTGTGACTTATTTCAGTTAGAATCATCATACCTGAATCCACTCATTATGCTGCTACGGGCCTGATGACATAGATTTCATTGCTGAGTGATATTGCATTGTACGTAAGTACCACAACTTCTTTATCCATTTTTCACTTTCTGCGATATTGAACTTGTACCGTAAACGAGGTTCTTGTAAACAGAGCTGTCCCAAACTTTGGGGTGGCTGTGTCTTTTTGATTTTAATTTCCCTAAGCTATAGGACCATAAGTGGAAGTGCCCTAGGCTCTGTTGCTTTGTTTTTTAGATGTTTCAGGAAACACCATACACCTCTCCCGAGTGGCTGTTGGCAATTTACATCCCGCCCATCAGCATAACAAGGCTCCCAGTTCTCCATGGCCTGTCCTGCCTTTCTTGATTTTACACTTTTTTCAGATGGCCCCTTTGACTGGCGGGAAGTGAGACTTCATTGTAGTGCAGATTTCCTTTGCAAGCTTGCTTGGTTGGCCAAAAAGGGCGTATGCGTTTTTTCCTGCACGAAAATACGCATACGCCCTTTTTGGCCAAGTGCATCATTGTGGACGTTCTGCCTCTTTTCCTATGCTTTAAATGCAATTCCAGTCTACCTCCTGAAATCGGTTTCCTGCAATTCTGCCCCGCTTTCAAGTCCTCTTGGCAGCCTTACTTCAGTATATTTTTGGACGATAGCTGTCATTTATAACTCTGCATGTTTGTGAATTACAGTGCCCCTGAGCTCGTTTCTTCAACTCGCTTTCTTGTGAGCTGGCCGCAACACCGCAGGATTGCTTCAGGCCCTAATCTGGTTCCGGCACGGCACGCTGAGCCTTTGGTTAATTCCTCTTCCTGGTGGGAAATGAGAGTTAAATTTGCCCGTCCAGACACCTCCAGCTAGTCTCTCATTGGTTCTCCCTATTCCTGTTCATCTTCCGCAGAAATTGCAAACTGGGCCAAATAGGAGGTTAAAGGCACTGACTCTCCAAGTCGGGAGAGTGTTAGTAAAGCGTCTGGAATGTTGCACCCGAGTACCAGGGGACGAGAACTGAGACATATTGGAACACGTCTCCCGATCACACGGTTGATCATACTCTGGGTTCCACGTGCATGTTTTAGCTGAAGGAAGAATCCCTTAAACCTGGAGAGTTGAGACCCGTGGAATGGGTACCATGCAATATGACTTCAAAGGGTCTTCATTTGCTCACCGAACCTCTCTAATCCTATCACTGCTGCGTTTATGCCCCTGTACACACGCTTGATTTTCTTTCAGAGACATAGCAATCCATAGGTTTTAAGATACTTACTAGTCAGGTACATTCTTAGGCGTTTAATATGGGGTGTTGAGTCCATTTCGTTGAGCAAGGAGTAGTTCTTGTCTATTCCATATTTGGCTTAAGGAACTTTATCTGTGCTCATTTCAATCTCTGGTTTTATGCAGCACCCCAACTCACCTTTCCCCTTAAGCAAGCATAAGTTGGTTTTCTAAATTTGAGACCCTGTTCTGTTTTGTAATCCAGTTCCTGTGTAGCCAAGTTTACATCCCGTGTATTAGTGATATCTTATGATGTTTCTTTTTCTGTGTGACTTATTTCAGTTAGAATCATCATACCTGAATCCACTCATTATGCTGCTACGGGCCTGATGACATAGATTTCATTGCTGAGTGATATTGCATTGTACGTAAGTACCACAACTTCTTTATCCATTTTTCACTTTCTGCGATATTGAACTTGTACCGTAAACGAGGTTCTTGTAAACAGAGCCGTCCCAAACTTTGGGGTGGCTGTGTCTTTTTGATTTTAATTTCCCTAAGCTATAGGACCATAAGTGGAAGTGCCCTAGGCTCTGTTGCTTTGTTTTTTAGATGTTTCAGGAAACACCATACACCTCTCCCGAGTGGCTGTTGGCAATTTACATCCCGCCCATCAGCATAACAAGGCTCCCAGTTCTCCATGGCCTGTCCTGCCTTTCTGGATTTTACACTTTTTTCAGATGGCCCTTTTGACCGGGGGGAAGTGAGACTTCATTGTAGTGCAGATTTCCTTTGCAAGCTTGCTTGGTTGGCCAAAAAGGGCGTATGCGTTTTTTCCTGAATATATTCAGGAAAAAACGCATACGCCCTTTTTGGCCAAGTGCATCATTGTGGACGTTCTGCCTCTTTTCCTATGCTTTAAATGCAATTCCAGTCTACCTCCTGAAATCGGTTTCCTGCAATTCTGCCCCGCTTTCAAGTCCTCTTGGCAGCCTTACTTCAGTATATTTTTGGACGATAGCTGTCATTTATAACTCTGCAGGTTTGTGAATTACAGTGCCCCTGAGCTCCTTTCTTCAACTCGCTTTCTTGTGAGCTGGCCGCAACACCGCAGGATTGCTTCAGGCCCTAATCTGGTTCCGGCACGGCACGCTGAGCCTTTGGTTAATTCCTCTTCCTGGTGGGAAATGAGAGTTAAATTTGCCCGTCCAGACACCTCCAGCTAGTCTCTCATTGGTTCTCCCTATTCCTGTTCATCTTCCGCAGAAATTGCAAACTGGGCCAAACAGGAGGTTAAAGGCACTGACTCTCCAAGTCGGGAGAGTGTTAGTAAAGCGTCTGGAATGTTGCACCCGAGTACCAGGGGACGAGAACTGAGACATATTGGAACACGTCTCCCGATCACACGGTTGATCATACTCTGGGTTCCACGTGCATGTTTTAGCTGAAGGAAGAATCCCTTAAACCTGGAGAGTTGAGACCCGTGGAATGGGTACCATGCAATATGACTTCAAAGGGTCTTCATTTGCTCACCGAACCTCTCTAATCCTATCACTGCTGCGTTTATGCCCCTGTACACACGCTTGATTTTCTTTCAGAGACATAGCAATCCATAGGTTTTAAGATACTTACTAGTCAGGTACATTCTTAGGCGTTTAATATGGGGTGTTGAGTCCATTTCGTTGAGCAAGGAGTAGTTCTTGTCTATTCCATATTTGGCTTAAGGAACTTTATCTGTGCTCATTTCAATCTCTGGTTTGATGCAGCACCCCAACTCACCTTTCCCCTTAAGGAAGCATAAGTTGGTTTTCTAAATTTGAGACCCTGTTCTGTTTTGTAATCCAGTTCCTGTGTAGCCAAGTTTACATCCCGTGTATTTGTGATATCTTATGATGTTTCTTTTTCTGTGTGACTTATTTCAGTTAGAATCATCATACCTGAATCCACTCATTATGCTGCTACGGGCCTGATGACATAGATTTCATTGCTGAGTGATATTGCATTGTACGTAAGTACCACAACTTCTTTATCCATTTTTCACTTTCTGCGATATTGAACTTGTACCGTACACGAGGTTCTTGTAAACAGAGCCGTCCCAAACTTTGGGGTGGCTGTGTCTTTTTGATTTTAATTTCCCTAAGCTATAGGACCATAAGTGGAAGTGCCCTAGGCTCTGTTGCTTTGTTTTTTAGATGTTTCAGGAAACACCATACACCTCTCCCGAGTGGCTGTTGGCAATTTACATCCCGCCCATCAGCATAACAAGGCTCCCAGTTCTCCATGGCCTGTCCTGCCTTTCTGGATTTTACACTTTTTTCAGATGGCCCTTTTGACCGGGGGGAAGTGAGACTTCATTGTAGTGCAGATTTCCTTTGCAAGCTTGCTTGGTTGGCCAAAAAGGGCGTATGCGTTTTTTCCTGCACGAAAATACGCATACGCCCTTTTTGGCCAAGTGCATCATTGTGGACGTTCTGCCTCTTTTCCTATGCTTTAAATGCAATTCCAGTCTACCTCCTGAAATCGGTTTCCTGCAATTCTGCCCCGCTTTCAAGTCCTCTTGGCAGCCTTACTTCAGTATATTTTTGGACGATAGCTGTCATTTATAACTCTGCAGGTTTGTGAATTACAGTGCCCCTGAGCTCCTTTCTTCAACTCGCTTTCTTGTGAGCTGGCCGCAACACCGCAGGATTGCTTCAGGCCCTAATCTGGTTCCGGCTCGGCACGCTGAGCCTTTGGTTAATTCCTCTTCCTGGTGGGAAATGAGAGTTAAATTTGCCCTTCCAGACACCTCCAGCTAGTCTCTCATTGGTTCTCCCTATTCCTGTTCATCTTCCGCAGAAATTGCAAACTGGGCCAAACAGGAGGTTAAAGGCACTGACTCTCCAAGTCGGGAGAGTGTTAGTAAAGCGTCTGGAATGTTGCACCCGAGTACCAGGGGACGAGAACTGAGACATATTGGAACACGTCTCCCGATCACACGGTTGATCATACTCTGGGTTCCACGTGCATGTTTTAGCTGAAGGAAGAATCCCTTAAACCTGGAGAGTTGAGACCCGTGGAATGGGTACCATGCAATATGACTTCAAAGGGTCTTCATTTGCTCACCGAACCTCTCCAATCCTATCACTGCTGCGTTTATGCCCCTGTACACACGCTTGATTTTCTTTCAGAGACATAGCAATCCATAGGTTTTAAGATACTTACTAGTCAGGTACATTCTTAGGCGTTTAATATGGGGTGTTGAGTCCATTTCGTTGAGCAAGGAGTAGTTCTTGTCTATTCCATATTTGGCTTAAGGAACTTTATCTGTGCTCATTTCAATCTCTGGTTTGATGCAGCACCCCAACTCACCTTTCCCCTTAAGCAAGCATAAGTTGGTTTTCTAAATTTGAGACCCTGTTCTGTTTTGTAATCCAGTTCCTGTGTAGCCAAGTTTACATTCCGTGTATTAGTGATATCTTATGATGTTTCTTTTTCTGTGTGACTTATTTCAGTTAAAATCATCATACCTGAATCCACTCATTATGCTGCTACGGGCCTGATGACATAGATTTCATTGCTGAGTGATATTGCATTGTACGTAAGTACCACAACTTCTTTATCCATTTTTCATTTTCTGCGATATTGAACTTGTACCGTAAACGAGGTTCTTGTAAACAGAGCTGTCCCAAACTTTGGGGTGGCTGTGTCTTTTTTATTTTAATTTCCCTAAGCTATAGGACCATAAGTGGAAGTGCCCTAGGCTCTGTTGCTTTGTTTTTTAGATGTTTCAGGAAACACCATACACCTCTCCCGAGTGGCTGTTGGCAATTTACATCCCACCCATCAGCATAACAAGGCTCCCAGTTCTCCATGGCCTGTCCTGCCTTTCTTGATTTTACACTTTTTTCAGATGGCCCCTTTGACTGGCGGGAAGTGAGACTTCATTGTAGTGCAGATTTCCTTTGCAAGCTTGCTTGGTTGGCCAAAAAGGGCGTATGCGTTTTTTCCTGCACGAAAATACGCATACGCCCTTTTTGGCCAAGTGCATCATTGTGGACGTTCTGCCTCTTTTCCTATGCTTTAAATGCAATTCCAGTCTACCTCCTGAAATCGGTTTCCTGCAATTCTGCCCCGCTTTCAAGTCCTCTTGGCAGCCTTACTTCAGTATATTTTTGGATGATAGCTGTCATTTATAACTCTGCAGGTTTGTGAATTACAGTGCCCCTGAGCTCCTTTCTTCAACTCGCTTTCTTGTGAGCTGGCCGCAACACCGCAGGATTGCTTCAGGCCCTAATCTGGTTCTGGCTCGGCACGCTGAGCCTTTGGTTAATTCCTCTTCCTGGTGGGAAATGAGAGTTAAATTTGCCCTTCCAGACACCTCCAGCTAGTCTCTCATTGGTTCTCCCTATTCCTGTTCATCTTCCGCAGAAATTGCAAACTGGGCCAAACAGGAGGTTAAAGGCACTGACTCTCCAAGTCGGGAGAGTGTTAGTAAAGCGCCTGGAATGTTGCACCCGAGTACCAGGGGACGAGAACTGAGACATATTGGAACACGTCTCCCGATCACACGGTTGATCATACTCTGGGTTCCACGTGCATGTTTTAGCTGAAGGAAGAATCCCTTAAACCTGGAGAGTTGAGACCCGTGGAATGGGTACCATGCAATATGACTTCAAAGGGTCTTCATTTGCTCACCGAACCTCTCCAATCCTATCACTGCTGCGTTTATGCCCCTGTACACACGCTTGATTTTCTTTCAGAGACATAGCAATCCATAGGTTTTAAGATACTTACTAGTCAGGTACATTCTTAGGCGTTTAATATGGGGTGTTGAGTCCATTTCGTTGAGCAAGGAGTAGTTCTTGTCTATTCCATATTTGGCTTAAGGAACTTTATCTGTGCTCATTTCAATCTCTGGTTTGATGCAGCACCCCAACTCACCTTTCCCCTTAAGCAAGCATAAGTTGGTTTTCTAAATTTGAGACCCTGTTCTGTTTTGTAATCCAGTTCCTGTGTAGCCAAGTTTACATTCCGTGTATTAGTGATATCTTATGATGTTTCTTTTTCTGTGTGACTTATTTCAGTTAGAATCATCATACCTGAATCCACTCATTATGCTGCTACGGGCCTGATGACATAGATTTCATTGCTGAGTGATATTGCATTGTACGTAAGTACCACAACTTCTTTATCCATTTTTCACTTTCTGCGATATTGAACTTGTACCGTAAACGAGGTTCTTGTAAACAGAGCTGTCCCAAACTTTGGGGTGGCTGTGTCTTTTTGATTTTAATTTCCCTAAGCTATAGGACCATAAGTGGAAGTGCCCTAGGCTCTGTTGCTTTGTTTTTTAGATGTTTCAGGAAACACCATACACCTCTCCCGAGTGGCTGTTGGCAATTTACATCCCGCCCATCAGCATAACAAGGCTCCCAGTTCTCCATGGCCTGTCCTGCCTTTCTGGATTTTACACTTTTTTCAGATGGCCCTTTTGACCGGGGGGAAGTGAGACTTCATTGTAGTGCAGATTTCCTTTGCAAGCTTGCTTGGTTGGCCAAAAAGGGCGTATGCGTTTTTTCCTGCACGAAAATACGCATACGCCCTTTTTGGCCAAGTGCATCATTGTGGACGTTCTGCCTCTTTTCCTATGCTTTAAATGCAATTCCAGTCTACCTCCTGAAATCGGTTTCCTGCAATTCTGCCCCGCTTTCAAGTCCTCTTGGCAGCCTTACTTCAGTATATTTTTGGACGATAGCTGTCATTTATAACTCTGCAGGTTTGTGAATTACAGTGCCCCTGAGCTCCTTTCTTCAACTCGCTTTCTTGTGAGCTGGCCGCAACACCGCAGGATTGCTTCAGGCCCTAATCTGGTTCCGGCTCGGCACGCTGAGCCTTTGGTTAATTCCTCTTCCTGGTGGGAAATGAGAGTTAAATTTGCCCTTCCAGACACCTCCAGCTAGTCTCTCATTGGTTCTCCCTATTCCTGTTCATCTTCCGCAGAAATTGCAAACTGGGCCAAACAGGAGGTTAAAGGCACTGACTCTCCAAGTCGGGAGAGTGTTAGTAAAGCGTCTGGAATGTTGCACCCGAGTACCAGGGGACGAGAACTGAGACATATTGGAACACGTCTCCCGATCACACGGTTGATCATACTCTGGGTTCCACGTGCATGTTTTAGCTGAAGGAAGAATCCCTTAAACCTGGAGAGTTGAGACCCGTGGAATGGGTACCATGCAATATGACTTCAAAGGGTCTTCATTTGCTCACCGAACCTCTCCAATCCTATCACTGCTGCGTTTATGCCCCTGTACACACGCTTGATTTTCTTTCAGAGACATAGCAATCCATAGGTTTTAAGATACTTACTAGTCAGGTACATTCTTAGGCGTTTAATATGGGGTGTTGAGTCCATTTCGTTGAGCAAGGAGTAGTTCTTGTCTATTCCATATTTGGCTTAAGGAACTTTATCTGTGCTCATTTCAATCTCTGGTTTGATGCAGCACCCCAACTCACCTTTCCCCTTAAGCAAGCATAAGTTGGTTTTCTAAATTTGAGACCCTGTTCTGTTTTGTAATCCAGTTCCTGTGTAGCCAAGTTTACATTCCGTGTATTAGTGATATCTTATGATGTTTCTTTTTCTGTGTGACTTATTTCAGTTAAAATCATCATACCTGAATCCACTCATTATGCTGCTACGGGCCTGATGACATAGATTTCATTGCTGAGTGATATTGCATTGTACGTAAGTACCACAACTTCTTTATCCATTTTTCATTTTCTGCGATATTGAACTTGTACCGTAAACGAGGTTCTTGTAAACAGAGCTGTCCCAAACTTTGGGGTGGCTGTGTCTTTTTTATTTTAATTTCCCTAAGCTATAGGACCATAAGTGGAAGTGCCCTAGGCTCTGTTGCTTTGTTTTTTAGATGTTTCAGGAAACACCATACACCTCTCCCGAGTGGCTGTTGGCAATTTACATCCCACCCATCAGCATAACAAGGCTCCCAGTTCTCCATGGCCTGTCCTGCCTTTCTTGATTTTACACTTTTTTCAGATGGCCCCTTTGACTGGCGGGAAGTGAGACTTCATTGTAGTGCAGATTTCCTTTGCAAGCTTGCTTGGTTGGCCAAAAAGGGCGTATGCGTTTTTTCCTGCACGAAAATACGCATACGCCCTTTTTGGCCAAGTGCATCATTGTGGACGTTCTGCCTCTTTTCCTATGCTTTAAATGCAATTCCAGTCTACCTCCTGAAATCGGTTTCCTGCAATTCTGCCCCGCTTTCAAGTCCTCTTGGCAGCCTTACTTCAGTATATTTTTGGATGATAGCTGTCATTTATAACTCTGCAGGTTTGTGAATTACAGTGCCCCTGAGCTCCTTTCTTCAACTCGCTTTCTTGTGAGCTGGCCGCAACACCGCAGGATTGCTTCAGGCCCTAATCTGGTTCTGGCTCGGCACGCTGAGCCTTTGGTTAATTCCTCTTCCTGGTGGGAAATGAGAGTTAAATTTGCCCTTCCAGACACCTCCAGCTAGTCTCTCATTGGTTCTCCCTATTCCTGTTCATCTTCCGCAGAAATTGCAAACTGGGCCAAACAGGAGGTTAAAGGCACTGACTCTCCAAGTCGGGAGAGTGTTAGTAAAGCGCCTGGAATGTTGCACCCGAGTACCAGGGGACGAGAACTGAGACATATTGGAACACGTCTCCCGATCACACGGTTGATCATACTCTGGGTTCCACGTGCATGTTTTAGCTGAAGGAAGAATCCCTTAAACCTGGAGAGTTGAGACCCGTGGAATGGGTACCATGCAATATGACTTCAAAGGGTCTTCATTTGCTCACCGAACCTCTCCAATCCTATCACTGCTGCGTTTATGCCCCTGTACACACGCTTGATTTTCTTTCAGAGACATAGCAATCCATAGGTTTTAAGATACTTACTAGTCAGGTACATTCTTAGGCGTTTAATATGGGGTGTTGAGTCCATTTCGTTGAGCAAGGAGTAGTTCTTGTCTATTCCATATTTGGCTTAAGGAACTTTATCTGTGCTCATTTCAATCTCTGGTTTGATGCAGCACCCCAACTCACCTTTCCCCTTAAGCAAGCATAAGTTGGTTTTCTAAATTTGAGACCCTGTTCTGTTTTGTAATCCAGTTCCTGTGTAGCCAAGTTTACATTCCGTGTATTAGTGATATCTTATGATGTTTCTTTTTCTGTGTGACTTATTTCAGTTAGAATCATCATACCTGAATCCACTCATTATGCTGCTACGGGCCTGATGACATAGATTTCATTGCTGAGTGATATTGCATTGTACGTAAGTACCACAACTTCTTTATCCATTTTTCACTTTCTGCGATATTGAACTTGTACCGTAAACGAGGTTCTTGTAAACAGAGCTGTCCCAAACTTTGGGGTGGCTGTGTCTTTTTGATTTTAATTTCCCTAAGCTATAGGACCATAAGTGGAAGTGCCCTAGGCTCTGTTGCTTTGTTTTTTAGATGTTTCAGGAAACACCATACACCTCTCCCGAGTGGCTGTTGGCAATTTACATCCCGCCCATCAGCATAACAAGGCTCCCAGTTCTCCATGGCCTGTCCTGCCTTTCTTGATTTTACACTTTTTTCAGATGGCCCCTTTGACTGGCGGGAAGTGAGACTTCATTGTAGTGCAGATTTCCTTTGCAAGCTTGCTTGGTTGGCCAAAAAGGGCGTATGCGTTTTTTCCTGCACGAAAATACGCATACGCCCTTTTTGGCCAAGTGCATCATTGTGGACGTTCTGCCTCTTTTCCTATGCTTTACATGCAATTCCAGTCTACCTCCTGAAATCGGTTTCCTGCAATTCTGCCCCGCTTTCAAGTCCTCTTGGCAGCCTTACTTCAGTATATTTTTGGACGATAGCTGTCATTTATAACTCTGCATGTTTGTGAATTACAGTGCCCCTGAGCTCGTTTCTTCAACTCGCTTTCTTGTGAGCTGGCCGCAACACCGCAGGATTGCTTCAGGCCCTAATCTGGTTACGGCACGGCACGCTGAGCCTTTGGTTAATTCCTCTTCCTGGTGGGAAATGAGAGTTAAATTTGCCCGTCCAGACACCTCCAGCTAGTCTCTCATTGGTTCTCCCTATTCCTGTTCATCTTCCGCAGAAATTGCAAACTGGGCCAAATAGGAGGTTAAAGGCACTGACTCTCCAAGTCGGGAGAGTGTTAGTAAAGCGTCTGGAATGTTGCACCCGAGTACCAGGGGACGAGAACTGAGACATATTGGAACACGTCTCCCGATCACACGGTTGATCATACTCTGGGTTCTACGTGCATGTTTTAGCTGAAGGAAGAATCCCTTAAACCTGGAGAGTTGAGACCCGTGGAATGGGTACCATGCAATATGACTTCAAAGGGTCTTCATTTGCTCACCGAACCTCTCTAATCCTATCACTGCTGCGTTTATGCCCCTGTACACACGCTTGATTTTCTTTCAGAGACATAGCAATCCATAGGTTTTAAGATACTTACTAGTCAGGTACATTCTTAGGCGTTTAATATGGGGTGTTGAGTCCATTTCGTTGAGCAAGGAGTAGTTCTTGTCTATTCCATATTTGGCTTAAGGAACTTTATCTGTGCTCATTTCAATCTCTGGTTTTATGCAGCACCCCAACTCACCTTTCCCCTTAAGCAAGCATAAGTTGGTTTTCTAAATTTGAGACCCTGTTCTGTTTTGTAATCCAGTTCCTGTGTAGCCAAGTTTACATCCCGTGTATTAGTGATATCTTATGATGTTTCTTTTTCTGTGTGACTTATTTCAGTTAGAATCATCATACCTGAATCCACTCATTATGCTGCTACGGGCCTGATGACATAGATTTCATTGCTGAGTGATATTGCATTGTACGTAAGTACCACAACTTCTTTATCCATTTTTCACTTTCTGCGATATTGAACTTGTACCGTAAACGAGGTTCTTGTAAACAGAGCCGTCCCAAACTTTGGGGTGGCTGTGTCTTTTTTATTTTAATTTCCCTAAGCTATAGGACCATAAGTGGAAGTGCCCTAGGCTCTGTTGCTTTGTTTTTTAGATGTTTCAGGAAACACCATACACCTCTCCCGAGTGGCTGTTGGCAATTTACATCCCGCCCATCAGCATAACAAGGCTCCCAGTTCTCCATGGCCTGTCCTGCCTTTCTGGATTTTACACTTTTTTCAGATGGCCCTTTTGACCGGGGGGAAGTGAGACTTCATTGTAGTGCAGATTTCCTTTGCAAGCTTGCTTGGTTGGCCAAAAAGGGCGTATGCGTTTTTTCCTGAATATATTCAGGAAAAAACGCATACGCCCTTTTTGGCCAAGTGCATCATTGTGGACGTTCTGCCTCTTTTCCTATGCTTTAAATGCAATTCCAGTCTACCTCCTGAAATCGGTTTCCTGCAATTCTGCCCCGCTTTCAAGTCCTCTTGGCAGCCTTACTTCAGTATATTTTTGGACGATAGCTGTCATTTATAACTCTGCAGGTTTGTGAATTACAGTGCCCCTGAGCTCCTTTCTTCAACTCGCTTTCTTGTGAGCTGGCCGCAACACCGCAGGATTGCTTCAGGCCCTAATCTGGTTCCGGCACGGCACGCTGAGCCTTTGGTTAATTCCTCTTCCTGGTGGGAAATGAGAGTTAAATTTGCCCGTCCAGACACCTCCAGCTAGTCTCTCATTGGTTCTCCCTATTCCTGTTCATCTTCCGCAGAAATTGCAAACTGGGCCAAACAGGAGGTTAAAGGCACTGACTCTCCAAGTCGGGAGAGTGTTAGTAAAGCGTCTGGAATGTTGCACCCGAGTACCAGGGGACGAGAACTGAGACATATTGGAACACGTCTCCCGATCACACGGTTGATCATACTCTGGGTTCCACGTGCATGTTTTAGCTGAAGGAAGAATCCCTTAAACCTGGAGAGTTGAGACCCGTGGAATGGGTACCATGCAATATGACTTCAAAGGGTCTTCATTTGCTCACCGAACCTCTCTAATCCTATCACTGCTGCGTTTATGCCCCTGTACACACGCTTGATTTTCTTTCAGAGACATAGCAATCCATAGGTTTTAAGATACTTACTAGTCAGGTACATTCTTAGGCGTTTAATATGGGGTGTTGAGTCCATTTCGTTGAGCAAGGAGTAGTTCTTGTCTATTCCATATTTGGCTTAAGGAACTTTATCTGTGCTCATTTCAATCTCTGGTTTGATGCAGCACCCCAACTCACCTTTCCCCTTAAGGAAGCATAAGTTGGTTTTCTAAATTTGAGACCCTGTTCTGTTTTGTAATCCAGTTCCTGTGTAGCCAAGTTTACATCCCGTGTATTAGTGATATCTTATGATGTTTCTTTTTCTGTGTGACTTATTTCAGTTAGAATCATCATACCTGAATCCACTCATTATGCTGCTACGGGCCTGATGACATAGATTTCATTGCTGAGTGATATTGCATTGTACGTAAGTACCACAACTTCTTTATCCATTTTTCACTTTCTGCGATATTGAACTTGTACCGTACACGAGGTTCTTGTAAACAGAGCCGTCCCAAACTTTGGGGTGGCTGTGTCTTTTTGATTTTAATTTCCCTAAGCTATAGGACCATAAGTGGAAGTGCCCTAGGCTCTGTTGCTTTGTTTTTTAGATGTTTCAGGAAACACCATACACCTCTCCCGAGTGGCTGTTGGCAATTTACATCCCGCCCATCAGCATAACAAGGCTCCCAGTTCTCCATGGCCTGTCCTGCCTTTCTGGATTTTACACTTTTTTCAGATGGCCCTTTTGACCGGGGGGAAGTGAGACTTCATTGTAGTGCAGATTTCCTTTGCAAGCTTGCTTGGTTGGCCAAAAAGGGCGTATGCGTTTTTTCCTGAATATATTCAGGAAAAAACGCATACGCCCTTTTTGGCCAAGTGCATCATTGTGGACGTTCTGCCTCTTTTCCTATGCTTTAAATGCAATTCCAGTCTACCTCCTGAAATCGGTTTCCTGCAATTCTGCCCCGCTTTCAAGTCCTCTTGGCAGCCTTACTTCAGTATATTTTTGGACGATAGCTGTCATTTATAACTCTGCAGGTTTGTGAATTACAGTGCCCCTGAGCTCCTTTCTTCAACTCGCTTTCTTGTGAGCTGGCCGCAACACCGCAGGATTGCTTCAGGCCCTAATCTGGTTCCGGCACGGCACGCTGAGCCTTTGGTTAATTCCTCTTCCTGGTGGGAAATGAGAGTTAAATTTGCCCGTCCAGACACCTCCAGCTAGTCTCTCATTGGTTCTCCCTATTCCTGTTCATCTTCAGCAGAAATTGCAAACTGGGCCAAACAGGAGGTTAAAGGCACTGACTCTCCAAGTCGGGAGAGTGTTAGTAAAGCGTCTGGAATGTTGCACCCGAGTACCAGGGGACGAGAACTGAGACATATTGGAACACGTCTCCCGATCACATGGTTGATCATACTCTGGGTTCCACGTGCATGTTTTAGCTGAAGGAAGAATCCCTTAAACCTGGAGAGTTGAGACCCGTGGAATGGGTACCATGCAATATGACTTCAAAGGGTCTGCATTTGCTCACCGAACCTCACCAATCCTATCACTGCTGCGTTTATGCCGCTGTACACACGCTTGATTCTCTTTCGGAGACATATAAATCCATAGGTTTTAAGATTCTTACTAGTCAGGTAGATTCTTACTAGTCAGGTATATTCTTAGGCGTTTAATATGGGGTGTTGAGTCCACTTCGTTGAGCAAGGAGTAGTTCTTGTCTATTCCATATTTGGCTTAAGGAACTTTATCTGTGCTCATTTCAATCTCTGGTTTGATGCAGCACCCCAACTCACCTTTCCCCTTAAGCAAGCATAAGTTGGTTTTCTAAATTTGAGACCCTGTTCTGTTTTGTAATCCAGTTCCTGTGTAGCCAAGTTTACATTCCGTGTATTAGTGATATCTTATGATGTTTCTTTTTCTGTGTGACTTATTTCAGTTAGAATCATCATACCTGAATCCACTCATTA
Source organism: Leucopleurus acutus (assembly GCF_964270905.1). NCBI lineage: Eukaryota > Metazoa > Chordata > Mammalia > Artiodactyla > Delphinidae > Leucopleurus > Leucopleurus acutus. Next base: position 883,211 of record NW_028139180.1, read on the forward strand.
TGCTGCTACGGGCCTGATGACATAGATTTCATTGCTGAGTGATATTGCATTGTACATAAGTACCACAACTTCTTTATCCATTTTTCACTTTCTGCGATATTGAACTTGTACCGTAAACGAGGTTCTTGTAAACAGAGCTGTCCCAAACTTTGGGGTGGCTGTGTCTTTTTGATTTTAATTTCCCTAAGCTATAGGACCATAAGTGGAAGTGCCCTAGGCTCTGTTGCTTTGTTTTTTAGATGTTTCAGGAAACACCATACACCTCTCCCGAGTGGCTGTTGGCAATTTACATCCCGCCCATCAGCATAACAAGGCTCCCAGTTCTCCATGGCCTGTCCTGCCTTTCTTGATTTTACACTTTTTTCAGATGGCCCCTTTGACTGGCGGGAAGTGAGACTTCATTGTAGTGCAGATTTCCTTTGCAAGCTTGCTTGGTTGGCCAAAAAGGGCGTATGCGTTTTTTCCTGCACGAAAATACGCATACGCCCTTTTTGGCCAAGTGCATCATTGTGGACGTTCTGCCTCTTTTCCTATGCTTTAAATGCAATTCCAGTCTACCTCCTGAAATCGGTTTCCTGCAATTCTGCCCCGCTTTCAAGTCCTCTTGGCAGCCTTACTTCAGTATATTTTTGGACGATAGCTGTCATTTATAACTCTGCAGGTTTGTGAATTACAGTGCCCCTGAGCTCGTTTCTTCAACTCGCTTTCTTGTGAGCTGGCCGCAACACCGCAGGATTGCTTCAGGCCCTAATCTGGTTCCGGCACGGCACGCTGAGCCTTTGGTTAATTCCTCTTCCTGGTGGGAAATGAGAGTTAAATTTGCCCGTCCAGACACCTCCAGCTAGTCTCTCATTGGTTCTCCCTATTCCTGTTCATCTTCCGCAGAAATTGCAAACTGGGCCAAACAGGAGGTTAAAGGCACTGACTCTCCAAGTCGGGAGAGTGTTAGTAAAGCGTCTGGAATGTTGCACCCGAGTACCAGGGGACGAGAACTGAGACATATTGGAACACGTCTCCCGATCACACGGTTGATCATACTCTGGGTTCCACGTGCATGTTTTAGCTGAAGGAAGAATCCCTTAAACCTGGAGAGTTGAGACCCGTGGAATGGGTACCATGCAATATGACTTCAAAGGGTCTTCATTTGCTCACCGAACCTCTCTAATCCTATCACTGCTGCGTTTATGCCCCTGTACACACGCTTGATTTTCTTTCAGAGACATAGCAATCCATAGGTTTTAAGATACTTACTAGTCAGGTACATTCTTAGGCGTTTAATATGGGGTGTTGAGTCCATTTCGTTGAGCAAGGAGTAGTTCTTGTCTATTCCATATTTGGCTTAAGGAACTTTATCTGTGCTCATTTCAATCTCTGGTTTGATGCAGCACCCCAACTCACCTTTCCCCTTAAGCAAGCATAAGTTGGTTTTCTAAATTTGAGACCCTGTTCTGTTTTGTAATCCAGTTCCTGTGTAGCCAAGTTTACATCCCGTGTATTAGTGATATCTTATGATGTTTCTTTTTCTGTGTGACTTATTTCAGTTAGAATCATCATACCTGAATCCACTCATTATGCTGCTACGGGCCTGATGACATAGATTTCATTGCTGAGTGATATTGCATTGTACGTAAGTACCACAACTTCTTTATCCATTTTTCACTTTCTGCGATATTGAACTTGTACCGTACACGAGGTTCTTGTAAACAGAGCCGTCCCAAACTTTGGGGTGGCTGTGTCTTTTTGATTTTAATTTCCCTAAGCTATAGGACCATAAGTGGAAGTGCCCTAGGCTCTGTTGCTTTGTTTTTTAGATGTTTCAGGAAACACCATACACCTCTCCCGAGTGGCTGTTGGCAATTTACATCCCGCCCATCAGCATAACAAGGCTCCCAGTTCTCCATGGCCTGTCCTGCCTTTCTGGATTTTACACTTTTTTCAGATGGCCCTTTTGACCGGGGGGAAGTGAGACTTCATTGTAGTGCAGATTTCCTTTGCAAGCTTGCTTGGTTGGCCAAAAAGGGCGTATGCGTTTTTTCCTGAATATATTCAGGAAAAAACGCATACGCCCTTTTTGGCCAAGTGCATCATTGTGGACGTTCTGCCTCTTTTCCTATGCTTTAAATGCAATTCCAGTCTACCTCCTGAAATCGGTTTCCTGCAATTCTGCCCCGCTTTCAAGTCCTCTTGGCAGCCTTACTTCAGTATATTTTTGGACGATAGCTGTCATTTATAACTCTGCAGGTTTGTGAATTACAGTGCCCCTGAGCTCGTTTCTTCAACTCGCTTTCTTGTGAGCTGGCCGCAACACCGCAGGATTGCTTCAGGCCCTAATCTGGTTCCGGCACGGCACGCTGAGCCTTTGGTTAATTCCTCTTCCTGGTGGGAAATGAGAGTTAAATTTGCCCGTCCAGACACCTCCAGCTAGTCTCTCATTGGTTCTCCCTATTCCTGTTCATCTTCAGCAGAAATTGCAAACTGGGCCAAACAGGAGGTTAAAGGCACTGACTCTCCAAGTCGGGAGAGTGTTAGTAAAGCGTCTGGAATGTTGCACCCGAGTACCAGGGGACGAGAACTGAGACATATTGGAACACGTCTCCCGATCACATGGTTGATCATACTCTGGGTTCCACGTGCATGTTTTAGCTGAAGGAAGAATCCCTTAAACCTGGAGAGTTGAGACCCGTGGAATGGGTACCATGCAATATGACTTCAAAGGGTCTGCATTTGCTCACCGAACCTCACCAATCCTATCACTGCTGCGTTTATGCCGCTGTACACACGCTTGATTCTCTTTCGGAGACATATAAATCCATAGGTTTTAAGATTCTTACTAGTCAGGTAGATTCTTACTAGTCAGGTATATTCTTAGGCGTTTAATATGGGGTGTTGAGTCCACTTCGTTGAGCAAGGAGTAGTTCTTGTCTATTCCATATTTGGCTTAAGGAACTTTATCTGTGCTCATTTCAATCTCTGGTTTGATGCAGCACCCCAACTCACCTTTCCCCTTAAGCAAGCATAAGTTGGTTTTCTAAATTTGAGACCCTGTTCTGTTTTGTAATCCAGTTCCTGTGTAGCCAAGTTTACATTCCGTGTATTAGTGATATCTTATGATGTTTCTTTTTCTGTGTGACTTATTTCAGTTAGAATCATCATACCTGAATCCACTCATTATGCTGCTACGGGCCTGATGACATAGATTTCATTGCTGAGTGATATTGCATTGTACGTAAGTACCACAACTTCTTTATCCATTTTTCACTTTCTGCGATATTGAACTTGTACCGTAAACGAGGTTCTTGTAAACAGAGCTGTCCCAAACTTTGGGGTGGCTGTGTCTTTTTGATTTTAATTTCCCTAAGCTATAGGACCATAAGTGGAAGTGCCCTAGGCTCTGTTGCTTTGTTTTTTAGATGTATCAGGAAACACCATACACCTCTCCCGAGTGGCTGTTGGCAATTTACATCCCGCCCATCAGCATAACAAGGCTCCCAGTTCTCCATGGCCTGTCCTGCCTTTCTTGATTTTACACTTTTTTCAGATGGCCCCTTTGACTGGCGGGAAGTGAGACTTCATTGTAGTGCAGATTTCCTTTGCAAGCTTGCTTGGTTGGCCAAAAAGGGCGTATGCGTTTTTTCCTGCACGAAAATACGCATACGCCCTTTTTGGCCAAGTGCATCATTGTGGACGTTCTGCCTCTTTTCCTATGCTTTAAATGCAATTCCAGTCTACCTCCTGAAATCGGTTTCCTGCAATTCTGCCCCGCTTTCAAGTCCTCTTGGCAGCCTTACTTCAGTATATTTTTGGACGATAGCTGTCATTTATAACTCTGCAGGTTTGTGAATTACAGTGCCCCTGAGCTCCTTTCTTCAACTCGCTTTCTTGTGAGCTGGCCGCAACACCGCAGGATTGCTTCAGGCCCTAATCTGGTTCCGGCACGGCACGCTGAGCCTTTGGTTAATTCCTCTTCCTGGTGGGAAATGAGAGTTAAATTTGCCCGTCCAGACACCTCCAGCTAGTCTCTCATTGGTTCTCCCTATTCCTGTTCATCTTCCGCAGAAATTGCAAACTGGGCCAAATAGGAGGTTAAAGGCACTGACTCTCCAAGTCGGGAGAGTGTTAGTAAAGCGTCTGGAATGTTGCACCCGAGTACCAGGGGACGAGAACTGAGACATATTGGAACACGTCTCCCGATCACACGGTTGATCATACTCTGGGTTCCACGTGCATGTTTTAGCTGAAGGAAGAATCCCTTAAACCTGGAGAGTTGAGACCCGTGGAATGGGTACCATGCAATATGACTTCAAAGGGTCTTCATTTGCTCACCGAACCTCTCTAATCCTATCACTGCTGCGTTTATGCCCCTGTACACACGCTTGATTTTCTTTCAGAGACATAGCAATCCATAGGTTTTAAGATACTTACTAGTCAGGTACATTCTTAGGCGTTTAATATGGGGTGTTGAGTCCATTTCGTTGAGCAAGGAGTAGTTCTTGTCTATTCCATATTTGGCTTAAGGAACTTTATCTGTGCTCATTTCAATCTCTGGTTTTATGCAGCACCCCAACTCACCTTTCCCCTTAAGCAAGCATAAGTTGGTTTTCTAAATTTGAGACCCTGTTCTGTTTTGTAATCCAGTTCCTGTGTAGCCAAGTTTACATCCCGTGTATTAGTGATATCTTATGATGTTTCTTTTTCTGTGTGACTTATTTCAGTTAGAATCATCATACCTGAATCCACTCATTATGCTGCTACGGGCCTGATGACATAGATTTCATTGCTGAGTGATATTGCATTGTACGTAAGTACCACAACTTCTTTATCCATTTTTCACTTTCTGCGATATTGAACTTGTACCGTAAACGAGGTTCTTGTAAACAGAGCCGTCCCAAACTTTGGGGTGGCTGTGTCTTTTTGATTTTAATTTCCCTAAGCTATAGGACCATAAGTGGAAGTGCCCTAGGCTCTGTTGCTTTGTTTTTTAGATGTTTCAGGAAACACCATACACCTCTCCCGAGTGGCTGTTGGCAATTTACATCCCGCCCATCAGCATAACAAGGCTCCCAGTTCTCCATGGCCTGTCCTGCCTTTCTGGATTTTACACTTTTTTCAGATGGCCCTTTTGACCGGGGGGAAGTGAGACTTCATTGTAGTGCAGATTTCCTTTGCAAGCTTGCTTGGTTGGCCAAAAGGGCGTATGCGTTTTTTCCTGAATATATTCAGGAAAAAACGCATACGCCCTTTTTGGCCAAGTGCATCATTGTGGACGTTCTGCCTCTTTTCCTATGCTTTAAATGCAATTCCAGTCTACCTCCTGAAATCGGTTTCCTGCAATTCTGCCCCGCTTTCAAGTCCTCTTGGCAGCCTTACTTCAGTATATTTTTGGACGATAGCTGTCATTTATAACTCTGCAGGTTTGTGAATTACAGTGCCCCTGAGCTCGTTTCTTCAACTCGCTTTCTTGTGAGCTGGCCGCAACACCGCAGGATTGCTTCAGGCCCTAATCTGGTTCCGGCACGGCACGCTGAGCCTTTGGTTAATTCCTCTTCCTGGTGGGAAATGAGAGTTAAATTTGCCCGTCCAGACACCTCCAGCTAGTCTCTCATTGGTTCTCCCTATTCCTGTTCATCTTCCGCAGAAATTGCAAACTGGGCCAAACAGGAGGTTAAAGGCACTGACTCTCCAAGTCGGGAGAGTGTTAGTAAAGCGTCTGGAATGTTGCACCCGAGTACCAGGGGACGAGAACTGAGACATATTGGAACACGTCTCCCGATCACACGGTTGATCATACTCTGGGTTCCACGTGCATGTTTTAGCTGAAGGAAGAATCCCTTAAACCTGGAGAGTTGAGACCCGTGGAATGGGTACCATGCAATATGACTTCAAAGGGTCTTCATTTGCTCACCGAACCTCTCTAATCCTATCACTGCTGCGTTTATGCCCCTGTACACACGCTTGATTTTCTTTCAGAGACATAGCAATCCATAGGTTTTAAGATACTTACTAGTCAGGTACATTCTTAGGCGTTTAATATGGGGTGTTGAGTCCATTTCGTTGAGCAAGGAGTAGTTCTTGTCTATTCCATATTTGGCTTAAGGAACTTTATCTGTGCTCATTTCAATCTCTGGTTTGATGCAGCACCCCAACTCACCTTTCCCCTTAAGCAAGCATAAGTTGGTTTTCTAAATTTGAGACCCTGTTCTGTTTTGTAATCCAGTTCCTGTGTAGCCAAGTTTACATCCCGTGTATTAGTGATATCTTATGATGTTTCTTTTTCTGTGTGACTTATTTCAGTTAGAATCATCATACCTGAATCCACTCATTATGCTGCTACGGGCCTGATGACATAGATTTCATTGCTGAGTGATATTGCATTGTACGTAAGTACCACAACTTCTTTATCCATTTTTCACTTTCTGCGATATTGAACTTGTACCGTACACGAGGTTCTTGTAAACAGAGCCGTCCCAAACTTTGGGGTGGCTGTGTCTTTTTGATTTTAATTTCCCTAAGCTATAGGACCATAAGTGGAAGTGCCCTAGGCTCTGTTGCTTTGTTTTTTAGATGTTTCAGGAAACACCATACACCTCTCCCGAGTGGCTGTTGGCAATTTACATCCCGCCCATCAGCATAACAAGGCTCCCAGTTCTCCATGGCCTGTCCTGCCTTTCTGGATTTTACACTTTTTTCAGATGGCCCTTTTGACCGGGGGGAAGTGAGACTTCATTGTAGTGCAGATTTCCTTTGCAAGCTTGCTTGGTTGGCCAAAAAGGGCGTATGCGTTTTTTCCTGAATATATTCAGGAAAAAACGCATACGCCCTTTTTGGCCAAGTGCATCATTGTGGACGTTCTGCCTCTTTTCCTATGCTTTAAATGCAATTCCAGTCTACCTCCTGAAATCGGTTTCCTGCAATTCTGCCCCGCTTTCAAGTCCTCTTGGCAGCCTTACTTCAGTATATTTTTGGACGATAGCTGTCATTTATAACTCTGCAGGTTTGTGAATTACAGTGCCCCTGAGCTCGTTTCTTCAACTCGCTTTCTTGTGAGCTGGCCGCAACACCGCAGGATTGCTTCAGGCCCTAATCTGGTTCCGGCACGGCACGCTGAGCCTTTGGTTAATTCCTCTTCCTGGTGGGAAATGAGAGTTAAATTTGCCCGTCCAGACACCTCCAGCTAGTCTCTCATTGGTTCTCCCTATTCCTGTTCATCTTCAGCAGAAATTGCAAACTGGGCCAAACAGGAGGTTAAAGGCACTGACTCTCCAAGTCGGGAGAGTGTTAGTAAAGCGTCTGGAATGTTGCACCCGAGTACCAGGGGACGAGAACTGAGACATATTGGAACACGTCTCCCGATCACATGGTTGATCATACTCTGGGTTCCACGTGCATGTTTTAGCTGAAGGAAGAATCCCTTAAACCTGGAGAGTTGAGACCCGTGGAATGGGTACCATGCAATATGACTTCAAAGGGTCTGCATTTGCTCACCGAACCTCACCAATCCTATCACTGCTGCGTTTATGCCGCTCTACACACGCTTGATTCTCTTTCGGAGACATATAAATCCATAGGTTTTAAGATTCTTACTAGTCAGGTAGATTCTTACTAGTCAGGTATATTCTTAGGCGTTTAATATGGGGTGTTGAGTCCACTTCGTTGAGCAAGGAGTAGTTCTTGTCTATTCCATATTTGGCTTAAGGAACTTTATCTGTGCTCATTTCAATCTCTGGTTTGATGCAGCACCCCAACTCACCTTTCCCCTTAAGCAAGCATAAGTTGGTTTTCTAAATTTGAGACCCTGTTCTGTTTTGTAATCCAGTTCCTGTGTAGCCAAGTTTACATTCCGTGTATTAGTGATATCTTATGATGTTTCTTTTTCTGTGTGACTTATTTCAGTTAGAATCATCATACCTGAATCCACTCATTATGCTGCTACGGGCCTGATGACATAGATTTCATTGCTGAGTGATATTGCATTGTACGTAAGTACCACAACTTCTTTATCCATTTTTCACTTTCTGCGATATTGAACTTGTACCGTAAACGAGGTTCTTGTAAACAGAGCTGTCCCAAACTTTGGGGTGGCTGTGTCTTTTTGATTTTAATTTCCCTAAGCTATAGGACCATAAGTGGAAGTGCCCTAGGCTCTGTTGCTTTGTTTTTTAGATGTTTCAGGAAACACCATACACCTCTCCCGAGTGGCTGTTGGCAATTTACATCCCGCCCATCAGCATAACAAGGCTCCCAGTTCTCCATGGCCTGTCCTGCCTTTCTTGATTTTACACTTTTTTCAGATGGCCCCTTTGACTGGCGGGAAGTGAGACTTCATTGTAGTGCAGATTTCCTTTGCAAGCTTGCTTGGTTGGCCAAAAAGGGCGTATGCGTTTTTTCCTGCACGAAAATACGCATACGCCCTTTTTGGCCAAGTGCATCATTGTGGACGTTCTGCCTCTTTTCCTATGCTTTAAATGCAATTCCAGTCTACCTCCTGAAATCGGTTTCCTGCAATTCTGCCCCGCTTTCAAGTCCTCTTGGCAGCCTTACTTCAGTATATTTTTGGACGATAGCTGTCATTTATAACTCTGCAGGTTTGTGAATTACAGTGCCCCTGAGCTCCTTTCTTCAACTCGCTTTCTTGTGAGCTGGCCGCAACACCGCAGGATTGCTTCAGGCCCTAATCTGGTTCCGGCTCGGCACGCTGAGCCTTTGGTTAATTCCTCTTCCTGGTGGGAAATGAGAGTTAAATTTGCCCTTCCAGACACCTCCAGCTAGTCTCTCATTGGTTCTCCTTATTCCTGTTCATCTTCCGCAGAAATTGCAAACTGGGCCAAACAGGAGGTTAAAGGCACTGACTCTCCAAGTCGGGAGAGTGTTAGTAAAGCGTCTGGAATGTTGCACCCGAGTACCAGGGGACGAGAACTGAGACATATTGGAACACGTCTCCCGATCACACGGTTGATCATACTCTGGGTTCCACGTGCATGTTTTAGCTGAAGGAAGAATCCCTTAAACCTGGAGAGTTGAGACCCGTGGAATGGGTACCATGCAATATGACTTCAAAGGGTCTTCATTTGCTCACCGAACGTCTCCAATCCTATCACTGCTGCGTTTATGCCCCTGTACACACGCTTGATTTTCTTTCAGAGACATAGCAATCCATAGGTTTTAAGATACTTACTAGTCAGGTACATTCTTAGGCGTTTAATATGGGGTGTTGAGTCCATTTCGTTGAGCAAGGAGTAGTTCTTGTCTATTCCATATTTGGCTTAAGGAACTTTATCTGTGCTCATTTCAATCTCTGGTTTTATGCAGCACCCCAACTCACCTTTCCCCTTAAGCAAGCATAAGTTGGTTTTCTAAATTTGAGACCCTGTTCTGTTTTGTAATCCAGTTCCTGTGTAGCCAAGTTTACATTCCGTGTATTAGTGATACCTTATGATGTTTCTTTTTCTGTGTGACTTATTTCAGTTAAAATCATCATACCTGAATCCACTCATTATGCTGCTACGGGCCTGATGACATAGATTTCATTGCTGAGTGATATTGCATTGTACGTAAGTACCACAACTTCTTTATCCATTTTTCACTTTCTGCGATATTGAACTTGTACCGTAAACGAGGTTCTTGTAAACAGAGCTGTCCCAAACTTTGGGGTGGCTGTGTCTTTTTGATTTTAATTTCCCTAAGCTATAGGACCATAAGTGGAAGTGCCCTAGGCTCTGTTGCTTTGTTTTTTAGATGTTTCAGGAAACACCATACACCTCTCCCGAGTGGCTGTTGGCAATTTACATCCCGCCCATCAGCATAACAAGGCTCCCAGTTCTCCATGGCCTGTCCTGCCTTTCTTGATTTTACACTTTTTTCAGATGGCCCCTTTGACTGGCGGGAAGTGAGACTTCATTGTAGTGCAGATTTCCTTTGCAAGCTTGCTTGGTTGGCCAAAAAGGGCGTATGCGTTTTTTCCTGCACGAAAATACGCATACGCCCTTTTTGGCCAAGTGCATCATTGTGGACGTTCTGCCTCTTTTCCTATGCTTTAAATGCAATTCCAGTCTACCTCCTGAAATCGGTTTCCTGCAATTCTGCCCCGCTTTCAAGTCCTCTTGGCAGCCTTACTTCAGTATATTTTTGGACGATAGCTGTCATTTATAACTCTGCAGGTTTGTGAATTACAGTGCCCCTGAGCTCGTTTCTTCAACTCGCTTTCTTGTGAGCTGGCCGCAACACCGCAGGATTGCTTCAGGCCCTAATCTGGTTCCGGCACGGCACGCTGAGCCTTTGGTTAATTCCTCTTCCTGGTGGGAAATGAGAGTTAAATTTGCCCGTCCAGACACCTCCAGCTAGTCTCTCATTGGTTCTCCCTATTCCTGTTCATCTTCCGCAGAAATTGCAAACTGGGCCAAACAGGAGGTTAAAGGCACTGACTCTCCAAGTCGGGAGAGTGTTAGTAAAGCGTCTGGAATGTTGCACCCGAGTACCAGGGGACGAGAACTGAGACATATTGGAACACGTCTCCCGATCACACGGTTGATCATACTCTGGGTTCCACGTGCATGTTTTAGCTGAAGGAAGAATCCCTTAAACCTGGAGAGTTGAGACCCGTGGAATGGGTACCATGCAATATGACTTCAAAGGGTCTTCATTTGCTCACCGAACCTCTCTAATCCTATCACTGCTGCGTTTATGCCCCTGTACACACGCTTGATTTTCTTTCAGAGACATAGCAATCCATAGGTTTTAAGATACTTACTAGTCAGGTACATTCTTAGGCGTTTAATATGGGGTGTTGAGTCCATTTCGTTGAGCAAGGAGTAGTTCTTGTCTATACCATATTTGGCTTAAGGAACTTTATCTGTGCTCATTTCAATCTCTGGTTTGATGCAGCACCCCAACTCACCTTTCCCCTTAAGCAAGCATAAGTTGGTTTTCTAAATTTGAGACCCTGTTCTGTTTTGTAATCCAGTTCCTGTGTAGCCAAGTTTACATCCCGTGTATTAGTGATATCTTATGATGTTTCTTTTTCTGTGTGACTTATTTCAGTTAGAATCATCATACCTGAATCCACTCATTATGCTGCTACGGGCCTGATGACATAGATTTCATTGCTGAGTGATATTGCATTGTACGTAAGTACCACAACTTCTTTATCCATTTTTCACTTTCTGCGATATTGAACTTGTACCGTACACGAGGTTCTTGTAAACAGAGCCGTCCCAAACTTTGGGGTGGCTGTGTCTTTTTGATTTTAATTTCCCTAAGCTATAGGACCATAAGTGGAAGTGCCCTAGGCTCTGTTGCTTTGTTTTTTAGATGTTTCAGGAAACACCATACACCTCTCCCGAGTGGCTGTTGGCAATTTACATCCCGCCCATCAGCATAACAAGGCTCCCAGTTCTCCATGGCCTGTCCTGCCTTTCTGGATTTTACACTTTTTTCAGATGGCCCTTTTGACCGGGGGGAAGTGAGACTTCATTGTAGTGCAGATTTCCTTTGCAAGCTTGCTTGGTTGGCCAAAAAGGGCGTATGCGTTTTTTCCTGAATATATTCAGGAAAAAACGCATACGCCCTTTTTGGCCAAGTGCATCATTGTGGACGTTCTGCCTCTTTTCCTATGCTTTAAATGCAATTCCAGTCTACCTCCTGAAATCGGTTTCCTGCAATTCTGCCCCGCTTTCAAGTCCTCTTGGCAGCCTTACTTCAGTATATTTTTGGACGATAGCTGTCATTTATAACTCTGCAGGTTTGTGAATTACAGTGCCCCTGAGCTCCTTTCTTCAACTCGCTTTCTTGTGAGCTGGCCGCAACACCGCAGGATTGCTTCAGGCCCTAATCTGGTTCCGGCACGGCACGCTGAGCCTTTGGTTAATTCCTCTTCCTGGTGGGAAATGAGAGTTAAATTTGCCCGTCCAGACACCTCCAGCTAGTCTCTCATTGGTTCTCCCTATTCCTGTTCATCTTCCGCAGAAATTGCAAACTGGGCCAAACAGGAGGTTAAAGGCACTGACTCTCCAAGTCGGGAGAGTGTTAGTAAAGCGTCTGGAATGTTGCACCCGAGTACCAGGGGACGAGAACTGAGACATATTGGAACACGTCTCCCGATCACACGGTTGATCATACTCTGGGTTCCACGTGCATGTTTTAGCTGAAGGAAGAATCCCTTAAACCTGGAGAGTTGAGACCCGTGGAATGGGTACCATGCAATATGACTTCAAAGGGTCTGCATTTGCTCACCGAACCTCACCAATCCTATCACTGCTGCGTTTATGCCGCTGTACACACGCTTGATTCTCTTTCGGAGACATATAAATCCATAGGTTTTAAGATTCTTACTAGTCAGGTAGATTTTTACTAGTCAGGTATATTCTTAGGCGTTTAATATGGGGTGTTGAGTCCACTTCGTTGAGCAAGGAGTAGTTCTTGTCTATTCCATATTTGGCTTAAGGAACTTTATCTGTGCTCATTTCAATCTCTGGTTTGATGCAGCACCCCAACTCACCTTTCCCCTTAAGCAAGCATAAGTTGGTTTTCTAAATTTGAGACCCTGTTCTGTTTTGTAATCCAGTTCCTGTGTAGCCAAGTTTACATTCCGTGTATTAGTGATATCTTATGATGTTTCTTTTTCTGTGTGACTTATTTCAGTTAGAATCATCATACCTGAATCCACTCATTATGCTGCTACGGGCCTGATGACATAGATTTCATTGCTGAGTGATATTGCATTGTACGTAAGTACCACAACTTCTTTATCCATTTTTCACTTTCTGCGATATTGAACTTGTACCGTAAACGAGGTTCTTGTAAACAGAGCTGTCCCAAACTTTGGGGTGGCTGTGTCTTTTTGATTTTAATTTCCCTAAGCTATAGGACCATAAGTGGAAGTGCCCTAGGCTCTGTTGCTTTGTTTTTTAGATGTTTCAGGAAACACCATACACCTCTCCCGAGTGGCTGTTGGCAATTTACATCCCGCCCATCAGCATAACAAGGCTCCCAGTTCTCCATGGCCTGTCCTGCCTTTCTGGATTTTACACTTTTTTCAGATGGCCCCTTTGACTGGCGGGAAGTGAGACTTCATTGTAGTGCAGATTTCCTTTGCAAGCTTGCTTGGTTGGCCAAAAAGGGCGTATGCGTTTTTTCCTGCACGAAAATACGCATACGCCCTTTTTGGCCAAGTGCATCCTTGTGGACGTTCTGCCTCTTTTCCTATGCTTTAAATGCAATTCCAGTCTACCTCCTGAAATCGGTTTCCTGCAATTCTGCCCCGCTTTCAAGTCCTCTTGGCAGCCTTACTTCAGTATATTTTTGGACGATAGCTGTCATTTATAACTCTGCAGGTTTGTGAATTACAGTGCCCCTGAGCTCGTTTCTTCAACTCGCTTTCTTGTGAGCTGGCCGCAACACCGCAGGATTGCTTCAGGCCCTAATCTGGTTCCGGCACGGCACGCTGAGCCTTTGGTTAATTCCTCTTCCTGGTGGGAAATGAGAGTTAAATTTGCCCGTCCAGACACCTCCAGCTAGTCTCTCATTGGTTCTCCCTATTCCTGTTCATCTTCAGCAGAAATTGCAAACTGGACCAAACAGGAGGTTAAAGGCACTGACTCTCCAAGTCGGGAGAGTGTTAGTAAAGCGTCTGGAATGTTGCACCCGAGTACCAGGGGACGAGAACTGAGACATATTGGAACACGTCTCCCGATCACACGGTTGATCATACTCTGGGTTCCACGTGCATGTTTTAGCTGAAGGAAGAATCCCTTAAACCTGGAGAGTTGAGACCCGTGGAATGGGTATCATGCAATATGACTTCAAAGGGTCTGCATTTGCTCACCGAACATCACCAATCCTATCACTGCTGCGTTTATGCCGCTGTACACACGCTTGATTCTCTTTCGGAGACATATAAATCCATAGGTTTTAAGATTCTTACTAGTCAGGTAGATTCTTACTAGTCAGGTATATTCTTAGGCGTTTAATATGGGGTGTTGAGTCCACTTCGTTGAGCAAGGAGTAGTTCTTGTCTATTCCATATTTGGCTTAAGGAACTTTATCTGTGCTCATTTCAATCTCTGGTTTGATGCAGCACCCCAACTCACCTTTCCCCTTAAGCAAGCATAAGTTGGTTTTCTAAATTTGAGACCCTGTTCTGTTTTGTAATCCAGTTCCTCTGTAGCCAAGTTTACATTCCGTGTATTAGTGATATCTTATGATGTTTCTTTTTCTGTGTGACTTATTTCAGTTAGAATCATCATACCTGAATCCACTCATTATGCTGCTACGGGCCTGATGACATAGATTTCATTGCTGAGTGATATTGCATTGTACGTAAGTACCACAACTTCTTTATCCATTTTTCACTTTCTGCGATATTGAACTTGTACCGTAAACGAGGTTCTTGTAAACAGAGCTGTCCCAAACTTTGGGGTGGCTGTGTCTTTTTGATTTTAATTTCCCTAAGCTATAGGACCATAAGTGGAAGTGCCCTAGGCTCTGTTGCTTTGTTTTTTAGATGTTTCAGGAAACACCATACACCTCTCCCGAGTGGCTGTTGGCAATTTACATCCCGCCCATCAGCATAACAAGGCTCCCAGTTCTCCATGGCCTGTCCTGCCTTTCTTGATTTTACACTTTTATCAGATGGCCCCTTTGACTGGCGGGAAGTGAGACTTCATTGTAGTGCAGATTTCCTTTGCAAGCTTGCTTGGTTGGCCAAAAAGGGCGTATGCGTTTTTTCCTGCACGAAAATACGCATACGCCCTTTTTGGCCAAGTGCATCATTGTGGACGTTCTGCCTCTTTTCCTATGCTTTAAATGCAATTCCAGTCTACCTCCTGAAATCGGTTTCCTGCAATTCTGCCCCGCTTTCAAGTCCTCTTGGCAGCCTTACTTCAGTATATTTTTGGACGATAGCTGTCATTTATAACTCTGCAGGTTTGTGAATTACAGTGCCCCTGAGCTCGTTTCTTCAACTCGCTTTCTTGTGAGCTGGCCGCAACACCGCAGGATTGCTTCAGGCCCTAATCTGGTTCCGGCACGGCACGCTGAGCCTTTGGTTAATTCCTCTTCCTGGTGGGAAATGAGAGTTAAATTTGCCCGTCCAGACACCTCCAGCTAGTCTCTCATTGGTTCTCCCTATTCCTGTTCATCTTCCGCAGAAATTGCAAACTGGGCCAAACAGGAGGTTAAAGGCACTGACTCTCCAAGTCGGGAGAGTGTTAGTAAAGCGTCTGGAATGTTGCACCCGAGTACCAGGGGACGAGAACTGAGACATATTGGAACACGTCTCCCGATCACACGGTTGATCATACTCTGGGTTCCACGTGCATGTTTTAGCTGAAGGAAGAATCCCTTAAACCTGGAGAGTTGAGACCCGTGGAATGGGTACCATGCAATATGACTTCAAAGGGTCTTCATTTGCTCACCGAAGCTCTCTAATCCTATCACTGCTGCGTTTATGCCCCATGTACACACGCTTGATTTTCTTTCAGAGACATAGCAATCCATAGGTTTTAAGATACTTACTAGTCAGGTACATTCTTAGGCGTTTAATATGGGGTGTTGAGTCCATTTCGTTGAGCAAGGAGTAGTTCTTGTCTATTCCATATTTGGCTTAAGGAACTTTATCTGTGCTCATTTCAATCTCTGGTTTTATGCAGCACCCCAACTCACCTTTCCCCTTAAGCAAGCATAAGTTGGTTTTCTAAATTTGAGACCCTGTTCTGTTTTGTAATCCAGTTCCTGTGTAGCCAAGTTTACATTCCGTGTATTAGTGATATCTTATGATGTTTCTTTTTCTGTGTGACTTATTTCAGTTAGAATCATCATACCTGAATCCACTCATTATGCTGCTACGGGCCTGATGACATAGATTTCATTGCTGAGTGATATTGCATTGTACGTAAGTACCACAACTTCTTTATCCATTTTTCACTTTCTCCGATATTGAACTTGTACCGTAAACGAGGTTCTTGTAAACAGAGCCGTCCCAAACTTTGGGGTGGCTGTGTCTTTTTGATTTTAATTTCCCTAAGCTATAGGACCATAAGTGGAAGTGCCCTAGGCTCTGTTGCTTTGTTTTTTGGATGTTTCAGGAAACACCATACACTTCTCCAGAGTGGCTGCTGGCAATTTACATCCCGCCCATCAGCATAACTAGGCTCCCAGTTCTCCATGGCCTGTCCTGCCTTTCTGGATTTTACACTTTTTTCAGATGGCCCTTTTGACCGGGGGGCAGTGAGACTTCATTGTAGTGCAGATTTCCTTTGCAAGCTTGCTTGGTTGGCCAAAAAGGGCGTATGCGTTTTTTCCTGAATATATTCAGGAAAAAACGCATACGCCCTTTTTGTCCAAGTGCATCATTGTGGACGTTCTGCCTCTTTTCCTATGCTTTACATGCAATTCCAGTCTACCTCCTGAAATCAGTTTCCTGCAATTCTGCCCCCCTTTCAACTCCTCTTGGCAGCCTTACTTCAATATATTTTTGGAAGATAGCTGTCCTTTATAACTCTGCAGGTTTGTGAATTACAGTGCCCCTGAGCTCCTTTCTTCAACTCGCTTTCTTGTGAGCTGGCCGCAACACCGCAGGATTGCTTCTGGTCCTAGTGTGGTTCCGGCATGGCACGCTGAGCCTTTGGTTAATTCCTCTTCCTGGTGGGAAATGAGAGTTAAATTTGCCCGTCCAGACACCTCCACCTAGTCTCTCATTGGTTCTCCCTATTCCTGTTCATTTTCCACAGAAATTGCAAATTGGGCCATACAGGAGGTTAAAGGCACTGACTCTCCAAGTGGGGAGAGTGTTAGTAAAGCGTCTGGAATGTTGCACCCGAGTACCCGGGGATGAAAACTGAGACACATTTGAACACGTTTCCCGATCACACGGTGGATCATACTCTGGGTTCCACATGCATGTTTTAGCTGAAGGAAGAATCCCTTAAACAGGGAGAGTTGAGACCCATGGAATGGGTACCATGCAATATGACTTCAAAGGGTCTGCATTTGCTCACCGAACCTCACCAATCCTATCACTGCTGCGTTTATGCCGCTGTACACACGCTTGATTCTCTTTCGGAGACATATAAATCTATAGGTTTTAAGATTCTTACTAGTCAGGTAGATTCTTACTAGTCAGGTATATTCCTAGGCGTTTAATATAGGGTGTTGAGTCCACTTCGTTGAGCAAGGGGTACCTTTTGTCTATTATATTTTTGGCTTATGGAACGGTATCTGTGCCAATTTTAATCTCTGGTTTCATGCAGCACCCCATATCGGCTTTCCCCTTAAGCAAGCATAAGTTGGTTTTCTACATTTTTGACCCTGTTCTGTTTTGTAATTCAGTTCCTGTGTAGCCAAGTTTACATTCCGTGTAGTAGTGATATCTTATGATGTTTCTTTTTCTGTGTGACTAATTTCACTTAGAATCATCGTACCTGAATCCACTCATTATGCTGCTCCGGGCCTGATGACATAGATTTCATTGCTGAGTGATATTGCATTGTACGTAAGTACCACAACTTCTTTATCCATTTTTCACTTTTTGCGATATTTAACTTGTACCGTAAACGAGGTTCTTGTAAACAGAGCCATCCCAAACTTTGGGGTGGCTGTGTCTTTTTGATTTTAATTTCCCTAAGCTATAGGACCATAAGTGGAAGTGCCCTAGGCTCTGTTGCTTAGTTTTTTGGATGTTTCAGGAAACACCATACACTTCTCCAGAGTGGCTGTTGGCCATTTACATCTCGCCCATCAGCATAACAAGGCTCCCAGTTCTCCATGGCCTGTCCTGCCTTTCTGGATTTTACACTTTTTTCAGAAGGCCCTTTGACCGGGGGGCGGTGAGACTTCATTGTAGTGCAGATTTCCTTTGCGAGCTTGCTTGGTTGGCCAGAAAGGGCGTATGCGTTTCTTCCTGAATATATTCAGGAAAGAACGCATACGCCCTTTTTGGCCAAGTGCATCATTGTCGACGTTCTGAGTCTTTTCATATGTTTTCAGTGCAATTCCAGTCTACCTCCTGAAATCGGTTTCCTGCAGTTCTGCCTTGCTCTCAGTTCCTCTTCATAGCCTTACCTCAATATACGTTTGGAAAATAGTTGGCCTTTATAACTCTGCAGGTTTTTCAATTGCAGTGGCCCTTAGCTCCATTTTTCTGCTCTTATTTTTGTGATCTTGCCTCATATCCACAGGATTTCTTCAGGCCCTATTCTTCTTCTGGGGCGCCTTGCTCTGCCTTTGGTTAATTCTTCTTCCTGATGTGAAATTAGAGTGACATGTGCCCATTGAAACCGCTACAGCTATTTTCTCACTGGTTCCCCCTATTCCCATTCATCCTCCGCACTAACTGCAGACTGTGCGATACCGGAACTTAAAGGCATTGACTCTCCATGTGGAGATGTTGTTAGTAAAGTGGCTGGAATGTTGATCCGGAGCCCCAGGAGAGGAAAATGAGGTGCATTTTAGAAACCTTTCCCGATCATATGGTATACCATCTGCTGGATTTCCCATGCATGGTTTAGCTGTAGGAAGATTCCCTTCAACTTGGAGTGTTGGGACCCTTGGAATAAGTAGCATGAAGTATTGCATTAAACTTTCGGCAGTTGCTCACCAAAGCTCTCCAATCCTTTCAGCCCCAAGTGTCCAGCCTTATGTCTTATCCAGCTGTGGGTTTATATGTGGTCATTCCAGGTTGCATCACAGCCCCTGAGCGAATTTTGTAAGAATTTTTCTCTCTTTCATTGTTTCTGCGTTTTGGTTTTAAAATTTATTTCTATAATGGGGTTTAGCTCATTTTCACTGCTGTGTTTGTGCCGCTCTGCACACACTTGATTCCCTTATGGAGATATATCAATACATGGGTTTTAAGATTCTTATTACTCAGATATATTTCTCTGTGGTGTATAGGGTGTGTTGAGGCCAGTTCATTGAGCAAGGTGTAGATCTTGTCTGATACCTATTTGGTTTATTGAACGGTATCTGTGCTAATTTCAAACTCTGGTTTTATGCATCACCCCACCTCTCCTTTCCCCTTAAGCTGACATAAGTGTCTTTTCTAAATGTGAGACACTGTTCTGTTTTGTCATTCATTTTTTGTGCAGCCATATTTATCCTCCCTCTATAAGTGATATCTTATGATATGTTTCTTTTTCTGTTTGACTTATTTCAAGTAGTATTATCGGACCTCAATCCACTCTTTATCCTTCTACTAGCCTTATTACATTGATTTCATGGTGAAGAGATATTCCATTGTACATAAGTACCACATTTTCTTTATCCATTGTTCTCTTTCCTGGGATATTTAAGGTGTACTGAAGTTGAGGTTCTTGTAAACAGAGTAGCCCTAAACTGTGGTGTGCTTGTGTCTTGTTGATTTTTAGACTTCCCTAGATATACTCCCGTGATTGGAAGTGCCCTATGCTCTGTCGCTCTGTTTTTTAGATGATTTAGGAACCACCATACACTTCTCCAGAGTGGCTCTCGGCAGTTCACACACTGTCCATCAGCGTATAAAGGCTCCCTGTTCTCCATGGCCTGTCCTGCATTTCTGGTTTTTACAATTTTTTCGGATGGCCCTTTTGACCGGTGGGAAATGAGACTTCTTTGTTGTGCACATTTGCATTGCTTGCTTGCTTGGTTGCCCATAAAGTGCGTATGCGTTTTTTCCTGGATATATTCAGGAAATAACACATACTCCCTTTTGGGCCAACTGCATCATTGTCGAAATTCTGCCGCTTTTCATGTGCTTTAAAGGCGAGTCCAATCTATCTCTTGAAATCTGTTTCTTGCAATTCTGTCTTGCATTCAGATCCTCTTCTTTGCCTTACCTCAACATATTTTTGGACGTTAGTTTTCATTTATAACTCTGCAGGTTTGTGAATTGCAGTGACCCTGAGCTCCATTTTTTAAGTTGCTCTTTTGTGAGCTGGCCTCAAAACTGCAGGATTGCTTCAGGCCCTATTTTGGCTCCGGCGAGGCGGGCTGAGCCTTTTTTTAATTCTTATTCTTAATGGGAAATTAGAGTGACATGTGCCCGTCCAAACCCCTACAACTATTCTCTCATTGTTTCCCCCTGTTCCCGTTCATCCTCCTCACAATTTGCAAAATGTGTGAAACAGAAGTTTAAATGTGCTGATTCTCTAAGTGGGGAGATTCTAAGTAACGTGGCTGGAATGATGAACAGGAGCACCAGGAGAGGATAAATGAGGTGCATTTTAGACACATCTCCCGATCACATGGTGTACAGTCCTCTGGGTTTTCCATGCATGTTTTAGCTGTAGGAAGATTCCTTGAACCTGCAGATTTGGGACCCATTGAATGGGTACCAGGTAGTATTACTTTAAAGGGTGTGCATTTCCTCACCCAACCCCACATTTCTCTTAGTGCGAACAGTTTCCAGCCTTATGTCTCATCCTGCTGTGGGTCTAGATGTGTTCAATCCATGTTGCATCACCGTCCCTGAGGAAAAGTTGTAAGAGGTTTTCTCTGTCTCTCTGTCGTTTATTTTTTTCAATTTATTACTATGTTGTTTACAGCTGATTTTCAAAGCTCTGTTTCTTGCTGCTGTACATCTACTTGATTCACGTACAGAGAGACATCAATAATTTCTTTTTCAGATTCTTACCAGTCATAGATATTCTTTTCCGGTGACTTGAGTGTGCTGAGTGCAGTTCTTTTAGTTACCGTGTAGGCCTTGTTGATTATCAGTTTGGTATTTGGAATGGTATCTTTGCTAATTTCAACCTCCTGGATGATGCCTCACCCCTCCCCACCTTTCCCGTTTAGCAGCCTTACACGTGTTTTCTACATATTTATGTCACTTAGAATGATCATACGTAACTCCTCCGGAGTTGTTACAACTGGCCATATTTCATTGATTTCCAGGCTGAGTAATATTCCACTCTACATAAGTACCACATCTCTATCCATTTTTTCCCTCCAGAGACATTTAAGTTATATCCTAGTCGAGGATCTTTTAAACAGAGAGGCAGTAAACATTGGGGTGCCTGTGTCCTCTCGATTTTTGTTTTTCCCAAGATATACGCCCATGAGTGCAAGTGCCCTATGCTCTGTAGCTCATTTTTTAGATGCTTTAGTAAACACAATACACTTCTCCAGAATGGCCGTTGGCAATATACATTTCCACTATAAGCCTCACAGGGCTCCCTCCTCTCCTTGCCCTGTCCTGCATTTCTGGCGTTTACACTTTATGAGGATGGCTCTTCTGACTGATGCGAAGTGATATCTTTTGTAGTATTGATTTCCAGTGCCCACCTGTTTGGTTGGCTAAAAAAGTGTATGCCCTTTTCTTGAATATATACAGAAAAAAACGCATACAGCCTTTTTGGCCAACTGCAATGTCGGCAATGTTCAGCCCCTTTTCTTGTGCTTAATGGCGAGTCCTTTCTACCTCCTCAAATCCCTTTCCTGCCATTCTCCCTTGCTTGCCAATCCTTTTCTCTGACTTTCCTCAAGACATTTTTCAGTGATAGATATTTTCAACTCTGCAGTTTCGTGAATTTTACTGCCCCTGAGTTCCATTGTTCAACTTGTGTTTATGGGAACTGGCCACAAAGCAGTGGGATTTCCTCAAGCCCTATACTGTTTCCATGGGCAACCCTAGCCTTTGGTCATTTCATCTTCCTGATTGGAAATTAGAGTGACATGTGCCTGTCTGAACACCTAGGACTTGTCTCTCATTGTTCCTCATCCTTCCGCTTCATCCTCTGGACAAATTCCAAACTGTACGCAACAGGATGTTGACAGTGTTGACATCTCCAAGTGGGGAGACTGTTAGTAAAGACGCTGGAGGGGTGAACCCGAGCACCAGGAGATGAGGAGATGAGATGCCTTTTCCAAACTCTTCCCGATCAGACGGTATACCATCCTCTGGATGTGACAGACATGTTTTAGCAGTAGGAAGAGTCCCATTCATGTAAGGAGAACACCAGGGCTTTTTCAAAATCAGTGTCTCCCCGAAACCCAAACTGGGGAGTTTTTTAAGCTACGGCTACACATATGTTCATTAAGGGCCTTGGGAAGTAGGCAGAGTCCAAACTTTAGATGACTGAAGTCTTCAGGGTCAGAAGCACTCACCACCGGCTTCCCTTAGGTTACACTTTAACTGTCATTGATAGATGATGTCAATAAAAATATCTATTCTTTTTCCGATTATTTCCCCTTATAGGTTATTGCACAATATTGAGTGTAGTTCCCTGTGCTATACAGTAGTTCCTTGTTGATGATCTATTTTATACATAGCAGTGTGTATGTGTTAATTCCAAACTGTTAATTTATCCCTCCTCCCACCTTTCCCCTTTGGTAATAATAAATTATAAGATTTTATACTTCTCAGAAATGGGGGAGCTGAAAGAGAGGTATCATTTTCAATGGAAAAGCATTTAAAACAAGATTGAAGCTTTAACCAAGATTATTAGATGTACATCCTTGGAAAGAAATCACTTCATTTCTCTAATATTGACCTGACAAATAGGACAAACCTTCTCACTGAACTTGCTTATAATAAAGTGATGGAAATATCAAATGGAAGTGTTAGAAACATCTTATTTTACCCGAGCCTTATAAACTGTTCTATGTTAACTACAGTTTGGCTCACACATCTGTTCATTGAAGTTACAATAGTCTCAATTTCTGTTACTGATCCTCCAGAGTGGACCCCAACAAGGGTCCCCCTGCCCAGTGTCATTGGGGCCAACAGATCGAGACTGAGTTTGGTTCCCAAGCAAAGGAAACTTTATATTTTCATCAGAGAATGGAGAGGTGAGAGCATGCACTACCCCGTGGGCTGTGGGCTGGGCTGCTGTGTAGAGATCCTGTCAGAGTCAGTGGGAGGGAGGGGGCGGAGCTCTCAAGGGCCGGGTTGGCTGCAGCTCAGGCTCTATATCTCGGAGTCTGCACTGGGCCCCAGGAGCTGAGGTGTCGACCCAGCCATTCTGCACCAGGAAATCTGGTCTGAAGTGCCGGGTGTGGAACCTCTGCATGCGGGACCCTAGGAGCACGTGAAATTAGACAAAGCACAAAGGATAAAAAAGGTCAGACTTGACTTTATTGCCCAGATTCTATTTTTATCTCCCAGGGATTTTTAATGGGCTTTGCTGGGGACAAACCCCTCCTCTGCCTTTTGTCCCGTTCCTCATTCTTGGAGTGCTGAGGGTGCAGACCCTTCTTCTGTAACTGCTGAGTGCTGAGTTGGGAGCCCTCATACCAGGGGACGAGGGTCAGAACTTCTCCCCAGCAGCCTCCAGGTGACGTTGATTGGCCCCAGGACCCCTGCCTCCCTGCTCGTCCGCCTGAGCACCAGCATTGGAAGTGTTATAGATTCTAATGACCTTTAAGGGTCCAGGAAAGAGATGTGCAGAGACGCTGTGGGGGCCGGTTTCACCCCGCCCCACATTTGTTCGGCCACCTTAGGCTGACCGTTTCTGCCAGCCTAGATGCTCTGACCAGTAGTCTGCTCTTTCTTCAATTAGGCCCCTGAATTAACATAAAAACAGCACCAGGTGTCAGAGCCCTGCCCGCTCAACTCCCAGACAGTCCAGGGTCAGTGGTGATCAAGGACCATGATGGCCACTGAGTCAACAGCCTTTTGAAGTAAACAGGAGTCCAGCCGGTCTTATTGGCCACCATCATCACGGTGTCTGTAGGCTTTTCTATGGTGACAGTGTGATATACGGTTCCCCCGCCAAGATTATTAGCTCCCCTCCGGGTGCAGGAAGTCCTGCAAGCAGTAGTCTACTCCTTCGGGACACACTATTGTTGTTTTATGAGAGAAACTCCAGGTCAAGTGATGTTCACATGAGTCGTCATGGTGCCCTGTTGCCTCCAGTTATCTCTCTGGATGTTGGAGTTGGAGGGCCTCCTCACTCGAGGTCGGTGTGCCCACGGAGCGAACCCTGCAACTTCAGGGCATGGTTGGTGATTAGGATCACCACGTGGGGTCCTTTTCCCTTAGGAGGGAGGTGGCCTTTTGGGCTGCTGATTTCCAGGTTTTTAGATACCGCCAGTATCTTGGCCAGATGTGGCAGTGGGCCAAGCCCCTTGGTGACTGTAGTTTATCCTACCTGGATGGCATTCTTGCGTTGTTCCATTTCAAGTGGTCCCAGTTTTTGCACTAATTCTCCAATGGCGATTCACCTTTCACCGGGAATGGAAAGGTCAAAGGGTTTAGCTCAATTAGGGAGTTCCAGGGCAAGGGTCTGAATTGACTGCTCTTTCCATTCTTGAAAGGCCACTTCTGGATTCTGTTCAAAAGGATCATCATCTTTTCCTTTCAGTGTTTCATATAGAGGCCCAGCTAGTAGACTGTAGTTAGGGATCCAGAAGCAGCAAACCCTGGCCTCCCCAGGAACCCCTAAGCTGTCTTCTAGTTTTAGAAAGGGGTAAGGCTGCAAATGGTTTCTTCCCTTTCCTGGGATGGGCTTCTCTGACCTTGTGTGAGAATGAAGCCCAGGCAGGTCACCGCAGTCTGTGATATTTGAGCTTTTTCTTGGACAACTTCTATCCTTTATTGGCTTGGTAGTTCAGAGGCCTCCTTAGTAGGGCTGGCGATCAGAATGTCGTCTGCATATTGAAGGAGGGTTTCCTTTTCCAGAGGTAGAACTTTTCGGTCGTTAGCTAAGCTTTCCCCAAAGATGGTGTGGGAATTTTTGAACCCTTGGGGCAAGACGGCCCGGAAGTATTGTTTTAGTTGTATGTTGAGTCCTGCCACTCACAAGCCAAAATTTCTTGTGACTCTGGGACTAATGGAATACAAAAGAAGGCATCATTGAAGACTAATACAGAATACCATGTCCTGGTGGTTGGTAGAATGACCAGCAGGGTGTAGGAATCAGGAGCAACTGGAGGTATATCCTCGGTGGCTTCACTGACTGTCCTGACATCCTTTACCAGGTCCCCAGCAGCCCATGGGGCTCTCGTGGTCAGGCCAATCCCAGGATATGGAGCTCTCCTGGGCAGGTACCCCACCCCCAACCCAGCCCACGGGGCTCTCATGGTCAGGCCCCTCCCAGGATACAGAGCTACCCTTGCAGGTACCGTGGCAGGGCTGGGCACACAGGAACCGTGCACATAGCCCTCATTGAAGAGCACCCCCAGCTCACCTGTCGCTCAGAGCTGACACAGAGCACCTCAGAGCAGGACTTGAACTAACAAACAGCAGCTCCGACAGGTCTGTGACCCTGGGCATCACTCTGTGTGGCCTCCCTCCACCTGGTCTTCCAGAGACTTCCACTGCACCCAGGGCACCAGGCCTCTGTCTCCAACCACCACCCACCCCTCCTCTCCCTGACTCCTGGGTTCCTCTCATTAGGAGAGGGTTTTCTTGAAGTTGTCTCCCACTCATGGGCCAGATAAAATGATTAGAAAACAAGCCAAAGCTGCAGCCCCTTGTCTATCCTGACTCTCAGGAGCCCACACCTGTTCCTTGGACCTGGCCGGTTCAGCAAGTTCCATTTTCTGCAACTGTGAGCCCCTGAGGGGTGATGATTGGCTACCTGGGCAGCCTTACCATGCTGGCCAGCCCTCCCCAGGTGTGCCTGGGTTGAGATCAATATAAATACCACTCCAGGCAGCAAAAGCCCCTGCAGCTGTGCCTGACGCCATTTTCTCTGCCCTGTCAGCAGTCTCGGGGCTGGGCTGGTGGGAGGGAGTGAGAGGCCACGGCTTTGTGGGTGGCCCAGTGTGAGTGGGGCTCTGCTGGACTTTCTGCAGCAGATGCCAGGCTGCCACCTGCTAAAGAAGAGGATGTGTCACCCATACCTGCTGCTGGAATTTCTCCCTGGGCAGAGGTGAGGAAGGAAAAAAGCAGTGGGGGCAGGGACAGGACGGGTATCTCAGGCAGGGAAATGGAAATCTTCCAGAAGAGCACCCAGGGCCAGGACCATCCTGGCTGGCCTGCAGGCACCAAGTCAGCTGGCATGCTGTCACTCGTGTGGCTCCATGGCCCTTCCTCTAGGCTTTCAAGTCCTTGTATATATTCAGGTGTTTTACCTGGGAAGGGTGGGAACAGTTCAGCAGCAAGTGGCCTGGGGCTCAGCTCACGTTTACTCACAGATGCCTCGGCACGGTGCCCCAGCTTTGCAATGAGGACGCTTGTTGTGTGGGGGCTGCTGGCTGAATGGGAGACGATTCCCCACCACTGACCAACTTCAGAATTGTTTACAACTGGAGCAAGTGCCCTGATACGGTTTTCCTCTGAGTAACTGGTGGGTTCTGTTTTTTTTTTTTCTCTTTTTCGTTTTTGGTTCAAGGTAGATTTTATTCCTCTTTTTTGTATTTACAGATATAAGCATGGAAATAATTTATTCATATAAATACATGTATGTGAAGGGAATAATTGTTTTTTCTGTTTTATTTTTTAAATTTTATTTCTTTTTAATTTTGAATTTTATTTTATATTTTTATACAGCAGGTTCTCATTGGTTATCTATTTTATACATATAAATGTTTACATGCCAATCCCAATCTCTCAACTCCTCCCACCACCACCCCTCCAAGAGCTTTCCCCCCTTGTTGTCCATACGATTGTTGTCTACATCTGTTGCTCTATTTATGCCTTGCAAAACGGTTAATCTGTACAGTTTTTCTAGGTTCCACATATATGCATGAATATACAAGATTTGTTTTTCTCTTTCTGACTTACTTCACTCTGTAGGACAGTCTCTAGATCCATCGACGTCTCTACAAATGACCCAATTTCATTCCTTTCATGGCTTAGTAATATTCCATTTTATATATGTACCACAGCTTTATGCATTCGTCTGTCTGTGGGCATTTAGGTTGCTTCCATTACCTCGATATTGTAAATAGTGATGCAATGAACATTGCGGTGAATGTCTCTTTTTGATTTATGGTTTTGTCTGAGTATATGTCCAGTCCTGGGATTGCTGTATCATATGGTAATTCTATTATTAGTTTCTTAAGAAACTCCATATTGTTCTCCATAGTGACTGTATCAATTTATATTCCCAACAATAGTGGAAGAGTGTTCCTTTTCTCCACACCCTTTCCAGCATTTGTTGTTTGTAGATTTTCAGATGATGCCCATTCTAACAGGTGTGAGGTGATACCTCATTGTTGAGTCCATTTCGTTGAGCAACGGGTAGGTCTTGTCTATTACATATTTGGCTTATGGAACGGTATCTGTGCTAATTTCAAACTCTGGTTTTATGCAGCACCCCAACTCACCTTTCCCCTTAAGCAAGCATAAGTTGGTTTTCTAAACTTGAGACCCTGTTCTGTTTTGTAATTCAGTTCATGTGTAGCCAAGTTTACATTCCGTGCATTAGTGATACCTTATGATGTTTCTTTTTCTGTGTGACTTATTTCACTTAGAATCATCATGCCTCAATCCACTCATTATGCTGGTACAGGCCTGGTGACACAGATTTCATTGCTGAGTGGTATTCTGTTGTACATAAGTACCGCAACTTCTTTATCAATTATTTGTTCTCTGGGATATTTAACTTGTACTGTAGAAGAGGCTCCTGTAAACAGAGCCGTTGTAAATTTTGGGGTGGCTGTGTCTTTTTGATTTTAATTTCCCTAAGCTATAGGACCATAAGTGGAAATGCCCTAGATTCTGTTGCTTTCTTTTTCAGATGTATCAGGAAACACCATACACTTCTCCAGAGTGGCTGTTGGCAATGTACATCCCGCCCATAAGCATAACAAGGCTCCTTTTTCCCCATGGCCTGTCTTGCCTTTCTGGATTTTACACTTTTCTCAGTGGCCCTTTAGACCGGGGGGAAGTGACACTTCATAGTAGTTCGGATTTCCATTGCAAGCTTGCTTGGTTTGCCAAAAAGGGCGTATGTGTTTTTTCCTGAATATATTCAGGAACAAACTCATACGCCCTTTGTTGCCAAGTGCATCATTGTCGATGTTCTGCCTCTTTTCCTATGCTTTAAATGCAAATCCAGTCTACCTCCTGAAATCGGTTTCCTGCAATTCTGCCCCGCTTTCAAGTCCTCTTCGCAGCCTTACTTCAATATATTTTTGGACGTTATCTGTCATTTATAACTCTGCAGGTTTGTGAATTACAGGGCCCCTGAGCTCCTTTCTTCAACTCGCTTTCTTGTGAGCTGGCCGCAAACCCGCAAGACTGCTTCAGGCCCTAATCTGCTTCTGGCAGGGCACGCTGAGCCTTTGGTTAATTCCTCTTCCTGGTGGGAAATGAGTGTTAAATATGCCCGTCCAGACACCTACCTCACTCTCAACCCCTTGGTGATGTGGGTCCTCTGGTTTGTGGCCACTTTTGCTGGGTTCCTCACCTTTCAATGATGTGGCCCCACTAGTGTGAGGACACTCCTGCTTGGTTCTCATCCACGTGGTTATGTGGACCCCCTGGTGAGAGTCTGTTCCTGGCTTTGTTCCTCACCCACCTGTGAGGGAGACCCTCTGCTGATAGGTCACTCCTGCATGGCTGGCACACATTGCCTTGGTGAAGTCAGCCGTGTGGTGGCAGTTGGAGCGTGCTGGGAATCTCTTCCCCCGGTGATGAGGGTCCTCTTGCGTCAGGCCCTAACTGCTGGGCTCACCAACTTTTCTTAGGGAGCCCAGTGATGCTTTGGCACTCCTCTTAGGATCCCATCTCCATGGGGATGTGGGCCTTCTGCTCTGAGGTCCCAACGGCTGGGTTGTTCACATTTTCATGATGTGGGCTCTCTGGTGTTAGTTCACAGAAGCCTGGATCCCATAGCCTCTGTGCTCTTGGCTGCCTGCTGGGAGGTTCCAACTGCTGGATTTCTCACTTTTTTAATTTTTTGGGCCCTCTGTTGTGAGGATCCTCCTGCCTGCCTCACTCCCAGCCCCTTCGTGATGTGTGTCGTCTGGTTTGAGGCCACACGTGCTGGGTTCCTCACCTTTCGATGATGTGGGACCAATGGTCTTAGGAGACTCCTGCCTGGTTCACATCCCCTTGGTGATGTGGGCCCTCTGTTGAGAGTCTGATCCCGGCTGGGTTCCTCACCCATCTGTGAGGTAGGCCGTCTGATGTGAGGTCACTCTTGCCTGGCTTGCTCACCTCGCCTTGTGGACATGAGCCCTCTGGTGGCACTTGGAGCCTGCTGGGAGCCTCCTCTCCTCGGTGATGAGGGCCCTCTGGCATCAGGCCCTAACTGCTGGGCTCCCTACATTTTGTGATGTGCGCCCAGTGGTGCGAGGACACTCCAGCCAGGTTCACATCCCCATTGGGGTGTGGGCCTTCTGCTCTGAGGTCCCAAAGCCTGGGTTGCTCACAGTTTCATGATGTGGGCTCTCTGCTGTTAGTTCACTCCTGCCTGCATCCCATAGCTTCTGTGCTCTGGGCCGCCTGCTGGGAGGTTCCAACTGCTGGATTCCTCACCTTTCTTATTCTTTGGGCCCTCTGTTTTTAGGCTACTCCTGCCTGCCTCACTCCCATTCCCTTTGTGATATGTGTCCTCTGATTTGAGGCCACATGTGCTGGGTTCCGCACCTTTCGATGATGTGACCCCACTGGAGGGAAGACAGTCCTGACTGGTTCCCATCCCCTTGCTGATGTGGGCCCTCAGGTGAGAGTCTGATCCTGGCTGGGTTCCTCACCCTTCTGTGAGGTGGGCCCTCTGCTGTGAGGTCAATCATGCCTGTCTGGCACACGTCACCTTGGCGACGTGGGCCCTCTGGTGGCAGTTGGAGTGTGCTGGGATCCTCCTCCCCTCGGTGATGAGGGCCCTCTTGCCTTAGGCCATAACTGCTGGGCTCCCCACATTTTCTGATGTGCGCCAAGTGAGTGAGGAGACTCTTGCCAGGTTCCCATCCCCATGGCGATATGGGCCTTCTGCTCTGAGGTCAAAACGGCTGGCTTGCTCACAGTACCATGATGTGGGCCCTCTGCTGTGAGTTCACTCCGGCAAGGATCCCTTATCATCGGTGCTCTGAGCCGCCTGCTGGGAGGTTCCAACTGCTGGATTCCTCAACTTTTTTATTCTATGTGCCCTCTGTTGTGAGGCTCCTCCTGCCTGCCTCACTGCCAGCCCCTTGGTGATGACTGTCCTATGGCTTGAGGCCACATGTGCTGCGTTCCTCACCTTTCGATGATGTGACCCCACTCGTGTGAGGACACTCCTGCCTGGTTCCCATCCCCTTGGTGAGGTGGGCCCTCTGGCGAGAGTCTAATCCTGGCTGGGTTCCTCAACGTTCTGTGAGGTAGGCCCTCTGCTGTGAGGTCACTCCTGCCTGGCTGGCACACGTCACCTTGGAGACGTGAGCCCTCTGGTGGCAGTTGGAGCGTGCAGGGCGCCTCCTCCTCTCGGTGATGACGGCCCTCTGGCGTCAGGCCCTAAATGGTGGGCTCCCCACATTTTCTGATGTGCGCCCAGTGGTGCGAGGACACTCCAGCCAGGTTCCCATTCCCATGGGGATGTGGTCCTTCTGCGCTGAGGTCTCAACTCCTGGGTTGCTCACAGTTTTGTGATGTGGGCCCTCTGCTGTGAGTTCACTGTGGCCTGGATCCCATAGCCTCGGTGTTCTGGGCCGCCTGCTGGAAGGTCTAAATGCTGGAATCCTCACGTTTTTTATATTATGTGCCCTGTGTTGTGAGGCTACTCCTGCCTGCCTCACTCCAAGGCCCTTGGTGATGTGGGTCCTCTGGTTTGAGGACACATGTGCTGGGTTCCTCACCTTAAGATGATGAGGCCCCACTGGTGTGAGGATAATCCTGACTGGGTCCCATCCCCTTTGTGATGTGGGCCCTCTGGTGAGAGTCTGATCCTGGCTGGGTTCCTCACCCATCTGTGAGGTGGGCCCTCTACTATCAGGTAACTCTTGCCTGGGTTGCTCACCTCGCCTTGTTGACATGAGCCCTCTGGTGGCAATTGGACCCTGCTGGGAGCCTCCTCAGCTCTGTGATGAGGGCCCTCTGACGTCAGGCCCTAACTGCTGGGCTCCCCAACTTTTCTTAGTGAGCCCAGTGTTGCTCAAGCACTCCTCTTAGGTTCCCATCCCCATGGGGATGTGGGCCTTCTGCTCTGAGGTTCCAACGGCTGGGTTGATCACAATTTCATGATGTGGGCTCTCTGGTGTTAGTTCACTGTGGCCTGGATCCCATAGCCTCTGTGGTCTTGGCTGCCTGCTGGGAGGTTCCAACTGCTCGATTCCTCAACTTTTGTATTCTATGGGTCCTGTGTTGTGATGCTCCTCCTGCCTGCCTCACTCGCAACCCCTTCGTGATGTGGGTCTTCTGGTTTGAGGCCACATGTGCTGGGTTAGGCAACTTTCAATGATGTGGCCCCACTGGTGTGAGGACACTCCTGCCTGGTTCCCATCCCCTTGGTGATGTGGGCCTTCTGGTGACAGTCTTATCCTGGCTGAGTTCCTCACTCTTCTGTGAGGTAGGCCCTCTGCTGTGAGGTCAATCCTGCCTGACTTGCACACATCACCTTGGCGACGTGGGCCCTCTGTTGGCACATGGAACCTGCTGGGAGCCTCCTGCCCTCGGTGATGATGGCCCTCTAGCATCAGGCTCTAACTGCTGGGCTCCCCACGTTTTCTGATGTGAGCCCAGTGATGCCAGGACACTCCTGTCAGGTTCCCATCCCCATGGGGATGTGGGCTTTCTGCTCTGAGGTCCCAATGCCTGGGTTGCTCACAGTTTCATGATGTGGGCTCTCTGGTGTTAGTTAACTCCTGCCTGCATCCCATAGCTTCTGTGCTCTCGGCCGCCTGCTGGGAGGTTCCAAATGCTGGATTCCTCACTTTTTTTATTCTTTGGGCCCTCTGTTTTTAGGCTACTCCTACCTGCCTCACTCCCATCCCCTTTGTGATGTATGTCCTCTGATATGAGGCCACATGTGCTGGGTTCCTCACCTTTCGATGATGTGGTCCCACTGGTGGGAGGACAGTCCTGACTGGTTCCCATCCCCTTGGTGTTGTGGGCCCTCTGGTGAGAGTCTCATCCTGCCTCGGTTCCTCACCCTTCTGTGAGATAGGCCCTCTGCTGTGAGGTCACTACTGCCTGGCTGGTGCATGCCACCTTGTAGACGTGGGCCCTCTGTTGGCAGTTGGAACCTGCTGGGAGTCTCCTCCCCTCAGTTATGAGGGCCCCCTGGCATCAGGCCCTAACTGCTGGGCTCCTAACATTTTCTGATATGTGCTAAGTGGTGCAAAGCCACTCCTGCCAGGTTCCCATCCCAATGGGGATGTGGGCCTTCTGTTCTGAGGTCCCAACAGCTGGGCTGCTCACAGGTTCATGATGTGGGCCCTCTGCTGTGAGTTCACTGCGGCCTGGATCCCATAGCCTCGGTGCTCTGGGCCACTTGCTGGGAGGTTCCAACTGCTGGATTCCTCAACTTTTATATTCTATGGACCCTGTGTTGTGAGGCCAGTCCTGCCAGCCTCATTCCGAACCCCTTGGTGATGTGGTTCCTCTGGTTTGAGGACACATGTGCTGGGATCCTCACCTTTCGATGATGTTGTCCCACTGGTGTGGGGACACTCCTGCCTGGTTCCCATCCCCTTGGTGATGTGGGCCCTCTGGTGAGAGTCTGATCCTGGCTGTGTTCCTCACCCTTCTGTGAGGTGGGCCCTCTGCTGTGAGGTCACTCCTGCCAGGCTGGCACACATCGCCTTGGCGACGTTGGCCCTCTGGTGGCAGCTGGAGCCTGCTGGGAGCCTCCTCCTCTCGGTGATGAGTGCCCTCTAGCGTCAGGCCCTAACTTCTGAGCACCCCACGTTTTCTGATGTGAGCCCAGTGATGCCAGGACACTCCTGTCATGTTCCCATCACCATGGGGATGTGGGCCTTCTGCTCTGAGGTCCCAATGTCTGGGTTGCTCACAGTTTCATGATGTGGGCTGTCTGGTGTTAGTTCACTCTGGCCTGGTTCCTCTAGCCTCTGTGCTCTGGGCCGCCTGCTGGGAGGTTCCAACTGCTGGATTCCTCACCTTTCTTATTTTTGGGCCCTCTGTTATGAGGCTCCTCCTGCCTGCCTCACTCCCAGCCCCTTGGTGATGGGTGTCCTATGGTTTGAAGCCACATGTTCTGGGTTCCTCACCTTTAGATGATGTGGCCCTACTCATGTGAGGACACTCCTGCCTGGTTCCAATCCATTTGGTGATGTGGGCCCTCTGGTGCGAGTCTGATCCTGACTGGGTTCGTCACACTTCTCTGAGGTGGACCCTCTGCTGTGAGGTCATTCGTGCCTGGTTGGCACACATCGCCTTGGCGACGTCAGCCCTCTGGTGGCAGTTGGAGCCTGCTGGGAGCCTCCTTCCCTTGGTGATGAGGGTCCTCTGGCGCCAGGCCCTAACTGCTGGTCGCCCAAAATTTTCTGATACGTTCTCAGTGGTGCGAGGACACTCCTACCAGAATTCCATCCCCATGGGGATGTGGGCCTCCTGCTCTGAGGTCCCAATGGCTGGGTTGCTCAGTTTCATGACATGGGCCCTCTTCTGTGAGTTCACTGTGGCCTGGATCCCATAGCCTCGGTGCTCTGGGCCACCTGCTGGGAGGTTCCAACTGCTGGATTCCTCACTTTTTTATTCTATGTGCCCAGTGTTGTGAGGCTACTCCTGCCTGCCTCACTCCGAGGTCCTTGGTGATGTGGGTCCTCTGGTTTGAGGACACATGTGCTGAGTACCTCAGCTTTCGATGATGTGGCCCCACTGATGTGAAGACACTCCTGCCTGGTTCCCATCCCCTTGGTGATGTGGGCCCTCTGGTGAGAGTCTGATGTTGGCTGGGTTTCTCACCCTTCTGTGAGGTGGGACCTCTGCTGTGAGGTAACTCCTGCCTGGCATGCTAACGTTGCCTTGGCAATGT
Organism: Leucopleurus acutus; assembly: GCF_964270905.1. Taxonomy (NCBI): domain Eukaryota; kingdom Metazoa; phylum Chordata; class Mammalia; order Artiodactyla; family Delphinidae; genus Leucopleurus; species Leucopleurus acutus. The sequence goes on from NW_028139180.1 coordinate 916,981, forward strand.
GAGCCCTCAGGTGGCAGTTGGAGCCTGCTGGGAATCTCCTCCCCTCAGTTATGAGAGCTCTGGATAAAACACATATGCCCTTTTTTGCCAAGTGCATTATTTTCCAAGTTCTGTCTCTTTTCCTATGCTTTAAGAGCTACTCCCGTGTACGTTTTGAAATCAATTTCCAGCAATTCTGCCCTGCATTCAAGTCCTCTTCGCAGCCTTACTTCAGCATAATTTTGGACGATAGCTGTCATTTATAACTCTGCAGGTTTCTGAATTACAGTGCCCCTGAGCTCCTTTCTTCAACTCGCTTTCTTGTGAGCTGGCCGCAACACCGCAGGATTGCTTCAGGCCCTAATCTGGTTCCGGCACGGCACGCTGAGCCTTTGGTTAATTCCTCTTCCTGGTGGGAAATGAGAGTTAAATTTGCCCGTCCAGACACCTCCAGCTAGTCTCTCATTGGTTCTCCCTATTCCTGTTCATCTTCCGCAGAAATTGCAAACTGGGCCAAACAGGAGGTTAAAGGCACTGACTCTCCAAGTCGGGAGAGTGTTAGTAAAGCGTCTGGAATGTTGCACCCGAGTACCAGGGGACGAGAACTGAGACATATTGGAACACGTCTCCCGATCACACGGTTGATCATACTCTGGGTTCCACGTGCATGTTTTAGCTGAAGGAAGAATCCCTTAAACCTGGAGAGTTGAGACCCGTGGAATGGGTACCATGCAATATGACTTCAAAGGGTCTGCATTTGCTCACCGAACGTCTCCAATCCTATCACTGCTGCGTTTATGCCCCTGTACACACGCTTGATTTTCTTTCAGTGACATAGCATTCCATAGGTTTTAAGATACTTACTAGTCAGGTACATTCTTAGGCGTTTAATATGGGGTGTTGAGTCCATTTCGTTGAGCAAGGAGTAGTTCTTGTCTATTCCATATTTGGCTTAAGGAACTTTATCTGTGCTCATTTCAATCTCTGGTTTGATGCAGCACCCCAACTCACCTTTCCCCTTAAGCAAGCATAAGTTGGTTTTCTAAATTTGAGACCCTGTTCTGTTTTGTAATCCAGTTCCTGTGTAGCCAAGTTTACATTCCGTGTATTAGTGATATCTTATGATGTTTCTTTTTCTGTGTGACTTATTTCAGTTAGAATCATCATACCTGAATCCACTCATTATGCTGCTACGGGCCTGATGACATAGATTTCATTGCTGAGTGATATTGCATTGTACGTAAGTACCACAACTTCTTTATCCATTTTTCACTTTCTGCGATATTGAACTTGTACCGTAAACGAGGTTCTTGTAAACAGAGCTGTCCCAAAGTTTGGGGTGGCTGTGTCTTTTTGATTTTAATTTCCCTAAGCTATAGGACCATAAGTGGAAGTGCCCTAGGCTCTGTTGCTTTGTTTTTTAGATGTTTCAGGAAACACCATACACCTCTCCCGAGTGGCTGTTGGCAATTTACATCCCGCCCATCAGCATAACAAGGCTCCCAGTTCTCCATGGCCTGTCCTGCCTTTCTGGATTTTACACTTTTTTCAGATGGCCCTTTTGACCTGGGGGAAGTGAGACTTCATTGTAGTGCAGATTTCCTTTGCAAGCTTGCTTGGTTGGCCAAAAAGGGCGTATGCGTTTTTTCCTGAATATATTCAGGAAAAAACGCATACGCCCTTTTTGTCCAAGTGCATCATTGTGGACGTTCTGCCTCTTTTCCTATGCTTTAAATGCAATTCCAGTCTACCTCCTGAAATCGGTTTCCTGCAATTCTGCCCCGCTTTCAAGTCCTCTTGGCAGCCTTACTTCAGTATATTTTTGGACGATAGCTGTCATTTATAACTCTGCAGGTTTGTGAATTACAGTGCCCCTGAGCTCGTTTCTTCAACTCGCTTTCTTGTGAGCTGGCCGCAACACCGCAGGATTGCTTCAGGCCCTAATCTGGTTCCGGCACGGCACGCTGAGCCTTTGGTTAATTCCTCTTCCTGGTGGGAAATGAGAGTTAAATTTGCCCGTCCAGACACCTCCAGCTAGTCTCTCATTGGTTCTCCCTATTCCTGTTCATCTTCCGCAGAAATTGCAAACTGGGCCAAATAGGAGGTTAAAGGCACTGACTCTCCAAGTCGGGAGAGTGTTAGTAAAGCGTCTGGAATGTTGCACCCGAGTACCAGGGGACGAGAACTGAGACATATTGGAACACGTCTCCCGATCACACGGTTGATCATACTCTGGGTTCCACGTGCATGTTTTAGCTGAAGGAAGAATCCCTTAAACCTGGAGAGTTGAGACCCGTGGAATGGGTACCATGCAATATGACTTCAAAGGGTCTTCATTTGCTCACCGAACCTCTCTAATCCTATCACTGCTGCGTTTATGCCCCTGTACACACGCTTGATTTTCTTTCAGAGACATAGCAATCCATAGGTTTTAAGATACTTACTAGTCAGGTACATTCTTAGGCGTTTAATATGGGGTGTTGAGTCCATTTCGTTGAGCAAGGAGTAGTTCTTGTCTATTCCATATTTGGCTTAAGGAACTTTATCTGTGCTCATTTCAATCTCTGGTTTTATGCAGCACCCCAACTCACCTTTCCCCTTAAGCAAGCATAAGTTGGTTTTCTAAATTTGAGACCCTGTTCTGTTTTGTAATCCAGTTCCTGTGTAGCCAAGTTTACATCCCGTGTATTAGTGATATCTTATGATGTTTCTTTTTCTGTGTGACTTATTTCAGTTAGAATCATCATACCTGAATCCACTCATTATGCTGCTACGGGCCTGATGACATAGATTTCATTGCTGAGTGATATTGCATTGTACGTAAGTACCACAACTTCTTTATCCATTTTTCACTTTCTGCGATATTGAACTTGTACCGTAAACGAGGTTCTTGTAAACAGAGCCGTCCCAAACTTTGGGGTGGCTGTGTCTTTTTGATTTTAATTTCCCTAAGCTATAGGACCATAAGTGGAAGTGCCCTAGGCTCTGTTGCTTTGTTTTTTAGATGTTTCAGGAAACACCATACACCTCTCCCGAGTGGCTGTTGGCAATTTACATCCCGCCCATCAGCATAACAAGGCTCCCAGTTCTCCATGGCCTGTCCTGCCTTTCTGGATTTTACACTTTTTTCAGATGGCCCTTTTGACCGGGGGGAAGTGAGACTTCATTGTAGTGCAGATTTCCTTTGCAAGCTTGCTTGGTTGGCCAAAAAGGGCGTATGCGTTTTTTCCTGAATATATTCAGGAAAAAACGCATACGCCCTTTTTGGCCAAGTGCATCATTGTGGACGTTCTGCCTCTTTTCCTATGCTTTAAATGCAATTCCAGTCTACCTCCTGAAATCGGTTTCCTGCAATTCTGCCCCGCTTTCAAGTCCTCTTGGCAGCCTTACTTCAGTATATTTTTGGACGATAGCTGTCATTTATAACTCTGCAGGTTTGTGAATTACAGTGCCCCTGAGCTCCTTTCTTCAACTCGCTTTCTTGTGAGCTGGCCGCAACACCGCAGGATTGCTTCAGGCCCTAATCTGGTTCCGGCACGGCACGCTGAGCCTTTGGTTAATTCCTCTTCCTGGTGGGAAATGAGAGTTAAATTTGCCCGTCCAGACACCTCCAGCTAGTCTCTCATTGGTTCTCCCTATTCCTGTTCATCTTCCGCAGAAATTGCAAACTGGGCCAAACAGGAGGTTAAAGGCACTGACTCTCCAAGTCGGGAGAGTGTTAGTAAAGCGTCTGGAATGTTGCACCCGAGTACCAGGGGACGAGAACTGAGACATATTGGAACACGTCTCCCGATCACACGGTTGATCATACTCTGGGTTCCACGTGCATGTTTTAGCTGAAGGAAGAATCCCTTAAACCTGGAGAGTTGAGACCCGTGGAATGGGTACCATGCAATATGACTTCAAAGGGTCTTCATTTGCTCACCGAACCTCTCCAATCCTATCACTGCTGCGTTTATGCCCCTGTACACACGCTTGATTTTCTTTCAGAGACATAGCAATCCATAGGTTTTAAGATACTTACTAGTCAGGTACATTCTTAGGCGTTTAATATGGGGTGTTGAGTCCATTTCGTTGAGCAAGGAGTAGTTCTTGTCTATTCCATATTTGGCTTAAGGAACTTTATCTGTGCTCATTTCAATCTCTGGTTTGATGCAGCACCCCAACTCACCTTTCCCCTTAAGCAAGCATAAGTTGGTTTTCTAAATTTGAGACCCTGTTCTGTTTTGTAATCCAGTTCCTGTGTAGCCAAGTTTACATTCCGTGTATTAGTGATATCTTATGATGTTTCTTTTTCTGTGTGACTTATTTCAGTTAGAATCATCATACCTGAATCCACTCATTATGCTGCTACGGGCCTGATGACATAGATTTCATTGCTGAGTGATATTGCATTGTACGTAAGTACCACAACTTCTTTATCCATTTTTCACTTTCTGCGATATTGAACTTGTACCGTAAACGAGGTTCTTGTAAACAGAGCTGTCCCAAACTTTGGGGTGGCTGTGTCTTTTTGATTTTAATTTCCCTAAGCTATAGGACCATAAGTGGAAGTGCCCTAGGCTCTGTTGCTTTGTTTTTTAGATGTTTCAGGAAACACCATACACCTCTCCCGAGTGGCTGTTGGCAATTTACATCCCGCCCATCAGCATAACAAGGCTCCCAGTTCTCCATGGCCTGTCCTGCCTTTCTTGATTTTACACTTTTTTCAGATGGCCCCTTTGACTGGCGGGAAGTGAGACTTCATTGTAGTGCAGATTTCCTTTGCAAGCTTGCTTGGTTGGCCAAAAAGGGCGTATGCGTTTTTTCCTGCACGAAAATACGCATACGCCCTTTTTGGCCAAGTGCATCATTGTGGACGTTCTGCCTCTTTTCCTATGCTTTAAATGCAATTCCAGTCTACCTCCTGAAATCGGTTTCCTGCAATTCTGCCCCGCTTTCAAGTCCTCTTGGCAGCCTTACTTCAGTATATTTTTGGACGATAGCTGTCATTTATAACTCTGCAGGTTTGTGAATTACAGTGCCCCTGAGCTCCTTTCTTCAACTCGCTTTCTTGTGAGCTGGCCGCAACACCGCAGGATTGCTTCAGGCCCTAATCTGGTTCCGGCACGGCACGCTGAGCCTTTGGTTAATTCCTCTTCCTGGTGGGAAATGAGAGTTAAATTTGCCCGTCCAGACACCTCCAGCTAGTCTCTCATTGGTTCTCCCTATTCCTGTTCATCTTCCGCAGAAATTGCAAACTGGGCCAAACAGGAGGTTAAAGGCACTGACTCTCCAAGTCGGGAGAGTGTTAGTAAAGCGTCTGGAATGTTGCACCCGAGTACCAGGGGACGAGAACTGAGACATATTGGAACACGTCTCCCGATCACACGGTTGATCATACTCTGGGTTCCACGTGCATGTTTTAGCTGAAGGAAGAATCCCTTAAACCTGGAGAGTTGAGACCCGTGGAATGGGTACCATGCAATATGACTTCAAAGGGTCTTCATTTGCTCACCGAACCTCTCCAATCCTATCACTGCTGCGTTTATGCCCCTGTACACACGCTTGATTTTCTTTCAGAGACATAGCAATCCATAGGTTTTAAGATACTTACTAGTCAGGTACATTCTTAGGCGTTTAATATGGGGTGTTGAGTCCATTTCGTTGAGCAAGGAGTAGTTCTTGTCTATTCCATATTTGGCTTAAGGAACTTTATCTGTGCTCATTTCAATCTCTGGTTTGATGCAGCACCCCAACTCACCTTTCCCCTTAAGCAAGCATAAGTTGGTTTTCTAAATTTGAGACCCTGTTCTGTTTTGTAATCCAGTTCCTGTGTAGCCAAGTTTACATCCCGTGTATTAGTGATATCTTATGATGTTTCTTTTTCTGTGTGACTTATTTCAGTTAGAATCATCATACCTGAATCCACTCATTATGCTGCTACGGGCCTGATGACATAGATTTCATTGCTGAGTGATATTGCATTGTACGTAAGTACCACAACTTCTTTATCCATTTTTCACTTTCTGCGATATTGAACTTGTACCGTAAACGAGGTTCTTGTAAACAGAGCCGTCCCAAACTTTGGGGTGGCTGTGTCTTTTTGATTTTAATTTCCCTAAGCTATAGGACCATAAGTGGAAGTGCCCTAGGCTCTGTTGCTTTGTTTTTTAGATGTTTCAGGAAACACCATACACCTCTCCCGAGTGGCTGTTGGCAATTTACATCCCGCCCATCAGCATAACAAGGCTCCCAGTTCTCCATGGCCTGTCCTGCCTTTCTGGATTTTACACTTTTTTCAGATGGCCCTTTTGACCGGGGGGAAGTGAGACTTCATTGTAGTGCAGATTTCCTTTGCAAGCTTGCTTGGTTGGCCAAAAAGGGCGTATGCGTTTTTTCCTGAATATATTCAGGAAAAAACGCATACGCCCTTTTTGGCCAAGTGCATCATTGTGGACGTTCTGCCTCTTTTCCTATGCTTTAAATGCAATTCCAGTCTACCTCCTGAAATCGGTTTCCTGCAATTCTGCCCCGCTTTCAAGTCCTCTTGGCAGCCTTACTTCAGTATATTTTTGGACGATAGCTGTCATTTATAACTCTGCAGGTTTGTGAATTACAGTGCCCCTGAGCTCCTTTCTTCAACTCGCTTTCTTGTGAGCTGGCCGCAACACCGCAGGATTGCTTCAGGCCCTAATCTGGTTCCGGCACGGCACGCTGAGCCTTTGGTTAATTCCTCTTCCTGGTGGGAAATGAGAGTTAAATTTGCCCGTCCAGACACCTCCAGCTAGTCTCTCATTGGTTCTCCCTATTCCTGTTCATCTTCCGCAGAAATTGCAAACTGGGCCAAACAGGAGGTTAAAGGCACTGACTCTCCAAGTCGGGAGAGTGTTAGTAAAGCGTCTGGAATGTTGCACCCGAGTACCAGGGGACGAGAACTGAGACATATTGGAACACGTCTCCCGATCACACGGTTGATCATACTCTGGGTTCCACGTGCATGTTTTAGCTGAAGGAAGAATCCCTTAAACCTGGAGAGTTGAGACCCGTGGAATGGGTACCATGCAATATGACTTCAAAGGGTCTTCATTTGCTCACCGAACCTCTCCAATCCTATCACTGCTGCGTTTATGCCCCTGTACACACGCTTGATTTTCTTTCAGAGACATAGCAATCCATAGGTTTTAAGATACTTACTAGTCAGGTACATTCTTAGGCGTTTAATATGGGGTGTTGAGTCCATTTCGTTGAGCAAGGAGTAGTTCTTGTCTATTCCATATTTGGCTTAAGGAACTTTATCTGTGCTCATTTCAATCTCTGGTTTGATGCAGCACCCCAACTCACCTTTCCCCTTAAGCAAGCATAAGTTGGTTTTCTAAATTTGAGACCCTGTTCTGTTTTGTAATCCAGTTCCTGTGTAGCCAAGTTTACATTCCGTGTATTAGTGATATCTTATGATGTTTCTTTTTCTGTGTGACTTATTTCAGTTAGAATCATCATACCTGAATCCACTCATTATGCTGCTATGGGCCTGATGACATAGATTTCATTGCTGAGTGATATTGCATTGTACGTAAGTACCACAACTTCTTTATCCATTTTTCACTTTCTGCGATATTGAACTTGTACCGTAAACGAGGTTCTTGTAAACAGAGCTGTCCCAAAGTTTGGGGTGGCTGTGTCTTTTTTATTTTAATTTCCCTAAGCTATAGGACCATAAGTGGAAGTGCCCTAGGCTCTGTTGCTTTGTTTTTTAGATGTTTCAGGAAACACCATACACCTCTCCCGAGTGGCTGTTGGCAATTTACATCCCGCCCATCAGCATAACAAGGCTCCCAGTTCTCCATGGCCTGTCCTGCCTTTCTTGATTTTACACTTTTTTCAGATGGCCCCTTTGACTGGCGGGAAGTGAGACTTCATTGTAGTGCAGATTTCCTTTGCAAGCTTGCTTGGTTGGCCAAAAAGGGCGTATGCGTTTTTTCCTGCACGAAAATACGCATACGCCCTTTTTGGCCAAGTGCATCATTGTGGACGTTCTGCCTCTTTTCCTATGCTTTAAATGCAATTCCAGTCTACCTCCTGAAATCGGTTTCCTGCAATTCTGCCCCGCTTTCAAGTCCTCTTGGCAGCCTTACTTCAGTATATTTTTGGACGATAGCTGTCATTTATAACTCTGCAGGTTTGTGAATTACAGTGCCCCTGAGCTCCTTTCTTCAACTCGCTTTCTTGTGAGCTGGCCGCAACACCGCAGGATTGCTTCAGGCCCTAATCTGGTTCCGGCACGGCACGCTGAGCCTTTGGTTAATTCCTCTTCCTGGTGGGAAATGAGAGTTAAATTTGCCCGTCCAGACACCTCCAGCTAGTCTCTCATTGGTTCTCCCTATTCCTGTTCATCTTCCGCAGAAATTGCAAACTGGGCCAAACAGGAGGTTAAAGGCACTGACTCTCCAAGTCGGGAGAGTGTTAGTAAAGCGTCTGGAATGTTGCACCCGAGTACCAGGGGACGAGAACTGAGACATATTGGAACACGTCTCCCGATCACACGGTTGATCATACTCTGGGTTCCACGTGCATGTTTTAGCTGAAGGAAGAATCCCTTAAACCTGGAGAGTTGAGACCCGTGGAATGGGTACCATGCAATATGACTTCAAAGGGTCTTCATTTGCTCACCGAACCTCTCCAATCCTATCACTGCTGCGTTTATGCCCCTGTACACACGCTTGATTTTCTTTCAGAGACATAGCAATCCATAGGTTTTAAGATACTTACTAGTCAGGTACATTCTTAGGCGTTTAATATGGGGTGTTGAGTCCATTTCGTTGAGCAAGGAGTAGTTCTTGTCTATTCCATATTTGGCTTAAGGAACTTTATCTGTGCTCATTTCAATCTCTGGTTTGATGCAGCACCCCAACTCACCTTTCCCCTTAAGCAAGCATAAGTTGGTTTTCTAAATTTGAGACCCTGTTCTGTTTTGTAATCCAGTTCCTGTGTAGCCAAGTTTACATTCCGTGTATTAGTGATATCTTATGATGTTTCTTTTTCTGTGTGACTTATTTCAGTTAGAATCATCATACCTGAATCCACTCATTATGCTGCTACGGGCCTGATGACATAGATTTCATTGCTGAGTGATATTGCATTGTACGTAAGTACCACAACTTCTTTATCCATTTTTCACTTTCTGCGATATTGAACTTGTACCGTAAACGAGGTTCTTGTAAACAGAGCTGTCCCAAACTTTGGGGTGGCTGTGTCTTTTTGATTTTAATTTCCCTAAGCTATAGGACCATAAGTGGAAGTGCCCTAGGCTCTGTTGCTTTGTTTTTTAGATGTTTCAGGAAACACCATACACCTCTCCCGAGTGGCTGTTGGCAATTTACATCCCGCCCATCAGCATAACAAGGCTCCCAGTTCTCCATGGCCTGTCCTGCCTTTCTTGATTTTACACTTTTTTCAGATGGCCCCTTTGACTGGCGGGAAGTGAGACTTCATTGTAGTGCAGATTTCCTTTGCAAGCTTGCTTGGTTGGCCAAAAAGGGCGTATGCGTTTTTTCCTGCACGAAAATACGCATACGCCCTTTTTGGCCAAGTGCATCATTGTGGACGTTCTGCCTCTTTTCCTATGCTTTAAATGCAATTCCAGTCTACCTCCTGAAATCGGTTTCCTGCAATTCTGCCCCGCTTTCAAGTCCTCTTGGCAGCCTTACTTCAGTATATTTTTGGACGATAGCTGTCATTTATAACTCTGCAGGTTTGTGAATTACAGTGCCCCTGAGCTCGTTTCTTCAACTCGCTTTCTTGTGAGCTGGCCGCAACACCGCAGGATTGCTTCAGGCCCTAATCTGGTTCCGGCACGGCACGCTGAGCCTTTGGTTAATTCCTCTTCCTGGTGGGAAATGAGAGTTAAATTTGCCCGTCCAGACACCTCCAGCTAGTCTCTCATTGGTTCTCCCTATTCCTGTTCATCTTCCGCAGAAATTGCAAACTGGGCCAAACAGGAGGTTAAAGGCACTGACTCTCCAAGTCGGGAGAGTGTTAGTAAAGCGTCTGGAATGTTGCACCCGAGTACCAGGGGACGAGAACTGAGACATATTGGAACACGTCTCCCGATCACACGGTTGATCATACTCTGGGTTCCACGTGCATGTTTTAGCTGAAGGAAGAATCCCTTAAACCTGGAGAGTTGAGACCCGTGGAATGGGTACCATGCAATATGACTTCAAAGGGTCTTCATTTGCTCACCGAACCTCTCTAATCCTATCACTGCTGCGTTTATGCCCCTGTACACACGCTTGATTTTCTTTCAGAGAAATAGCAATCCATAGGTTTTAAGATACTTACTAGTCAGGTACATTCTTAGGCGTTTAATATGGGGTGTTGAGTCCACTTCGTTGAGCAAGGAGTAGTTCTTGTCTATTCCATATTTGGCTTAAGGAACTTTATCTGTGCTCATTTCAATCTCTGGTTTGATGCAGCACCCCAACTCACCTTTCCCCTTAAGCAAGCATAAGTTGGTTTTCTAAATTTGAGACCCTGTTCTGTTTTGTAATCCAGTTCCTGTGTAGCCAAGTTTACATTCCGTGTATTAGTGATATCTTATGATGTTTCTTTTTCTGTGTGACTTATTTCAGTTAGAATCATCATACCTGAATCCACTCATTATGCTGCTACGGGCCTGATGACATAGATTTCATTGCTGAGTGATATTGCATTGTACGTAAGTACCACAACTTCTTTATCCATTTTTCACTTTCTGCGATATTGAACTTGTACCGTAAACGAGGTTCTTGTAAACAGAGCTGTCCCAAACTTTGGGGTGGCTGTGTCTTTTTGATTTTAATTTCCCTAAGCTATAGGACCATAAGTGGAAGTGCCCTAGGCTCTGTTGCTTTGTTTTTTAGATGTTTCAGGAAACACCATACACCTCTCCCGAGTGGCTGTTGGCAATTTACATCCCGCCCATCAGCATAACAAGGCTCCCAGTTCTCCATGGCCTGTCCTGCCTTTCTTGATTTTACACTTTTTTCAGATGGCCCCTTTGACTGGCGGGAAGTGAGACTTCATTGTAGTGCAGATTTCCTTTGCAAGCTTGCTTGGTTGGCCAAAAAGGGCGTATGCGTTTTTTCCTGCACGAAAATACGCATACGCCCTTTTTGTCCAAGTGCATCATTGTGGACGTTCTGCCTCTTTTCCTATGCTTTAAATGCAATTCCAGTCTACCTCCTGAAATCGGTTTCCTGCAATTCTGCCCCGCTTTCAAGTCCTCTTGGCAGCCTTACTTCAGTATATTTTTGGACGATAGCTGTCATTTATAACTCTGCAGGTTTGTGAATTACAGTGCCCCTGAGCTCCTTTCTTCAACTCGCTTTCTTGTGAGCTGGCGGCAACACCGCAGGATTGCTTCAGGCCCTAATCTGGTTCCGGCTCGGCACGCTGAGCCTTTGGTTAATTCCTCTTCCTGGTGGGAAATGAGAGTTAAATTTGCCCTTCCAGACACCTCCAGCTAGTCTCTCATTGGTTCTCCCTATTCCTGTTCATCTTCCGCAGAAATTGCAAACTGGGCCAAACAGGAGGTTAAAGGCACTGACTCTCCAAGTCGGGAGAGTGTTAGTAAAGCGTCTGGAATGTTGCACCCGAGTACCAGGGGACGAGAACTGAGACATATTGGAACACGTCTCCCGATCACACGGTTGATCATACTCTGGGTTCCACGTGCATGTTTTAGCTGAAGGAAGAATCCCTTAAACCTGGAGAGTTGAGACCCGTGGAATGGGTACCATGCAATATGACTTCAAAGGGTCTTCATTTGCTCACCGAACCTCTCCAATCCTATCACTGCTGCGTTTATGCCCCTGTACACACGCTTGATTTTCTTTCAGAGACATAGCAATCCATAGGTTTTAAGATACTTACTAGTCAGGTACATTCTTAGGCGTTTAATATGGGGTGTTGAGTCCATTTCGTTGAGCAAGGAGTAGTTCTTGTCTATTCCATATTTGGCTTAAGGAACTTTATCTGTGCTCATTTCAATCTCTGGTTTGATGCAGCACCCCAACTCACCTTTCCCCTTAAGCAAGCATAAGTTGGTTTTCTAAATTTGAGACCCTGTTCTGTTTTGTAATCCAGTTCCTGTGTAGCCAAGTTTACATTCCGTGTATTAGTGATATCTTATGATGTTTCTTTTTCTGTGTGACTTATTTCAGTTAGAATCATCATACCTGAATCCACTCATTATGCTGCTACGGGCCTGATGACATAGATTTCATTGCTGAGTGATATTGCATTGTACGTAAGTACCACAACTTCTTTATCCATTTTTCACTTTCTGCGATATTGAACTTGTACCGTAAACGAGGTTCTTGTAAACAGAGCTGTCCCAAAGTTTGGGGTGGCTGTGTCTTTTTGATTTTAATTTCCCTAAGCTATAGGACCATAAGTGGAAGTGCCCTAGGCTCTGTTGCTTTGTTTTTTAGATGTTTCAGGAAACACCATACACCTCTCCCGAGTGGCTGTTGGCAATTTACATCCCGCCCATCAGCATAACAAGGCTCCCAGTTCTCCATGGCCTGTCCTGCCTTTCTTGATTTTACACTTTTTTCAGATGGCCCCTTTGACTGGCGGGAAGTGAGACTTCATTGTAGTGCAGATTTCCTTTGCAAGCTTGCTTGGTTGGCCAAAAAGGGCGTATGCGTTTTTTCCTGCACGAAAATACGCATACGCCCTTTTTGGCCAAGTGCATCATTGTGGACGTTCTGCCTCTTTTCCTATGCTTTAAATGCAATTCCAGTCTACCTCCTGAAATCGGTTTCCTGCAATTCTGCCCCGCTTTCAAGTCCTCTTGGCAGCCTTACTTCAGTATATTTTTGGACGATAGCTGTCATTTATAACTCTGCAGGTTTGTGAATTACAGTGCCCCTGAGCTCGTTTCTTCAACTCGCTTTCTTGTGAGCTGGCCGCAACACCGCAGGATTGCTTCAGGCCCTAATCTGGTTCCGGCACGGCACGCTGAGCCTTTGGTTAATTCCTCTTCCTGGTGGGAAATGAGAGTTAAATTTGCCCGTCCAGACACCTCCAGCTAGTCTCTCATTGGTTCTCCCTATTCCTGTTCATCTTCCGCAGAAATTGCAAACTGGGCCAAATAGGAGGTTAAAGGCACTGACTCTCCAAGTCGGGAGAGTGTTAGTAAAGCGTCTGGAATGTTGCACCCGAGTACCAGGGGACGAGAACTGAGACATATTGGAACACGTCTCCCGATCACACGGTTGATCATACTCTGGGTTCCACGTGCATGTTTTAGCTGAAGGAAGAATCCCTTAAACCTGGAGAGTTGAGACCCGTGGAATGGGTACCATGCAATATGACTTCAAAGGGTCTTCATTTGCTCACCGAACCTCTCTAATCCTATCACTGCTGCGTTTATGCCCCTGTACACACGCTTGATTTTCTTTCAGAGACATAGCAATCCATAGGTTTTAAGATACTTACTAGTCAGGTACATTCTTAGGCGTTTAATATGGGGTGTTGAGTCCATTTCGTTGAGCAAGGAGTAGTTCTTGTCTATTCCATATTTGGCTTAAGGAACTTTATCTGTGCTCATTTCAATCTCTGGTTTTATGCAGCACCCCAACTCACCTTTCCCCTTAAGCAAGCATAAGTTGGTTTTCTAAATTTGAGACCCTGTTCTGTTTTGTAATCCAGTTCCTGTGTAGCCAAGTTTACATCCCGTGTATTAGTGATATCTTATGATGTTTCTTTTTCTGTGTGACTTATTTCAGTTAGAATCATCATACCTGAATCCACTCATTATGCTGCTACGGGCCTGATGACATAGATTTCATTGCTGAGTGATATTGCATTGTACGTAAGTACCACAACTTCTTTATCCATTTTTCACTTTCTGCGATATTGAACTTGTACCGTAAACGAGGTTCTTGTAAACAGAGCCGTCCCAAACTTTGGGGTGGCTGTGTCTTTTTGATTTTAATTTCCCTAAGCTATAGGACCATAAGTGGAAGTGCCCTAGGCTCTGTTGCTTTGTTTTTTAGATGTTTCAGGAAACACCATACACCTCTCCCGAGTGGCTGTTGGCAATTTACATCCCGCCCATCAGCATAACAAGGCTCCCAGTTCTCCATGGCCTGTCCTGCCTTTCTGGATTTTACACTTTTTTCAGATGGCCCCTTTGACTGGCGGGAAGTGAGACTTCATTGTAGTGCAGATTTCCTTTGCAAGCTTGCTTGGTTGGCCAAAAAGGGCGTATGCGTTTTTTCCTGCACGAAAATACGCATACGCCCTTTTTGGCCAAGTGCATCATTGTGGACGTTCTGCCTCTTTTCCTATGCTTTAAATGCAATTCCAGTCTACCTCCTGAAATCGGTTTCCTGCAATTCTGCCCCGCTTTCAAGTCCTCTTGGCAGCCTTACTTCAGTATATTTTTGGACGATAGCTGTCATTTATAACTCTGCAGGTTTGTGAATTACAGTGCCCCTGAGCTCGTTTCTTCAACTCACTTTCTTGTGAGCTGGCCGCAACACCGCAGGATTGCTTCAGGCCCTAATCTGGTTCCGGCACGGCACGCTGAGCCTTTGGTTAATTCCTCTTCCTGGTGGGAAATGAGAGTTAAATTTGCCCGTCCAGACACCTCCAGCTAGTCTCTCATTGGTTCTCCCTATTCCTGTTCATCTTCCGCAGAAATTGCAAACTGGGCCAAACAGGAGGTTAAAGGCACTGACTCTCCAAGTCGGGAGAGTGTTAGTAAAGCGTCTGGAATGTTGCACCCGAGTACCAGGGGACGAGAACTGAGACATATTGGAACACGTCTCCCGATCACACGGTTGATCATACTCTGGGTTCCACGTGCATGTTTTAGCTGAAGGAAGAATCCCTTAAACCTGGAGAGTTGAGACCCGTGGAATGGGTACCATGCAATATGACTTCAAAGGGTCTTCATTTGCTCACCGAACCTCTCTAATCCTATCACTGCTGCGTTTATGCCCCTGTACACACGCTTGATTTTCTTTCAGAGACATAGCAATCCATAGGTTTTAAGATACTTACTAGTCAGGTACATTCTTAGGCGTTTAATATGGGGTGTTGAGTCCATTTCGTTGAGCAAGGAGTAGTTCTTGTCTATTCCATATTTGGCTTAAGGAACTTTATCTGTGCTCATTTCAATCTCTGGTTTTATGCAGCACCCCAACTCACCTTTCCCCTTAAGCAAGCATAAGTTGGTTTTCTAAATTTGAGACCCTGTTCTGTTTTGTAATCCAGTTCCTGTGTAGCCAAGTTTACATCCCGTGTATTAGTGATATCTTATGATGTTTCTTTTTCTGTGTGACTTATTTCAGTTAGAATCATCATACCTGAATCCACTCATTATGCTGCTACGGGCCTGATGACATAGATTTCATTGCTGAGTGATATTGCATTGTACGTAAGTACCACAACTTCTTTATCCATTTTTCACTTTCTGCGATATTGAACTTGTACCGTACACGAGGTTCTTGTAAACAGAGCCGTCCCAAACTTTGGGGTGGCTGTGTCTTTTTGATTTTAATTTCCCTAAGCTATAGGACCATAAGTGGAAGTGCCCTAGGCTCTGTTGCTTTGTTTTTTAGATGTTTCAGGAAACACCATACACCTCTCCCGAGTGGCTGTTGGCAATTTACATCCCGCCCATCAGCATAACAAGGCTCCCAGTTCTCCATGGCCTGTCCTGCCTTTCTGGATTTTACACTTTTTTCAGATGGCCCCTTTGACTGGCGGGAAGTGAGACTTCATTGTAGTGCAGATTTCCTTTGCAAGCTTGCTTGGTTGGCCAAAAAGGGCGTATGCGTTTTTTCCTGCACGAAAATACGCATACGCCCTTTTTGGCCAAGTGCATCATTGTGGACGTTCTGCCTCTTTTCCTATGCTTTAAATGCAATTCCAGTCTACCTCCTGAAATCGGTTTCCTGCAATTCTGCCCCGCTTTCAAGTCCTCTTGGCAGCCTTACTTCAGTATATTTTTGGACGATAGCTGTCATTTATAACTCTGCAGGTTTGTGAATTACAGTGCCCCTGAGCTCGTTTCTTCAACTCGCTTTCTTGTGAGCTGGCCGCAACACCGCAGGATTGCTTCAGGCCCTAATCTGGTTCCGGCACGGCACGCTGAGCCTTTGGTTAATTCCTCTTCCTGGTGGGAAATGAGAGTTAAATTTGCCCGTCCAGACACCTCCAGCTAGTCTCTCATTGGTTCTCCCTATTCCTGTTCATCTTCCGCAGAAATTGCAAACTGGGCCAAACAGGAGGTTAAAGGCACTGACTCTCCAAGTCGGGAGAGTGTTAGTAAAGCGTCTGGAATGTTGCACCCGAGTACCAGGGGACGAGAACTGAGACATATTGGAACACGTCTCCCGATCACACGGTTGATCATACTCTGGGTTCCACGTGCATGTTTTAGCTGAAGGAAGAATCCCTTAAACCTGGAGAGTTGAGACCCGTGGAATGGGTACCATGCAATATGACTTCAAAGGGTCTTCATTTGCTCACCGAACCTCTCTAATCCTATCACTGCTGCGTTTATGCCCCTGTACACACGCTTGATTTTCTTTCAGAGACATAGCAATCCATAGGTTTTAAGATACTTACTAGTCAGGTACATTCTTAGGCGTTTAATATGGGGTGTTGAGTCCATTTCGTTGAGCAAGGAGTAGTTCTTGTCTATTCCATATTTGGCTTAAGGAACTTTATCTGTGCTCATTTCAATCTCTGGTTTTATGCAGCACCCCAACTCACCTTTCCCCTTAAGCAAGCATAAGTTGGTTTTCTAAATTTGAGACCCTGTTCTGTTTTGTAATCCAGTTCCTGTGTAGCCAAGTTTACATCCCGTGTATTAGTGATATCTTATGATGTTTCTTTTTCTGTGTGACTTATTTCAGTTAGAATCATCATACCTGAATCCACTCATTATGCTGCTACGGGCCTGATGACATAGATTTCATTGCTGAGTGATATTGCATTGTACGTAAGTACCACAACTTCTTTATCCATTTTTCACTTTCTGCGATATTGAACTTGTACCGTACACGAGGTTCTTGTAAACAGAGCCGTCCCAAACTTTGGGGTGGCTGTGTCTTTTTGATTTTAATTTCCCTAAGCTATAGGACCATAAGTGGAAGTGCCCTAGGCTCTGTTGCTTTGTTTTTTAGATGTTTCAGGAAACACCATACACCTCTCCCGAGTGGCTGTTGGCAATTTACATCCCGCCCATCAGCATAACAAGGCTCCCAGTTCTCCATGGCCTGTCCTGCCTTTCTGGATTTTACACTTTTTTCAGATGGCCCTTTTGACCGGGGGGAAGTGAGACTTCATTGTAGTGCAGATTTCCTTTGCAAGCTTGCTTGGTTGGCCAAAAAGGGCGTATGCGTTTTTTCCTGAATATATTCAGGAAAAAACGCATACGCCCTTTTTGGCCAAGTGCATCATTGTGGACGTTCTGCCTCTTTTCCTATGCTTTAAATGCAATTCCAGTCTACCTCCTGAAATCGGTTTCCTGCAATTCTGCCCCGCTTTCAAGTCCTCTTGGCAGCCTTACTTCAGTATATTTTTGGACGATAGCTGTCATTTATAACTCTGCAGGTTTGTGAATTACAGTGCCCCTGAGCTCCTTTCTTCAACTCGCTTTCTTGTGAGCTGGCCGCAACACCGCAGGATTGCTTCAGGCCCTAATCTGGTTCCGGCACGGCACGCTGAGCCTTTGGTTAATTCCTCTTCCTGGTGGGAAATGAGAGTTAAATTTGCCCGTCCAGACACCTCCAGCTAGTCTCTCATTGGTTCTCCCTATTCCTGTTCATCTTCCGCAGAAATTGCAAACTGGGCCAAACAGGAGGTTAAAGGCACTGACTCTCCAAGTCGGGAGAGTGTTAGTAAAGCGTCTGGAATGTTGCACCCGAGTACCAGGGGACGAGAACTGAGACATATTGGAACACGTCTCCCGATCACACGGTTGATCATACTCTGGGTTCCACGTGCATGTTTTAGCTGAAGGAAGAATCCCTTAAACCTGGAGAGTTGAGACCCGTGGAATGGGTACCATGCAATATGACTTCAAAGGGTCTGCATTTGCTCACCGAACCTCACCAATCCTATCACTGCTGCGTTTATGCCGCTGTACACACGCTTGATTCTCTTTCGGAGACATATAAATCCATAGGTTTTAAGATTCTTACTAGTCAGGTAGATTCTTACTAGTCAGGTATATTCTTAGGCGTTTAATATGGGGTGTTGAGTCCACTTCGTTGAGCAAGGAGTAGTTCTTGTCTATTCCATATTTGGCTTAAGGAACTTTATCTGTGCTCATTTCAATCTCTGGTTTGATGCAGCACCCCAACTCACCTTTCCCCTTAAGCAAGCATAAGTTGGTTTTCTAAATTTGAGACCCTGTTCTGTTTTGTAATCCAGTTCCTCTGTAGCCAAGTTTACATTCCGTGTATTAGTGATATCTTATGATGTTTCTTTTTCTGTGTGACTTATTTCAGTTAGAATCATCATACCTGAATCCACTCATTATGCTGCTACGGGCCTGATGACATAGATTTCATTGCTGAGTGATATTGCATTGTACGTAAGTACCACAACTTCTTTATCCATTTTTCACTTTCTGCGATATTGAACTTGTACCGTAAACGAGGTTCTTGTAAACAGAGCTGTCCCAAACTTTGGGGTGGCTGTGTCTTTTTGATTTTAATTTCCCTAAGCTATAGGACCATAAGTGGAAGTGCCCTAGGCTCTGTTGCTTTGTTTTTTAGATGTTTCAGGAAACACCATACACCTCTCCCGAGTGGCTGTTGGCAATTTACATCCCGCCCATCAGCATAACAAGGCTCCCAGTTCTCCATGGCCTGTCCTGCCTTTCTTGATTTTACACTTTTTTCAGATGGCCCCTTTGACTGGCAGGAAGTGAGACTTCATTGTAGTGCAGATTTCCTTTGCAAGCTTGCTTGGTTGGCCAAAAAGGGCGTATGCGTTTTTTCCTGCACGAAAATACGCATACGCCCTTTTTGGCCAAGTGCATCATTGTGGACGTTCTGCCTCTTTTCCTATGCTTTAAATGCAATTCCAGTCTACCTCCTGAAATCGGTTTCCTGCAATTCTGCCCCGCTTTCAAGTCCTCTTGGCAGCCTTACTTCAGTATATTTTTGGACGATAGCTGTCATTTATAACTCTGCAGGTTTGTGAATTACAGTGCCCCTGAGCTCCTTTCTTCAACTCGCTTTCTTGTGAGCTGGCCGCAACACCGCAGGATTGCTTCAGGCCCTAATCTGGTTCCGGCTCGGCACGCTGAGCCTTTGGTTAATTCCTCTTCCTGGTGGGAAATGAGAGTTAAATTTGCCCTTCCAGACACCTCCAGCTAGTCTCTCATTGGTTCTCCCTATTCCTGTTCATCTTCCGCAGAAATTGCAAACTGGGCCAAACAGGAGGTTAAAGGCACTGACTCTCCAAGTCGGGAGAGTGTTAGTAAAGCGTCTGGAATGTTGCACCCGAGTACCAGGGGACGAGAACTGAGACATATTGGAACACGTCTCCCGATCACACGGTTGATCATACTCTGGGTTCCACGTGCATGTTTTAGCTGAAGGAAGAATCCCTTAAACCTGGAGAGTTGAGACCCGTGGAATGGGTACCATGCAATATGACTTCAAAGGGTCTTCATTTGCTCACCGAACCTCTCCAATCCTATCACTGCTGCGTTTATGCCCCTGTACACACGCTTGATTTTCTTTCAGAGACATAGCAATCCATAGGTTTTAAGATACTTACTAGTCAGGTACATTCTTAGGCGTTTAATATGGGGTGTTGAGTCCATTTCGTTGAGCAAGGAGTAGTTCTTGTCTATTCCATATTTGGCTTAAGGAACTTTATCTGTGCTCATTTCAATCTCTGGTTTTATGCAGCACCCCAACTCACCTTTCCCCTTAAGCAAGCATAAGTTGGTTTTCTAAATTTGAGACCCTGTTCTGTTTTGTAATCCAGTTCCTGTGTAGCCAAGTTTACATTCCGTGTATTAGTGATATCTTATGATGTTTCTTTTTCTGTGTGACTTATTTCAGTTAGAATCATCATACCTGAATCCACTCATTATGCTGCTACGGGCCTGATGACATAGATTTCATTGCTGAGTGATATTGCATTGTACGTAAGTACCACAACTTCTTTATCCATTTTTCACTTTCTGCGATATTGAACTTGTACCGTAAACGAGGTTCTTGTAAACAGAGCTGTCCCAAAGTTTGGGGTGGCTGTGTCTTTTTGATTTTAATTTCCCTAAGCTATAGGACCATAAGTGGAAGTGCCCTAGGCTCTGTTGCTTTGTTTTTTAGATGTTTCAGGAAACACCATACACCTCTCCCGAGTGGCTGTTGGCAATTTACATCCCGCCCATCAGCATAACAAGGCTCCCAGTTCTCCATGGCCTGTCCTGCCTTTCTGGATTTTACACTTTTTTCAGATGGCCCTTTTGACCTGGGGGAAGTGAGACTTCATTGTAGTGCAGATTTCCTTTGCAAGCTTGCTTGGTTGGCCAAAAAGGGCGTATGCCTTTTTTCCTGAATATATTCAGGAAAAAACGCATACGCCCTTTTTGTCCAAGTGCATCATTGTGGACGTTCTGCCTCTTTTCCTATGCTTTAAATGCAATTCCAGTCTACCTCCTGAAATCGGTTTCCTGCAATTCTGCCCCGCTTTCAAGTCCTCTTGGCAGCCTTACTTCAGTATATTTTTGGACGATAGCTGTCATTTATAACTCTGCAGGTTTGTGAATTACAGTGCCCCTGAGCTCCTTTCTTCAACTCGCTTTCTTGTGAGCTGGCGGCAACACCGCAGGATTGCTTCAGGCCCTAATCT
Organism: Leucopleurus acutus; assembly: GCF_964270905.1. Lineage (NCBI taxonomy): Eukaryota > Metazoa > Chordata > Mammalia > Artiodactyla > Delphinidae > Leucopleurus > Leucopleurus acutus. Next base: position 937,822 of record NW_028139180.1, read on the forward strand.
GGTTCCGGCTCGGCACGCTGAGCCTTTGGTTAATTCCTCTTCCTGGTGGGAAATGAGAGTTAAATTTGCCCGTCCAGACACCTCCAGCTAGTCTCTCATTGGTTCTCCCTATTCCTGTTCATCTTCCGCAGAAATTGCAAACTGGGCCAAACAGGAGGTTAAAGGCACTGACTCTCCAAGTCGGGAGAGTGTTAGTAAAGCGTCTGGAATGTTGCACCCGAGTACCAGGGGACGAGAACTGAGACATATTGGAACACGTCTCCCGATCACACGGTTGATCATACTCTGGGTTCCACGTGCATGTTTTAGCTGAAGGAAGAATCCCTTAAACCTGGAGAGTTGAGACCCGTGGAATGGGTACCATGCAATATGACTTCAAAGGGTCTTCATTTGCTCACCGAACCTCTCCAATCCTATCACTGCTGCGTTTATGCCCCTGTACACACGCTTGATTTTCTTTCAGAGACATAGCAATCCATAGGTTTTAAGATACTTACTAGTCAGGTACATTCTTAGGCGTTTAATATGGGGTGTTGAGTCCATTTCGTTGAGCAAGGAGTAGTTCTTGTCTATTCCATATTTGGCTTAAGGAACTTTATCTGTGCTCATTTCAATCTCTGGTTTGATGCAGCACCCCAACTCACCTTTCCCCTTAAGCAAGCATAAGTTGGTTTTCTAAATTTGAGACCCTGTTCTGTTTTGTAATCCAGTTCCTGTGTAGCCAAGTTTACATTCCGTGTATTAGTGATATCTTATGATGTTTCTTTTTCTGTGTGACTTATTTCAGTTAGAATCATCATACCTGAATCCACTCATTATGCTGCTACGGGCCTGATGACATAGATTTCATTGCTGAGTGATATTGCATTGTACGTAAGTACCACAACTTCTTTATCCATTTTTCACTTTCTGCGATATTGAACTTGTACCGTAAACGAGGTTCTTGTAAACAGAGCTGTCCCAAACTTTGGGGTGGCTGTGTCTTTTTGATTTTAATTTCCCTAAGCTATAGGACCATAAGTGGAAGTGCCCTAGGCTCTGTTGCTTTGTTTTTTAGATGTTTCAGGAAACACCATACACCTCTCCCGAGTGGCTGTTGGCAATTTACATCCCGCCCATCAGCATAACAAGGCTCCCAGTTCTCCATGGCCTGTCCTGCCTTTCTGGATTTTACACTTTTTTCAGATGGCCCCTTTGACTGGCGGGAAGTGAGACTTCATTGTAGTGCAGATTTCCTTTGCAAGCTTGCTTGGTTGGCCAAAAAGGGCGTATGCGTTTTTTCCTGCACGAAAATACGCATACGCCCTTTTTGGCCAAGTGCATCATTGTGGACGTTCTGCCTCTTTTCCTATGCTTTAAATGCAATTCCAGTCTACCTCCTGAAATCGGTTTCCTGCAATTCTGCCCCGCTTTCAAGTCCTCTTGGCAGCCTTACTTCAGTATATTTTTGGACGATAGCTGTCATTTATAACTCTGCAGGTTTGTGAATTACAGTGCCCCTGAGCTCGTTTCTTCAACTCGCTTTCTTGTGAGCTGGCCGCAACACCGCAGGATTGCTTCAGGCCCTAATCTGGTTCCGGCACGGCACGCTGAGCCTTTGGTTAATTCCTCTTCCTGGTGGGAAATGAGAGTTAAATTTGCCCGTCCAGACACCTCCAGCTAGTCTCTCATTGGTTCTCCCTATTCCTGTTCATCTTCCGCAGAAATTGCAAACTGGGCCAAATAGGAGGTTAAAGGCACTGACTCTCCAAGTCGGGAGAGTGTTAGTAAAGCGTCTGGAATGTTGCACCCGAGTACCAGGGGACGAGAACTGAGACATATTGGAACACGTCTCCCGATCACACGGTTGATCATACTCTGGGTTCCACGTGCATGTTTTAGCTGAAGGAAGAATCCCTTAAACCTGGAGAGTTGAGACCCGTGGAATGGGTACCATGCAATATGACTTCAAAGGGTCTTCATTTGCTCACCGAACCTCTCTAATCCTATCACTGCTGCGTTTATGCCCCTGTACACACGCTTGATTTTCTTTCAGAGACATAGCAATCCATAGGTTTTAAGATACTTACTAGTCAGGTACATTCTTAGGCGTTTAATATGGGGTGTTGAGTCCATTTCGTTGAGCAAGGAGTAGTTCTTGTCTATTCCATATTTGGCTTAAGGAACTTTATCTGTGCTCATTTCAATCTCTGGTTTGATGCAGCACCCCAACTCACCTTTCCCCTTAAGCAAGCATAAGTTGGTTTTCTAAATTTGAGACCCTGTTCTGTTTTGTAATCCAGTTCCTGTGTAGCCAAGTTTACATTCCGTGTATTAGTGATATCTTATGATGTTTCTTTTTCTGTGTGACTTATTTCAGTTAGAATCATCATACCTGAATCCACTCATTATGCTGCTACGGGCCTGATGACATAGATTTCATTGCTGAGTGATATTGCATTGTACGTAAGTACCACAACTTCTTTATCCATTTTTCACTTTCTGCGATATTGAACTTGTACCGTAAACGAGGTTCTTGTAAACAGAGCCGTCCCAAACTTTGGGGTGGCTGTGTCTTTTTGATTTTAATTTCCCTAAGCTATAGGACCATAAGTGGAAGTGCCCTAGGCTCTGTTGCTTTGTTTTTTAGATGTTTCAGGAAACACCATACACCTCTCCCGAGTGGCTGTTGGCAATTTACATCCCGCCCATCAGCATAACAAGGCTCCCAGTTCTCCATGGCCTGTCCTGCCTTTCTGGATTTTACACTTTTTTCAGATGGCCCTTTTGACCGGGGGGAAGTGAGACTTCATTGTAGTGCAGATTTCCTTTGCAAGCTTGCTTGGTTGGCCAAAAAGGGCGTATGCGTTTTTTCCTGAATATATTCAGGAAAAAACGCATACGCCCTTTTTGGCCAAGTGCATCATTGTGGACGTTCTGCCTCTTTTCCTATGCTTTAAATGCAATTCCAGTCTACCTCCTGAAATCGGTTTCCTGCAATTCTGCCCCGCTTTCAAGTCCTCTTGGCAGCCTTACTTCAGTATATTTTTGGACGATAGCTGTCATTTATAACTCTGCAGGTTTGTGAATTACAGTGCCCCTGAGCTCCTTTCTTCAACTCGCTTTCTTGTGAGCTGGCCGCAACACCGCAGGATTGCTTCAGGCCCTAATCTGGTTCCGGCACGGCACGCTGAGCCTTTGGTTAATTCCTCTTCCTGGTGGGAAATGAGAGTTAAATTTGCCCGTCCAGACACCTCCAGCTAGTCTCTCATTGGTTCTCCCTATTCCTGTTCATCTTCCGCAGAAATTGCAAACTGGGCCAAACAGGAGGTTAAAGGCACTGACTCTCCAAGTCGGGAGAGTGTTAGTAAAGCGTCTGGAATGTTGCACCCGAGTACCAGGGGACGAGAACTGAGACATATTGGAACACGTCTCCCGATCACACGGTTGATCATACTCTGGGTTCCACGTGCATGTTTTAGCTGAAGGAAGAATCCCTTAAACCTGGAGAGTTGAGACCCGTGGAATGGGTACCATGCAATATGACTTCAAAGGGTCTTCATTTGCTCACCGAACCTCTCCAATCCTATCACTGCTGCGTTTATGCCCCTGTACACACGCTTGATTTTCTTTCAGAGACATAGCAATCCATAGGTTTTAAGATACTTACTAGTCAGGTACATTCTTAGGCGTTTAATATGGGGTGTTGAGTCCATTTCGTTGAGCAAGGAGTAGTTCTTGTCTATTCCATATTTGGCTTAAGGAACTTTATCTGTGCTCATTTCAATCTCTGGTTTGATGCAGCACCCCAACTCACCTTTCCCCTTAAGCAAGCATAAGTTGGTTTTCTAAATTTGAGACCCTGTTCTGTTTTGTAATCCAGTTCCTGTGTAGCCAAGTTTACATTCCGTGTATTAGTGATATCTTATGATGTTTCTTTTTCTGTGTGACTTATTTCAGTTAGAATCATCATACCTGAATCCACTCATTATGCTGCTACGGGCCTGATGACATAGATTTCATTGCTGAGTGATATTGCATTGTACGTAAGTACCACAACTTCTTTATCCATTTTTCACTTTCTGCGATATTGAACTTGTACCGTAAACGAGGTTCTTGTAAACAGAGCTGTCCCAAACTTTGGGGTGGCTGTGTCTTTTTGATTTTAATTTCCCTAAGCTATAGGACCATAAGTGGAAGTGCCCTAGGCTCTGTTGCTTTGTTTTTTAGATGTTTCAGGAAACACCATACACCTCTCCCGAGTGGCTGTTGGCAATTTACATCCCGCCCATCAGCATAACAAGGCTCCCAGTTCTCCATGGCCTGTCCTGCCTTTCTTGATTTTACACTTTTTTCAGATGGCCCCTTTGACTGGCGGGAAGTGAGACTTCATTGTAGTGCAGATTTCCTTTGCAAGCTTGCTTGGTTGGCCAAAAAGGGCGTATGCGTTTTTTCCTGCACGAAAATACGCATACGCCCTTTTTGGCCAAGTGCATCATTGTGGACGTTCTGCCTCTTTTCCTATGCTTTAAATGCAATTCCAGTCTACCTCCTGAAATCGGTTTCCTGCAATTCTGCCCCGCTTTCAAGTCCTCTTGGCAGCCTTACTTCAGTATATTTTTGGACGATAGCTGTCATTTATAACTCTGCAGGTTTGTGAATTACAGTGCCCCTGAGCTCCTTTCTTCAACTCGCTTTCTTGTGAGCTGGCCGCAACACCGCAGGATTGCTTCAGGCCCTAATCTGGTTCCGGCACGGCACGCTGAGCCTTTGGTTAATTCCTCTTCCTGGTGGGAAATGAGAGTTAAATTTGCCCGTCCAGACACCTCCAGCTAGTCTCTCATTGGTTCTCCCTATTCCTGTTCATCTTCCGCAGAAATTGCAAACTGGGCCAAACAGGAGGTTAAAGGCACTGACTCTCCAAGTCGGGAGAGTGTTAGTAAAGCGTCTGGAATGTTGCACCCGAGTACCAGGGGACGAGAACTGAGACATATTGGAACACGTCTCCCGATCACATGGTTGATCATACTCTGGGTTCCACGTGCATGTTTTAGCTGAAGGAAGAATCCCTTAAACCTGGAGAGTTGAGACCCGTGGAATGGGTACCATGCAATATGACTTCAAAGGATCTTCATTTGCTCACCGAACCTCTCTAATCCTATCACTGCTGCGTTTATGCCCCTGTACACACGCTTGATTTTCTTTCAGAGACATAGCAATCCATAGGTTTTAAGATACTTACTAGTCAGGTACATTCTTAGGCGTTTAATATGGGGTGTTGAGTCCATTTCGTTGAGCAAGGAGTAGTTCTTGTCTATTCCATATTTGGCTTAAGGAACTTTATCTGTGCTCATTTCAATCTCTGGTTTTATGCAGCACCCCAACTCACCTTTCCCCTTAAGCAAGCATAAGTTGGTTTTCTAAATTTGAGACCCTGTTCTGTTTTGTAATCCAGTTCCTGTGTAGCCAAGTTTACATCCCGTGTATTAGTGATATCTTATGATGTTTCTTTTTCTGTGTGACTTATTTCAGTTAGAATCATCATACCTGAATCCACTCATTATGCTGCTACGGGCCTGATGACATAGATTTCATTGCTGAGTGATATTGCATTGTACGTAAGTACCACAACTTCTTTATCCATTTTTCACTTTCTGCGATATTGAACTTGTACCGTACACGAGGTTCTTGTAAACAGAGCCGTCCCAAACTTTGGGGTGGCTGTGTCTTTTTGATTTTAATTTCCCTAAGCTATAGGACCATAAGTGGAAGTGCCCTAGGCTCTGTTGCTTTGTTTTTTAGATGTTTCAGGAAACACCATACACCTCTCCCGAGTGGCTGTTGGCAATTTACATCCCGCCCATCAGCATAACAAGGCTCCCAGTTCTCCATGGCCTGTCCTGCCTTTCTGGATTTTACACTTTTTTCAGATGGCCCTTTTGACCGGGGGGAAGTGAGACTTCATTGTAGTGCAGATTTCCTTTGCAAGCTTGCTTGGTTGGCCAAAAAGGGCGTATGCGTTTTTTCCTGAATATATTCAGGAAAAAACGCATACGCCCTTTTTGGCCAAGTGCATCATTGTGGACGTTCTGCCTCTTTTCCTATGCTTTAAATGCAATTCCAGTCTACCTCCTGAAATCGGTTTCCTGCAATTCTGCCCCGCTTTCAAGTCCTCTTGGCAGCCTTACTTCAGTATATTTTTGGACGATAGCTGTCATTTATAACTCTGCAGGTTTGTGAATTACAGTGCCCCTGAGCTCCTTTCTTCAACTCGCTTTCTTGTGAGCTGGCCGCAACACCGCAGGATTGCTTCAGGCCCTAATCTGGTTCCGGCACGGCACGCTGAGCCTTTGGTTAATTCCTCTTCCTGGTGGGAAATGAGAGTTAAATTTGCCCGTCCAGACACCTCCAGCTAGTCTCTCATTGGTTCTCCCTATTCCTGTTCATCTTCCGCAGAAATTGCAAACTGGGCCAAACAGGAGGTTAAAGGCACTGACTCTCCAAGTCGGGAGAGTGTTAGTAAAGCGTCTGGAATGTTGCACCCGAGTACCAGGGGACGAGAACTGAGACATATTGGAACACGTCTCCCGATCACACGGTTGATCATACTCTGGGTTCCACGTGCATGTTTTAGCTGAAGGAAGAATCCCTTAAACCTGGAGAGTTGAGACCCGTGGAATGGGTACCATGCAATATGACTTCAAAGGGTCTGCATTTGCTCACCGAACCTCACCAATCCTATCACTGCTGCGTTTATGCCGCTGTACACACGCTTGATTCTCTTTCGGAGACATATAAATCCATAGGTTTTAAGATTCTTACTAGTCAGGTAGATTCTTACTAGTCAGGTATATTCTTAGGCGTTTAATATGGGGTGTTGAGTCCACTTCGTTGAGCAAGGAGTAGTTCTTGTCTATTCCATATTTGGCTTAAGGAACTTTATCTGTGCTCATTTCAATCTCTGGTTTGATGCAGCACCCCAACTCACCTTTCCCCTTAAGCAAGCATAAGTTGGTTTTCTAAATTTGAGACCCTGTTCTGTTTTGTAATCCAGTTCCTGTGTAGCCAAGTTTACATTCCGTGTATTAGTGATATCTTATGATGTTTCTTTTTCTGTGTGACTTATTTCAGTTAGAATCATCATACCTGAATCCACTCATTATGCTGCTACGGGCCTGATGACATAGATTTCATTGCTGAGTGATATTGCATTGTACGTAAGTACCACAACTTCTTTATCCATTTTTCACTTTCTGCGATATTGAACTTGTACCGTAAACGAGGTTCTTGTAAACAGAGCTGTCCCAAACTTTGGGGTGGCTGTGTCTTTTTGATTTTAATTTCCCTAAGCTATAGGACCATAAGTGGAAGTGCCCTAGGCTCTGTTGCTTTGTTTTTTAGATGTTTCAGGAAACACCATACACCTCTCCCGAGTGGCTGTTGGCAATTTACATCCCGCCCATCAGCATAACAAGGCTCCCAGTTCTCCATGGCCTGTCCTGCCTTTCTTGATTTTACACTTTTTTCAGATGGCCCCTTTGACTGGCGGGAAGTGAGACTTCATTGTAGTGCAGATTTCCTTTGCAAGCTTGCTTGGTTGGCCAAAAAGGGCGTATGCGTTTTTTCCTGCACGAAAATACGCATACGCCCTTTTTGGCCAAGTGCATCATTGTGGACGTTCTGCCTCTTTTCCTATGCTTTAAATGCAATTCCAGTCTACCTCCTGAAATCGGTTTCCTGCAATTCTGCCCCGCTTTCAAGTCCTCTTGGCAGCCTTACTTCAGTATATTTTTGGACGATAGCTGTCATTTATAACTCTGCAGGTTTGTGAATTACAGTGCCCCTGAGCTCCTTTCTTCAACTTGCTTTCTTGTGAGCTGGCCGCAACACCGCAGGATTGCTTCAGGCCCTAATCTGGTTCCGGCTCGGCACGCTGAGCCTTTGGTTAATTCCTCTTCCTGGTGGGAAATGAGAGTTAAATTTGCCCTTCCAGACACCTCCAGCTAGTCTCTCATTGGTTCTCCCTATTCCTGTTCATCTTCCGCAGAAATTGCAAACTGGGCCAAACAGGAGGTTAAAGGCACTGACTCTCCAAGTCGGGAGAGTGTTAGTAAAGCGTCTGGAATGTTGCACCCGAGTACCAGGGGACGAGAACTGAGACATATTGGAACACGTCTCCCGATCACACGGTTGATCATACTCTGGGTTCCACGTGCATGTTTTAGCTGAAGGAAGAATCCCTTAAACCTGGAGAGTTGAGACCCGTGGAATGGGTACCATGCAATATGACTTCAAAGGGTCTTCATTTGCTCACCGAACCTCTCCAATCCTATCACTGCTGCGTTTATGCCCCTGTACACACGCTTGATTTTCTTTCAGAGACATAGCAATCCATAGGTTTTAAGATACTTACTAGTCAGGTACATTCTTAGGCGTTTAATATGGGGTGTTGAGTCCATTTCGTTGAGCAAGGAGTAGTTCTTGTCTATTCCATATTTGGCTTAAGGAACTTTATCTGTGCTCATTTCAATCTCTGGTTTGATGCAGCACCCCAACTCACCTTTCCCCTTAAGCAAGCATAAGTTGGTTTTCTAAATTTGAGACCCTGTTCTGTTTTGTAATCCAGTTCCTGTGTAGCCAAGTTTACATTCCGTGTATTAGTGATATCTTATGATGTTTCTTTTTCTGTGTGACTTATTTCAGTTAAAATCATCATACCTGAATCCACTCATTATGCTGCTACGGGCCTGATGACATAGATTTCATTGCTGAGTGATATTGCATTGTACGTAAGTACCACAACTTCTTTATCCATTTTTCACTTTCTGCGATATTGAACTTGTACCGTAAACGAGGTTCTTGTAAACAGAGCTGTCCCAAACTTTGGGGTGGCTGTGTCTTTTTGATTTTAATTTCCCTAAGCTATAGGACCATAAGTGGAAGTGCCCTAGGCTCTGTTGCTTTGTTTTTTAGATGTTTCAGGAAACACCATACACCTCTCCCGAGTGGCTGTTGGCAATTTACATCCCGCCCATCAGCATAACAAGGCTCCCAGTTCTCCATGGCCTGTCCTGCCTTTCTTGATTTTACACTTTTTTCAGATGGCCCCTTTGACTGGCGGGAAGTGAGACTTCATTGTAGTGCAGATTTCCTTTGCAAGCTTGCTTGGTTGGCCAAAAAGGGCGTATGCGTTTTTTCCTGCACGAAAATACGCATACGCCCTTTTTGGCCAAGTGCATCATTGTGGACGTTCTGCCTCTTTTCCTATGCTTTAAATGCAATTCCAGTCTACCTCCTGAAATCGGTTTCCTGCAATTCTGCCCCGCTTTCAAGTCCTCTTGGCAGCCTTACTTCAGTATATTTTTGGACGATAGCTGTCATTTATAACTCTGCAGGTTTGTGAATTACAGTGCCCCTGAGCTCGTTTCTTCAACTCGCTTTCTTGTGAGCTGGCCGCAACACCGCAGGATTGCTTCAGGCCCTAATCTGGTTCCGGCACGGCACGCTGAGCCTTTGGTTAATTCCTCTTCCTGGTGGGAAATGAGAGTTAAATTTGCCCGTCCAGACACCTCCAGCTAGTCTCTCATTGGTTCTCCCTATTCCTGTTCATCTTCCGCAGAAATTGCAAACTGGGCCAAACAGGAGGTTAAAGGCACTGACTCTCCAAGTCGGGAGAGTGTTAGTAAAGCGTCTGGAATGTTGCACCCGAGTACCAGGGGACGAGAACTGAGACATATTGGAACACGTCTCCCGATCACACGGTTGATCATACTCTGGGTTCCACGTGCATGTTTTAGCTGAAGGAAGAATCCCTTAAACCTGGAGAGTTGAGACCCGTGGAATGGGTACCATGCAATATGACTTCAAAGGGTCTTCATTTGCTCACCGAACCTCTCTAATCCTATCACTGCTGCGTTTATGCCCCTGTACACACGCTTGATTTTCTTTCAGAGACATAGCAATCCATAGGTTTTAAGATACTTACTAGTCAGGTACATTCTTAGGCGTTTAATATGGGGTGTTGAGTCCATTTCGTTGAGCAAGGAGTAGTTCTTGTCTATTCCATATTTGGCTTAAGGAACTTTATCTGTGCTCATTTCAATCTCTGGTTTGATGCAGCACCCCAACTCACCTTTCCCCTTAAGCAAGCATAAGTTGGTTTTCTAAATTTGAGACCCTGTTCTGTTTTGTAATCCAGTTCCTGTGTAGCCAAGTTTACATCCCGTGTATTAGTGATATCTTATGATGTTTCTTTTTCTGTGTGACTTATTTCAGTTAGAATCATCATACCTGAATCCACTCATTATGCTGCTACGGGCCTGATGACATAGATTTCATTGCTGAGTGATATTGCATTGTACGTAAGTACCACAACTTCTTTATCCATTTTTCACTTTCTGCGATATTGAACTTGTACCGTACACGAGGTTCTTGTAAACAGAGCCGTCCCAAACTTTGGGGTGGCTGTGTCTTTTTGATTTTAATTTCCCTAAGCTATAGGACCATAAGTGGAAGTGCCCTAGGCTCTGTTGCTTTGTTTTTTAGATGTTTCAGGAAACACCATACACCTCTCCCGAGTGGCTGTTGGCAATTTACATCCCGCCCATCAGCATAACAAGGCTCCCAGTTCTCCATGGCCTGTCCTGCCTTTCTGGATTTTACACTTTTTTCAGATGGCCCTTTTGACCGGGGGGAAGTGAGACTTCATTGTAGTGCAGATTTCCTTTGCAAGCTTGCTTGGTTGGCCAAAAAGGGCGTATGCGTTTTTTCCTGAATATATTCAGGAAAAAACGCATACGCCCTTTTTGGCCAAGTGCATCATTGTGGACGTTCTGCCTCTTTTCCTATGCTTTAAATGCAATTCCAGTCTACCTCCTGAAATCGGTTTCCTGCAATTCTGCCCCGCTTTCAAGTCCTCTTGGCAGCCTTACTTCAGTATATTTTTGGACGATAGCTGTCATTTATAACTCTGCAGGTTTGTGAATTACAGTGCCCCTGAGCTCCTTTCTTCAACTCGCTTTCTTGTGAGCTGGCCGCAACACCGCAGGATTGCTTCAGGCCCTAATCTGGTTCCGGCTCGGCACGCTGAGCCTTTGGTTAATTCCTCTTCCTGGTGGGAAATGAGAGTTAAATTTGCCCGTCCAGACACCTCCAGCTAGTCTCTCATTGGTTCTCCCTATTCCTGTTCATCTTCAGCAGAAATTGCAAACTGGGCCAAACAGGAGGTTAAAGGCACTGACTCTCCAAGTCGGGAGAGTGTTAGTAAAGCGTCTGGAATGTTGCACCCGAGTACCAGGGGACGAGAACTGAGACATATTGGAACACGTCTCCCGATCACACGGTTGATCATACTCTGGGTTCCACGTGCATGTTTTAGCTGAAGGAAGAATCCCTTAAACCTGGAGAGTTGAGACCCGTGGAATGGGTACCATGCAATATGACTTCAAAGGGTCTGCATTTGCTCACCGAACCTCACCAATCCTATCACTGCTGCGTTTATGCCGCTGTACACACGCTTGATTCTCTTTCGGAGACATATAAATCCATAGGTTTTAAGATTCTTACTAGTCAGGTAGATTCTTACTAGTCAGGTATATTCTTAGGCGTTTAATATGGGGTGTTGAGTCCACTTCGTTGAGCAAGGAGTAGTTCTTGTCTATTCCATATTTGGCTTAAGGAACTTTATCTGTGCTCATTTCAATCTCTGGTTTGATGCAGCACCCCAACTCACCTTTCCCCTTAAGCAAGCATAAGTTGGTTTTCTAAATTTGAGACCCTGTTCTGTTTTGTAATCCAGTTCCTCTGTAGCCAAGTTTACATTCCGTGTATTAGTGATATCTTATGATGTTTCTTTTTCTGTGTGACTTATTTCAGTTAGAATCATCATACCTGAATCCACTCATTATGCTGCTACGGGCCTGATGACATAGATTTCATTGCTGAGTGATATTGCATTGTACGTAAGTACCACAACTTCTTTATCCATTTTTCACTTTCTGCGATATTGAACTTGTACCGTAAACGAGGTTCTTGTAAACAGAGCTGTCCCAAACTTTGGGGTGGCTGTGTCTTTTTGATTTTAATTTCCCTAAGCTATAGGACCATAAGTGGAAGTGCCCTAGGCTCTGTTGCTTTGTTTTTTAGATGTTTCAGGAAACACCATACACCTCTCCCGAGTGGCTGTTGGCAATTTACATCCCGCCCATCAGCATAACAAGGCTCCCAGTTCTCCATGGCCTGTCCTGCCTTTCTTGATTTTACACTTTTATCAGATGGCCCCTTTGACTGGCGGGAAGTGAGACTTCATTGTAGTGCAGATTTCCTTTGCAAGCTTGCTTGGTTGGCCAAAAAGGGCGTATGCGTTTTTTCCTGCACGAAAATACGCATACGCCCTTTTTGGCCAAGTGCATCATTGTGGACGTTCTGCCTCTTTTCCTATGCTTTAAATGCAATTCCAGTCTACCTCCTGAAATCGGTTTCCTGCAATTCTGCCCCGCTTTCAAGTCCTCTTGGCAGCCTTACTTCAGTATATTTTTGGACGATAGCTGTCATTTATAACTCTGCAGGTTTGTGAATTACAGTGCCCCTGAGCTCGTTTCTTCAACTCGCTTTCTTGTGAGCTGGCCGCAACACCGCAGGATTGCTTCAGGCCCTAATCTGGTTCCGGCACGGCACGCTGAGCCTTTGGTTAATTCCTCTTCCTGGTGGGAAATGAGAGTTAAATTTGCCCGTCCAGACACCTCCAGCTAGTCTCTCATTGGTTCTCCCTATTCCTGTTCATCTTCCGCAGAAATTGCAAACTGGGCCAAACAGGAGGTTAAAGGCACTGACTCTCCAAGTCGGGAGAGTGTTAGTAAAGCGTCTGGAATGTTGCACCCGAGTACCAGGGGACGAGAACTGAGACATATTGGAACACGTCTCCCGATCACACGGTTGATCATACTCTGGGTTCCACGTGCATGTTTTAGCTGAAGGAAGAATCCCTTAAACCTGGAGAGTTGAGACCCGTGGAATGGGTACCATGCAATATGACTTCAAAGGGTCTTCATTTGCTCACCGAACCTCTCTAATCCTATCACTGCTGCGTTTATGCCCCATGTACACACGCTTGATTTTCTTTCAGAGACATAGCAATCCATAGGTTTCAAGATACTTACTAGTCAGGTACATTCTTAGGCGTTTAATATGGGGTGTTGAGTCCATTTCGTTGAGCAAGGAGTAGTTCTTGTCTATTCCATATTTGGCTTAAGGAACTTTATCTGTGCTCATTTCAATCTCTGGTTTTATGCAGCACCCCAACTCACCTTTCCCCTTAAGCAAGCATAAGTTGGTTTTCTAAATTTGAGACCCTGTTCTGTTTTGTAATCCAGTTCCTGTGTAGCCAAGTTTACATTCCGTGTATTAGTGATATCTTATGATTTTTCTTTTTCTGTGTGACTTATTTCAGTTAGAATCATCATACCTGAATCCACTCATTATGCTGCTACGGGCCTGATGACATAGATTTCATTGCTGAGTGATATTGCATTGTACGTAAGTACCACAACTTCTTTATCCATTTTTCACTTTCTCCGATATTGAACTTGTACCGTAAACGAGGTTCTTGTAAACAGAGCCGTCCCAAACTTTGGGGTGGCTGTGTCTTTTTGATTTTAATTTCCCTAAGCTATAGGACAATAAGTGGAAGTGCCCTAGGCTCTGTTGCTTTGTTTTTTGGATGTTTCAGGAAACACCATACACTTCTCCAGAGTGGCTGCTGGCAATTTACATCCCGCCCATCAGCATAACTAGGCTCCCAGTTCTCCATGGCCTGTCCTGCCTTTCTGGATTTTACACTTTTTTCAGATGGCCCTTTTGACCGGGGGGCAGTGAGACTTCATTGTAGTGCAGATTTCCTTTGCAAGCTTGCTTGGTTGGCCAAAAAGGGCGTATGCGTTTTTTCCTGAATATATTCAGGAAAAAACGCATACGCCCTTTTTGGCCAAGTGCATCATTGTGGACGTTCTGCCTCTTTTCCTATGCTTTACATGCAATTCCAGTCTACCTCCTGAAATCAGTTTCCTGCAATTCTGCCCCCCTTTCAACTCCTCTTGGCAGCCTTACTTCAATATATTTTTGGAAGATAGCTGTCCTTTATAACTCTGCAGGTTTGTGAATTACAGTGCCCCTGAGCTCCTTTCTTCAACTCGCTTTCTTGTGAGCTGGCCGCAACACCGCAGGATTGCTTCTGGTCCTAGTGTGGTTCCGGCATGGCACGCTGAGCCTTTGGTTAATTCCTCTTCCTGGTTGGAAATGAGAGTTAAATTTGCCCGTCTGGACACCTCCAGCTAGTCTCTCATTGGTTCTCCCTTTTCCTGTTCATTTTCCACAGAAATTGCAAACTGGGCCAAACAGGAGGTTAAAGGCACTGACTCTCCAAGTGGGGAGAGTGTTAGTAAAGCGTCTGGAATGTTGCACCCGAGTACCAGGAAACGAAAATTGAGACACATTTGAACATGTTTTCCGATCACACGGTGGATCATACTCTGGATTCCACATGCAAGTTTTAGCTGAAGGAAGAATCCCTTAAACAGGGAGAGTTGAGACCCATGGAATGGGTACCATGCAATATGACTTCAAAGGGTCTGCATTTGCTCACCGAACCTCAGCAATCCTATCACTGCTGCGTTTATGCCACTGTACACACGCTTGATTCTCTTTCGGAGACATATAAATCCATAGGTTTTAAGATTCTTACTAGTCAGGTAGATTCCCACTAGTCAGGTATATTCTTAGGCGTTTAATATGGGGTGTTGAGTCCACTTCGTTGAGCAAGGAGTAGCTCTTGTCTATTACATATTTGGCTTATGGAACGGTATCTGTGCTCATTTCAATCTCTGGTTTTATGCAGCACCCCAACTCACCCATCCCCTTAAGCAAGCATAAGTTGGTTTTCTACATTTGACACCCTGTTCTGTTTTGTAATTCAGTTCTTGTGTAGCCAAGTTTACATTCCGTGTATTAGTGATATCTTATGATGTTTCTTTTTCTGTGTGACTAATTTCACTTAGAATCATCGTACCTGAATCCACTCATTATGCTGCTACGGGTCTGATGACATAGATTTCATTGCTGAGTGATATTGCATTGTACGTAAGTACCACAGTTTCTTTATCCATTTTTCGCTTTCTGTGATATTGAACTTGTACCGTAAACGAGGTTCTTGTAAACAGAGCCGTCCCAAACTTTGGGGTGGCTGTGTCTTTTTGATTTTAATTTCCCTAAGCTATAGGACAATAAGTGGAAGTGCCCTAGGCTCTGTTGCTTTGTTTTTTGGATGTTTCAGGAAACACCATACACTTCTCCAGAGTGGCTGCTGGCAATTTACATCCCGCCCATCAGCATAACTAGGCTCCCAGTTCTCCATGGCCTGTCCTGCCTTTCTGGATTTTACACTTTTTTCAGATGGCCCTTTTGACCGGGGGGCAGTGAGACGTCATTGTAGTGCAGATTTCCTTTGCAAGCTTGCTTGGTTGGCCAAAAAGGGCGTATGCGTTTTTTCCTGAATATATTCAGGAAAAAACGCATACGCCCTTTTTGGCCAAGTGCATCATTGTGGACGTTCTGCCTCTTTTCCTATGCTTTACATGCAATTCCAGTCTACCTCCTGAAATCGGTTTCCTGCAATTCTGCCCTGCTTTCAACTCCTCTTGGCATCCTAATTCAATATATTTTTGGAAGATAGCTGTCATTTATAACTCTGCAGGTTTGTGAATTACAGTGCCCCTGAGCTCCTTTCTTCAACTCGCTTTCTTGTGAGCTGGCCGCAACACCGCAGGATTGCTTCAGGCCCTAGTTTGGTTCCGGCACGGCATGCTGAGCCTTTGGTTAATTCCTCTTCCTGGTGGGAAATGAGAGTTAAATTTGCCCGTCCGGACACCTCCACCTAGTCTCTCATTGGTTCTCCCTATTCCTGTTCATCTTCCGCAGAAATTGCTAACTGGGCCAAACAGGAGGTTAAAGGCACTGACTCTCCAAGTGGGGAGAGTGTTAGTAAAGCGTCTGGAATGTTGCAACAGAGTAGCAGGGGACGAAAACTGAGACACATTTGAACACATTTCCCGATCACACGGTGGATCATACTCTGGGTTCCACATGCATGTTTTAGCTGAAGGAAGAATCCCTTAAACCTGGAGAGTTGAGACCCATGGAATGGGTACCATGCAATATGACTTCAAAGGGTCTGCATTTGCTCACCGAACCTCACCAATCCTATCACTGCTGCGTTTATGCCGCTGTACACATGCTTGATTCTCTTTCGGAGACATATAAATCCATAGGTTTTAAGATTCTTACTAGTCAGGTATATTCTTAGGCGTTTAATATGGAGTGTTGTGTCCACTTCGTTGAGCAAGGAGTAGCTCTTGTCTATTACATATTTGGCTTATGGAACGGTATCTGTGCTCATTTCAATCTCTGGTTTTATGCAGCACCCCAACTCACCCGTCCCCTTAAGCAAGCATAAGTTGGTTTTCTACATTTGACACCCTGTTCTGTTTTGTAATTCAGTTCTTGTGTAGCCAAGTTTACATTCCGTGTATTAGTGATATCTTATGATGTTTCTTTTTCTGTGTGACTAATTTCACTTAGAATCATCGTACCTGAATCCACTCATTATGCTGCTACGGGCCTGATGACATAGATTTCATTGCTGAGTGATATTGCATTGTACGTAAGTACCACAATTTCTTTATCCATTTTTCGCTTTCTGTGATATTGAACTTGTACCGTAAACGAGGTTCTTGTAAACAGAGCCGTCCCAAACTTTGGGGTGGCTGTGTCTTTTTGATTTTAATTTCCCTAAGCTATAGGACCATAAGTGGAAGTGCCCTAGGCTCTGTTGCTTTGTTTTTTGGATGTTTCAGGAAACACCATACACTTCTCCAGAGTGGCTGCTGGCAATTTACATCCCGCCCATCAGCATAACTAGGCTCCCAGTTCTCCATGGCCTGTCCTGCCTTTCTGGATTTTACACTTTTTTCGGATGGCCCTTTTGACCGGGGGGCAGTGAGACTTCATTGTAGTGCAGATTTCCTTTGCAAGCTTGCTTGGTTGGCCAAAAAGGGCGTATGCGTTTTTTCCTGAATATATTCAGGAAAAAACGCATACGCCCTTTTTGGCCAAGTGCATCATTGTGGACGTTCTGCCTCTTTTCCTATGCTTTACATGCAATTCCAGTCTACCTCCTGAAATCGGTTTCCTGCAATTCTGCCCCCCTTTCAACTCCTCTTGGCAGCCTTACTTCAATATATTTTTGGAAGATAGCTGTCATTTGTAACTCTGCAGGTTTGTGAATTACAGTGCCCCTGAGCTCCTTTCTTCAACTCGCTTTCTTGTGAGCTGGCCGCAACACCGCAGGATTGCTTCTGGTCCTAGTGTGGTTCCGGCATGGCACGCTGAGCCTTTGGTTAATTCCTCTTCCTGGTGGGAAATGAGAGTTAAATTTGCCCGTCCGGACACCTCCACCTAGTCTCTCATTGGTTCTCCCTATTCCTGTTCATTTTCCACAGTAATTGCAAACTGGGCCAAACAGGAGGTTAAAGGCACTGACTCTCCAAGTGGGGAGAGTGTTAGTAAAGCGTCTGGAATGTTGCACCCGAGTACCAGGGGACGAAAACTGAGACACATTTGAACACGTTTCCCGATCACACGGTGGATCATACTCTGGGTTCCACATGCATGTTTTAGATGAAGGAAGAATCCCTTAAACCTGGAGAGTTGAGACCCATGGAATGGGTACCATGCAATATGACTTCAAAGGGTCTGCATTTGCTCACCGAACCTCACCAATCCTATCACTGCTGCGTTTATGCCGCTGTACACACGCTTGATTCTCTTTCGGAGACATATAAATCCATAGGTTTTAAGATTCTTACTAGTCAGGTAGATTCTTACTAGTCAGGTATATTTTTAGGCGTTTAATATGGGGTGTTGAGTCCACTTCGTTGAGCAAGGAGTAGCTCTTGTCTATTACATATTTGGCTTATGGAACGGTATCTGTGCTCATTTCAATCTCTGGTTTTATGCAGCACCCCAACTCACCCGTCCCCTTAAGCAAGCATAAGTTGGTTTTCTACATTTGACACCCTGTTCTGTTTTGTAATTCAGTTCTTGTGTAGCCAAGTTTACATTCCGTGTATTAGTGATATCTTATGATGTTTCTTTTTCTGTGTGACTAATTTCACTTAGAATCATCGTACCTGAATCCACTCATTATGCTGCTACGGGCCTGATGACATAGATTTCATTGCTGAGTGATATTGCATTGTACGTAAGTACCACAATTTCTTTATCCATTTTTCGCTTTCTGTGATATTGAACTTGTACCGTAAACGAGGTTCTTGTAAACAGAGCCGTCCCAAACTTTGGGGTGGCTGTGTCTTTTTGATTTTAATTTCCCTAAGCTATAGGACCATAAGTGGAAGTGCCCTAGGCTCTGTTGCTTTGTTTTTTGGATGTTTCAGGAAACACCATACACTTCTCCAGAGTGGCTGCTGGCAATTTACATCCCGCCCATCAGCATAACTAGGCTCCCAGTTCTCCATGGCCTGTCCTGCCTTTCTGGATTTTACACTTTTTTCAGATGGCCCTTTTGACCGGGGGGCAGTGAGACTTCATTGTAGTGCAGATTTCCTTTGCAAGCTTGCTTGTTTGGCCAAAAAGGGCGTATGCGTTTTTTCTTGAATATATTCAGGAGAAAACGCATACTCCCTTTTTGGCCAAGTGCATCATTGTGGACGTTCTGCCTCTTTTCCTATGCTTTACATGCAATTCCAGTCTACCTCCTGAAATCGGTTTCCTGCAATTCTGCCCTGCTTTAAACTCCTCTTGGCATCCTAATTCAATATATTTTTGGAAGATAGCTGTCATTTATAACTCTGCAGGTTTGTGAATTACAGTGCCCCTGAGCTCCTTTCTTCAACTCGCTTTCTTGTGAGCTGGCCGCAACACCGCAGGATTGCTTCAGGCCCTAGTTTGGTTCCGGCACGGCATGCTGAGCCTTTGGTTAATTCCTCTTCCTGGTGGGAAATGAGAGTTAAATTGGCCCGTCCGGACACCTCCACCTAATCTCTCATTGGTTCTCCCTATTCCTGTTCATCTTCCGCAGAAATTGCTAACTGGGCCAAACAGGAGGTTAAAGGCACTGACTCTCCAAGTGGGGAGAGTGTTAGTAAAGCGTCTGGAATGTTGCACCCGAGTACCAGGGGACCAAAACTGAGACACATTTGAACACGTTTTCCGACCACATGGTGGATCATACTCTGGGTTCCACATGCATGTTTTAGCTGAAGGAAGAATCCCTTAAACATGGAGAGTTGAGACCCATGGAATGGGTACCATGCAATATGACTTCAAAGGGTCTGCATTTGCTCACCGAACCTCACCAATCCTATCACTGCTGCGTTTATGCCGCTGTACACACGCTTGATTCTCTTTCGGAGACATATAAATCCATAGGTTTTAAGATTCTTACTAGTCAGGTAGATTCTTACTAGTCAGGTATATTCTTAGGCGTTTAATATGGGGTGTTGAGTCCACTTCGTTGAGCAAGGAGTAGCTCTTGTCTATTACATATTTGGCTTATGGAACGGTATCTGTGCTCATTTCAATCTCTGGTTTTATGCAGCACCCCAACTCACCCGTCCCCTTAAGCAAGCATAAGTTGGTTTTCTACATTTGACACCCTGTTCTGTTTTGTAATTCAGTTCTTGTGTAGCCAAGTTTACATTCCATGTATTAGTGATATCTTATGATGTTTCATTTTCTGTGTGACTAATTTCACTTAGAATCATCGTACCTGAATCCACTCATTATGCTGCTACGGGCCTGATGACATAGATTTCATTGCTGAGTGATATTGCATTGTACGTAAGTACCACAATTTCTTTATCCATTTTTCGCTTTCTGTGATATTGAACTTGTACCGTAAACGAGGTTCTTGTAAACAGAGCCGTCCCAAACTTTGGGGTGGCTGTGTCTTTTTGATTTTAATTTCCCTAAGCTATAGGACCATAAGTGGAAGTGCCCTAGGCTCTGTTGCTTTGTTTTTTGGATGTTTCAGGAAACACCATACACTTCTCCAGAGTGGCTGCTGGCAATTTACATCCCGCCCATCAGCATAACAAGGCTCCCAGTTCTCAATGGCCTGTCCTGCCTTTCTGGATTTTACACTTTTTTCAGATGGCCCTTTTGACCGGGGGGCAGTGAGACTTCATTGTAGTGCAGATTTCCTTTGCAAGCTTGCTTGGTTGGCCAAAAAGGGCGTATGCGTTGTTTCCTGAATATATTCAGGAAAAAACGCATACGCCCTTTTTGGCCAAGTGCATCATTGTGGACGTTCTGCCTCTTTTCCTATGCTTTACATGCAATTCCAGTCTACCTCCTGAAATCGGTTTCCTGCAATTCTGCCCTGCTTTCAACTCCTCTTGGCAGCCTTACTTCAATATATTTTTGGAAGACAGCTGTCATTTATAACTCTGCAGGTTTGTGAATTACAGTGCCCCTGAGCTCCTTTCTTCAACTCGCTTTCTTGTGAGCTGGCCGCAACACCGCAGGATTGCTTCAGGCCCTAGTTTGTTTCCGGCACGGCATGCTGAGCCTTTGGTTAATTCCTCTTCCTGGTGGGAAATGAGAGTTAAATTTGCCCGTCCGGACACCTCCACCTAGTCTCTCATTGGTTCTCCCTATTCCTGTTCATTTTCCACAGAAATTGCAAACTGGGCCAAACAGGAGGTTAAAGGCACTGACTCTCCAAGTGGGGAGAGTGTTAGTAAAGCGTCTGGAATGTTGCACCCGAGTACCAGGGGACCAAAACTGAGACACATTTGAACACGTTTCCCGATCACACGGTGGATCATACTCTGGGTTCCACATGCATGTTTTAGCTGAAGGAAGAATCCATTAAACCTGGAGAGTTGAGACCCATGGAATGGGTACCATGCAATATGACTTCAAAGGGTCTGCATTTGCTCACCGAACCTTAGCAATCCTATCACTGCTGCGTTTATGCCGCTGTACACACGCTTGATTCTCTTTCGGAGACATATAAATCCATAGGTTTTAAGATTCTTACTAGTCAGGTATATTCTTAGGCGTTTAATATGGAGTGTTGAGTCCACTTCGTTGAGCAAGGTGTAGCTCTTGTCTATTACATATTTGGCTTATGGAACGGTATCTGTGCTCATTTCAATCTCTGGTTTTATGCAGCACCCCAACTCACCCGTCCCCTTAAGCAAGCATAAGTTGGTTTTCTACATTTGACACCCTGTTCTGTTTTGTAATTCAGTTCTTGTGTAGCCAAGTTTACATTCCGTGTATTAGTGATATCTTATGATGTTTCTTTTTCTGTGTGACTAATTTCACTTAGAATCATCGTACCTGAATCCACTCATTATGCTGCTACGGGCCTGATGACATAGATTTCATTGCTGAGTGATATTGCATTGTACGTAAGTACCACAATTTCTTTATCCATTTTTCGCTTTCTGTGATATTGAACTTGTACCGTAAACGAGGTTCTTGTAAACAGAGCCATCCCAAACTTTGGGGTGGCTGTGTCTTTTTGATTTTAATTTCCCTAAGCTATAGGACCATAAGTGGAAGTGCCCTAGGCTCTGTTGCTTTGTTTTTTGGATGTTTCAGGAAACACCATACACTTCTCCAGAG
Source organism: Leucopleurus acutus (assembly GCF_964270905.1). NCBI lineage: Eukaryota > Metazoa > Chordata > Mammalia > Artiodactyla > Delphinidae > Leucopleurus > Leucopleurus acutus. Next base: position 959,506 of record NW_028139180.1, read on the forward strand.
TGGCTGCTGGCAATTTACATCCCGCCCATCAGCATAACTAGGCTCCCAGTTCTCCATGGCCTGTCCTGCCTTTCTGGATTTTACACTTTTTTCAGATGGCCCTTTTGACCGGGGGGCAGTGAGACTTCATTGTAGTGCAGATTTCCTTTGCAAGCTTGCTTGGTTGGCCAAAAAGGGCGTATGCGTTTTTTCCTGAATATATTCAGGAAAAAACGCATACGCCCTTTTTGGCCAAGTGCATCATTGTGGACGTTCTGCCTCTTTTCCTATGCTTTACATGCAATTCCAGTCTACCTCCTGAAATCGGTTTCCTGCAATTCTGCCCCCCTTTCAACTCCTCTTGGCAGCCTTACTTCAATATATTTTTGGAAGATAGCTGTCCTTTATAACTCTGCAGGTTTGTGAATTACAGTGCCCCTGAGCTCCTTTCTTCAACTCGCTTTCTTGTGAGCTGGCCGCAACACCGCAGGATTGCTTCTGGTCCTAGTGTGGTTCCGGCATGGCACGCTGAGCCTTTGGTTAATTCCTCTTCCTGGTGGGAAATGAGAGTTAAATTTGCCCGTCCAGACACCTCCACCTAATCTCTCATTGGTTCTCCCTATTCCTGTTCATTTTCCACAGAAATTGCAAATTGGGCCATACAGGAGGTTAAAGGCACTGACTCTCCAAGTGGGGAGAGTGTTAGTAAAGCGTCTGGAATGTTGCACCCGAGTACCAGGGGACGAAAACTGAGACACATTTGAACACGTTTCCCGATCACACGGTGGATCATACTCTGGGTTCCACATGCATGTTTTAGCTGAAGGAAGAATCCCTTAAACCTGGAGAGTTGAGACCCATGGAATGGGTACCATGCAATATGACTTCAAAGGGTCTGCATTTGCTCACCGAACCTCACCAATCCTATCACTGCTGCGTTTATGCCGCTGTACACACGCTTGATTCTCTTTCGGAGACATATAAATCTATAGGTTTTAAGATTCTTACTAGTCAGGTAGATTCTTACTAGTCAGGTATATTCCTAGGCGTTTAATATAGGGTGTTGAGTCCACTTCGTTGAGCAAGGAGTACCTTTTGTCTATTATATTTTTGGCTTATGGAACGGTATCTGTGCCAATTTTAATCTCTGGTTTCATGCAGCACCCCATATCGGCTTTCCCCTTAAGCAAGCATAAGTTGGTTTTCTACATTTTTGACCCTGTTCTGTTTTGTAATTCAGTTCCTGTGTAGCCAAGTTTACATTCCGTGTAGTAGTGATATCTTATGATGTTTCTTTTTCTGTGTGACTAATTTCACTTAGAATCATCGTACCTGAATCCACTCATTATGCTGCTCCTGGCCTGATGACATAGATTTCATTGCTGAGTGATATTGCATTGTACGTAAGTACCACAACTTCTTTATCCATTTTTCACTTTTTGCGATATTTAACTTGTACCGTAAACGAGGTTCTTGTAAACAGAGCCATCCCAAACTTTGGGGTGGCTGTGTCTTTTTGATTTTAATTTCCCTAAGCTATAGGACCATAAGTGGAAGTGCCCTAGGCTCTGTTGCTTAGTTTTTTGGATGTTTCAGGAAACACCATACACTTCTCCAGAGTGGCTGTTGGCCATTTACATCTCGCCCATCAGCATAACAAGGCTCCCAGTTCTCCATGGCCTGTCCTGCCTTTCTGGATTTTACACTTTTTTCAGAAGGCCCTTTGACCGGGGGGCAGTGAGACTTCATTGTAGTGCAGATTTCCTTTGCGAGCTTGCTTGGTTGGCCAGAAAGGGCGTATGCGTTTCTTCCTGAATATATTCAGGAAAGAACGCATATGCCCTTTTTGGCCAAGTGCATCATTGTCGACGTTCTGAGTCTTTTCATATGTTTTCAGTGCAATTCCAGTCTACCTCCTGAAATCGGTTTCCTGCAGTTCTGCCTTGCTCTCAGTTCCTCTTCATAGCCTTACCTCAATATACGTTTGGAAAATAGTTGGCCTTTATAACTCTGCAGGTTTTTCAATTGCAGTGGCCCTTAGCTCCATTTTTCAGCTCTTATTTTTGTGATCTTGCCTCATATCCACAGGATTTCTTCAGGCCCTATTCTTCTTCTGGGGCGCCCTGCTCTGCCTTTGGTTAATTCTTCTTCCTGATGTGAAATTAGAGTGACATGTGCCCATTGAAACCGCTACAGCTATTTTCTCACTGGTTCCCCCTATTCCCATTCATCCTCCGCACTAACTGCAGACTGTGCGATACCGGAACTTAAAGGCATTGACTCTCCATGTGGAGATGTTGTTAGTAAAGTGGCTGGAATGTTGATCCGGAGCCCCAGGAGAGGAAAATGAGGTGCATTTTAGAAACCTTTCCCGATCATATGGTATACCATCTGCTGGATTTCCCATGCATGGTTTAGCTGTAGGAAGATTGCCTTCAACTTGGAGTGTTGGGACCCTTGGAATAAGTAGCATGAAGTATTGCATTAAACTTTCGGCAGTTGCTCACCAAAGCTCTCCAATCCTTTCAGCCCCAAGTGTCCAGCCTTATGTCTTATCCAGCTGTGGGTTTATATGTGGTCATTCCAGGTTGCATCACAGCCCCTGAGCGAATTTTGTAAGAATTTTTCTCTCTTTCATTGTTTCTGCGTTTTGGTTTTAAAATTTATTTCTATAATGGGGTTTAGCTCATTTTCACTGCTGTGTTTGTGCCACTCTGCGCACACTTGATTCCCTTATGGAGATATATCAATACATGGGTTTTAAGATTCTTATTACTCAGATATATTTCTCTGTGGTGTATAGGGTGTGTTGAGGCCAGTTCATTGAGCAAGGTGTAGATCTTGTCTGATACCTATTTGGTTTATTGAACGGTATCTGTGCTAATTTCAAACTCTGGTTTTATGCATCACCCCACCTCTCCTTTCCCCTTAAGCTGACATAAGTGTGTTTTCTAAATGTGAGACACTGTTCTGTTTTGTCATTCATTTTTTGTGCAGCCATATTTATCCTCCCTCTATAAGTGATATCTTATGATATGTTTCTTTTTCTGTTTGACTTATTTCAAGTAGTATTATCGGACCTCAATCCACTCTTTATCCTTCTACTAGCCTTATTACATTGATTTCATGGTGAAGAGATATTCCATTGTACATAAGTACCACATTTTCTTTATCCATTGTTCTCTTTCCTGGGATATTTAAGGTGTACTGAAGTTGAGGTTCTTGTAAACAGAGTAGCCCTAAACTGTGGTGTGCTTGTGTCTTGTTGATTTTTAGACTTCCCTAGATATACTCCCGTGATTGGAAGTGCCCTATGCTCTGTCGCTCTGTTTTTTAGATGATTTAGGAACCACCATACACTTCTCCAGAGTGGCTCTCGGCAGTTCACACACTGTCCATCAGCGTATAAAGGCTCCCTGTTCTCCATGGCCTGTCCTGCATTTCTGGTTTTTACAATTTTTTCGGATGGCCCTTTTGACCGGTGGGAAATGAGACTTCTTTGTTGTGCACATTTGCATTGCTTGCTTGCTTGGTTGCCCATAAAGTGCGTATGCGTTTTTTCCTGGATATATTCAGGAAAAAACGCATACTCCCTTTTGGGCCAACTGCATCATTGTCGAAATTCTGCCGCTTTTCATGTGCTTTAAAGGCGAGTCCAATCTATCTCTTGAAATCTGTTTCTTGCAATTCTGTCTTGCATTCAGATCCTCTTCTTTGCCTTACCTCAACATATTTTTGGACGTTAGTTTTCATTTATAACTCTGCAGGTTTGTGAATTGCAGTGACCCTGAGCTCCATTTTTTAAGTTGCTCTTTTGTGAGCTGGCCTCAAAACTGCAGGATTGCTTCAGGCCCTATTTTGGCTCCGGCGAGGCGGGCTGAGCCTTTTTTTAATTCTTATTCTTAATGGGAAATTAGAGTGACATGTGCCCGTCCAAACCCCTACAACTATTCTCTCATTGTTTCCCCCTGTTCCCGTTCATCCTCCTCACAATTTGCAAAATGTGTGAAACAGAAGTTTAAATGTGCTGATTCTCTAAGTGGGGAGATTCTAAGTAACGTGGCTGGAATGATGAACAGGAGCACCAGGAGAGGATAAATGAGGTGCATTTTAGACACATCTCCCGATCACATGGTGTACAGTCCTCTGGGTTTTCCATGCATGTTTTAGCTGTAGGAAGATTCCTTGAACCTGCAGATTTGGGACCCATTGAATGGGTACCAGGTAGTATTACTTTAAAGGGTGTGCATTTCCTCACCCAACCCCACATTTCTCTTAGTGCGAACAGTTTCCAGCCTTATGTCTCATCCTGCTGTGGGTCTAGATGTGTTCAATCCATGTTGCATCACCGTCCCTGAGGAAAAGTTGTAAGAGGTTTTCTCTGTCTCTCTGTCGTTTATTTTTTTCAATTTATTACTATGTTGTTTACAGCTGATTTTCAAAGCTCTGTTTCTTGCTGCTGTACATCTACTTGATTCACGTACAGAGAGACATCAATAATTTCTTTTTTAGATTCTTACCAGTCATAGATATTCTTTTCCGGTGACTTGAGTGTGCTGAGTGCAGTTCTTTTAGTTACCGTGTAGGCCTTGTTGATTATCAGTTTGGTATTTGGAATGGTATCTTTGCTAATTTCAACCTCCTGGATGATGCCTCACCCCTCCCCACCTTTCCCGTTTAGCAGCCTTACACGTGTTTTCTACATATTTATGTCACTTAGAATGATCATACGTAACTCCTCCGGAGTTGTTACAACTGGCCATATTTCATTGATTTCCAGGCTGAGTAATATTCCACTCTACATAAGTACCACATCTCTATCCATTTTTTCCCTCCAGAGACATTTAAGTTATATCCTAGTCGAGGATCTTTTAAACAGAGAGGCAGTAAACATTGGGGTGCCTGTGTCCTCTCGATTTTTGTTTTTCCCAAGATATACGCCCATGAGTGCAAGTGCCCTATGCTCTGTAGCTCATTTTTTAGATGCTTTAGTAAACACAATACAGTTCTCCAGAATGGCCGTTGGCAATATACATTTCCACTATAAGCCTCACAGGGCTCCCTCCTCTCCTTGCCCTGTCCTGCATTTCTGGCGTTTACACTTTATGAGGATGGCTCTTCTGACTGATGCGAAGTGATATCTTTTGTAGTATTGATTTCCAGTGCCCACCTGTTTGGTTGGCTAAAAAAGTGTATGCCCTTTTCTTGAATATATACAGAAAAAAACGCATACAGCCTTTTTGGCCAACTGCAATGTCGGCAATGTTCAGCCCCTTTTCTTGTGCTTAATGGCGAGTCCTTTCTACCTCCTCAAATCCCTTTCCTGCCATTCTCCCTTGCTTGCCAATCCTTTTCTCTGACTTTCCTCAAGACATTTTTCAGTGATAGATATTTTCAACTCTGCAGTTTCGTGAATTTTACTGCCCCTGAGTTCCATTGTTCAACTTGTGTTTATGGGAACTGGCCACAAAGCAGTGGGATTTCCTCAAGCCCTATACTGTTTCCATGGGCAACCCTAGCCTTTGGTCAATTCATCTTCCTGATTGGAAATTAGAGTGACATGTGCCTGTCTGAACACCTAGGACTTGTCTCTCATTGTTCCTCATCCTTCCGCTTCATCCTCTGGACAAATTCCAAACTGTACGCAACAGGATGTTGACAGTGTTGACATCTCCAAGTGGGGAGACTGTTAGTAAAGACGCTGGAGGGGTGAACCCGAGCACCAGGAGATGAGGAGATGAGATGCCTTTTCCAAACTCTTCCCGATCAGACGGTATACCATCCTCTGGATGTGACAGACATGTTTTAGCAGTAGGAAGAGTCCCATTCATGTAAGGAGAACACCAGGGCTTTTTCAAAATCAGTGTCTCCCCGAAACCCAAACTGGGGAGTTTTTTAAGCTACGGCTACACATATGTTCATTAAGGGCCTTGGGAAGTAGGCAGAGTCCAAACTTTAGATGACTGAAGTCTTCAGGGTCAGAAGCACTCACCACCGGCTTCCCTTAGGTTACACTTTAACTGTCATTGATAGATGATGTCAATAAAAATATCTATTCTTTTTCCGATTATTTCCCCTTATAGGTTATTGCACAATATTGAGTGTAGTTCCCTGTGCTATACAGTAGTTCCTTGTTGATGATCTATTTTATACATAGCAGTGTGTATGTGTTAATTCCAAACTGTTAATTTATCCCTCCTCCCACCTTTCCCCTTTGGTAATAATAAATTATAAGATTTTATACTTCTCAGAAATGGGGGAGCTGAAAGAGAGGTATCATTTTCAATGGAAAAGCATTTAAAACAAGATTGAAGCTTTAACCAAGATTATTAGATGTACATCCTTGGAAAGAAATCACTTCATTTCTCTAATATTGACCTGACAAATAGGACAAACCTTCTCACTGAACTTGCTTATAATAAAGTGATGGAAATATCAAATGGAAGTGTTAGAAACATCTTATTTTACCCGAGCCTTATAAACTGTTCTATGTTAACTACAGTTTGGCTCACACATCTGTTCATTGAAGTTACAATAGTCTCAATTTCTGTTACTGATCCTCCAGAGTGGACCCCAACAAGGGTCCCCCTGCCCAGTGTCATTGGGGCCAACAGATCGAGACTGAGTTTGGTTCCCAAGCAAAGGAAACTTTATATTTTCATCAGAGAATGGAGAGGTGAGAGCATGCACTACCCCGTGGGCTGTGGGCTGGGCTGCTGTGTAGAGATCCTGTCAGAGTCAGTGGGAGGGAGGGGGCGGAGCTCTCAAGGGCTGGGTTGGCTGCAGCTCAGGCTCTATATCTCGGAGTCTGCACTGGGCCCCAGGAGCTGAGGTGTCGACCCAGCCATTCTGCACCAGGAAATCTGGTCTGAAGTGCCGGGTGTGGAACCTCTGCATGCGGGACCCTAGGAGCATGTGAAATTAGACAAAGCACAAAGGATAAAAAAGGTCAGACTTGACTTTATTGCCCAGATTCTATTTTTATCTCCCAGGGATTTTTAATGGGCTTTGCTGGGGACAAACCCCTCCTCTGCCTTTTGTCCCGTTCCTCATTCTTGGAGTGCTGAGGGTGCAGACCCTTCTTCTGTAACTGCTGAGTGCTGAGTTGGGAGCCCTCATACCAGGGGACGAGGGTCAGAACTTCTCCCCAGCAGCCTCCAGGTGACGTTGATTGGCCCCAGGACCCCTGCCTCCCTGCTCGTCCGCCTGAGCACCAGCATTGGAAGTGTTATAGATTCTAATGACCTTTAAGGGTCCAGGAAAGAGATGTGCAGAGACGCTGTGGGGGCCGGTTTCACCCCGCCCCACATTTGTTCGGCCACCTTAGGCTGACCGTTTCTGCCAGCCTAGATGCTCTGACCAGTAGTCTGCTCTTTCTTCAATTAGGCCCCTGAATTAACATAAAATCAGCACCAGGTGTCAGAGCCCTGCCCGCTCAACTCCCAGACAGTCCAGGGTCAGTGGTGATCAAGGACCATGATGGCCACTGAGTCAACAGCCTTTTGAAGTAAACAGGAGTCCAGCCGGTCTTATTGGCCACCATCATCACGGTGTCTGTAGGCTTTTCTATGGTGACAGTGTGATATACGGTTCCCCCGCCAAGATTATTAGCTCCCCTCCGGGTGCAGGAAGTCCTGCAAGCAGTAGTCTACTCCTTCGGGACACACTATTGTTGTTTTATGAGAGAAACTCCAGGTCAAGTGATGTTCACATGAGTCGTCATGGTGCCCTGTTGCCTCCGGTTATCTCTCTGGATGTTGGAGTTGGAGGGCCTCCTCACTCGAGGTCGGTGTGCCCACGGAGCGAACCCTGCAACTTCAGGGCATGGTTGGTGATTAGGATCACCACGTGGGGTCCTTTTCCCTTAGGAGGGAGGTGGCCTTTTGGGCTGCTGATTTCCAGGTTTTTAGATACCGCCAGTATCTTGGCCAGATGTGGCAGTGGGCCAAGCCCCTTGGTGACTGTAGTTTATCCTACCTGGATGGCATTCTTGCGTTGTTCCATTTCAAGTGGTCCCAGTTTTTGCACTAATTCTCCAATGGCGATTCACCTTTCACCGGGAATGGAAAGGTCAAAGGGTTTAGCTCAATTAGGGAGTTCCAGGGCAAGGGTCTGAATTGACTGCTCTTTCCATTCTTGAAAGGCCACTTCTGGATTCTGTTCAAAAGGATCATCATCTTTTCCTTTCAGTGTTTCATATAGAGGCCCAGCTAGTAGACTGTAGTTAGGGATCCAGAAGCAGCAAACCCTGGCCTCCCCAGGAACCCCTAAGCTGTCTTCTAGTTTTAGAAAGGGGTAAGGCTGCAAATGGTTTCTTCCCTTTCCTGGGATGGGCTTCTCTGACCTTGTGTGAGAATGAAGCCCAGGCAGGTCACCGCAGTCTGTGATATTTGAGCTTTTTCTTGGACAACTTCTATCCTTTATTGGCTTGGT